>NC_135819.1:70252818-70552818 GCF_964213995.1 Mustelus asterias
ATTCCCGTGTTTGAGTTGTAACACTGCATATTTTTAAATCGCTGTGAGGTAACATTTGACACTCAGTCTATGGAGGCTCCATTCCTTTGCTGTTATTCCATTTGAGAGAAATTCTGTATTCCCATTACTACCAAGGCTGCCTTTCAGACTCGATTAGATGGGATATTTATTACAGATGGTCGCGTGCCTATGGTACCCCCTCTGTTTAAAGTTTATTTATTATTGTCACAAGTAGGCTTGCATTCACACTGCAATGAAGCTACTGTGAAAATCCCCTAGCCGCCACACTCCAGCGCCTATTCGGGTACACTGAGGGAGAATTTAGCATGGCCAATGCACCTAACCAGCACGTCTTTCGGACTGCGGGAGGAAACCGGAGCACCCGGAGGAAACCCCACGCAGACACGGGGGAGAACGTGCAGACTCCGCACAGACAGTGACCCAAATTGGGAATCGAACCCGGGTCCCTGGCGCTGCGAGGCAGCAGTGCTAACCACTGTGCCCCCATGACACTAAGGGGCAATTTAGCATGGCCAATCCACCTAACCCGCACATCTCTAGACCGTGGGAGCAAACCGGAGCACCCGGAGGAAACCCACGCAGACACGAGGAGAGAACGTGCAAACTCCACACAGACAGTGACCCAAGCCGGGAACCCGGGTCCCTGGCGCTGTGAGGCAGCAGTGCTAACCACTGTGCCACCGTGCGGCCCCATGTTTGAAGTACCCGAGAGGTAGGGGCGGAGTTGGTGGCGGACGAACGGGCAGGACGGGGAGCTTGGCGTGGGGATATTGGAGAGCAGATCGAAAGTGGGAGAGTGCCCGTTGCCTGACCGTGTAATTCACCGGACCTGGTATCGAGCTATATGTAATTTCAGTAGGAAATGGAAAAAGCGAAAGCGTATTATTTTAAAACATAGGTTATGAAATTACACCTTGCCAACTTCCATTTGCTGATAAAAAATGACAGGTTTTGTATTCCAACAGCAAATTATTTTCCAGCTCAGCCTGCCAACATCACTTGCTCTGAAATGTAATTTGGGGCCGAGGAAAAAAAAAAAGAAGCTCCAATTTGGAGTGGAAATTGTAAGCGACAGGTTATTATTTTGTGGCCAAGAATTCAAGCCACACTTTCTGATTTTTTTTAAAAAAACTGTCAGGACACACAAGGGTGTTTGGGGACGTCAGGACGGGAGAAGGAAAGGTCTTTGCACCTGAGTGTGCCTCTTCAGAAAATCAGCCTGAAGTTTTGTGCGTGCCCATAGTCGAGGGGCTTTCTTCCCCCCCCCCGCACCGCCTCCCCAAAAGGTGTAATGTCCTAAATAGGAAGGGGTTTCATTTGCGCTGCCCCCTTGTGAGGTCGTCCGAGGAAAGACACTCTCTGTGGATGCGTTGTGACAGCGAGAATGTTCTGGAATAACGCCTTGAAAGCTTCTGGAGTTCAAAATTTATTTACGAGTGTCACAAGTTGGCTTACATTAACACTGCAATGAAGTTACTGTGAAAATCCCCGAGTCGCCACACTCTGGCGCCTGTTCGGGTGACACTGAGTGAGAATTTAGCACGGCCAATGCACCTAACCAGCACGTCTTTCGGACTGTGGCAGGGAACCGGAGCACCCGGAGGAAACCCACGCAGACACGGGGAGAATGTGCAGACTCCATATAGACAGTGACCCTAGCCGGGAATTGAACCCAGGTCCCTGGCGCTGTGAGGCAGCAGTGCTAACCACTGTGCTCTGAGGAATATGTTGTAAAATTGCTGTCTTTAGCTTAAGTTATGTACATCATCCCTGGCATTAAATGACAGCTGCTGTTTGGCAAGAGGTTGGGGTTCAGAGCTGAGATGTGAGTTAACTTGATCAAGGCCATAATATTCTGACTTGTACCCAATTGAGCACCTCTGCTTTGAGAGGTTTACCATTTTGTTGTGAAGAAGGTGAGGAATTAGGTGTCTCTGAGGGTCGGGGACACTGGTCTTTGATGTCTGGGACCTGGGTTATCAGCCCAGACAGATGAGATATAAATCTCTGTCAGTGGGCGTCGTTGTCTGGGCCAACATTAGTTGCCCATCCTGAACTGCCCTCCATTTCAGAGGATATTTGAGAGTCAACCACATTGCTGTGGCTCTGGAGTCACATGTAGGCCAGACCAGGAAAGGACGGCAGATTTCCTTCTCCAAAGACCATTAGTGAATCAGATGGGTTTTTCCAACGACAATTGGCAATGGTTTCATGGTCATCAGATTCTTGATTCCAGGTTTTTTTTAATTGAATTCAAATTTCACCATTTGCCGTGGCGGGAATCGAACCTGGGTCCACAGATCTTGTTCTGGGTCTCTGGATTACTAGTCCAGTAACAATATCACAATGCCACCACCTCCCCATACGCAGGCTGCCTCGATCGAATGTCTTTGGTGGTTTTTGGCAGCATTGTATTCAGCTGCTTTCACTCTACGCTCTGGAACTGCCTCCCTAAGCCTCTGTCTCCTCCTTTTAGGATGCTTTTTCACCTAGCTCTTTGTAAGCTGCCCTACTATCACCTTGCACTCCTTATCGTCCAATTATATTTGGTAAAACTCCTTTGAAGCACCTTACAGTGTTGAAGGCGCTATACAAATGCAGGTTGTTGTTGTTCCGAGAGGACGAACACCTGATTTGCCAGTAATTGATTATCTTATTCAGAGGCTGGTGTGGGGAATTTAAAAGGCAAAGAGGCCTATCTCAGAGCATGGACCAAGAATAAAAAACGCTGGAAAATCTCAGCAGGTCTGACAGCACCTGTGGAGAGAGAATAGAGTAAGAAGTCTCACAACACCAGGTTAAAGTCCAACAGGTTTATTTGGCAGCACAAGCTTTCGGAGCGTTGCCCCTTCGTCAGGTGAGTGGGAATTCTGTTCACAAACAGGGCATATAAAGACACAAACTCAATTTACAAAATAATGATTGGAATGCAAGTCTTTACAGGTAATCAAGTCTTAAAGGTACAGACAATGTGAGTGGACAGTGCCTTTAAGACTTGATTACCTGTAAAGACTCGCATTCCAACCATTATTTTGTAAATTGAGTTTGTGTCTTTATATGCCCTGTTTGTGAACAGGGCTCCCACTCACCTGACGAAGGAGCAGCGCTCCAAAAGCTAGTGGCTTTTGCTACCAAATAAACCTGTTGGACTTTAACCTGATGTTGTGAGACTTCTTACTGTGTTTACCCCAGTCCAACGCCGGCATCTCCACATCAGAGAGAATAGAGCCAATGGAGTCTGGATGACCCCTCATCAGGGCTAAAGTTCGGCAGAGCTTTGTTCAGCCATTTACACATTCTGATCTCTGAATGGACGCTATTAGCATCCTCCTCAGCCTTTATCACCACCATTTACATCCTCTTTGTCTTTTTGTCTATGACATCTTGGCCAATTACCCAACCTCCAGTGTAAATCTTATCTGACTTTCTTTGTCTTCAGCTCTGACGAAGGGTCATCCAGACTCAAAACGTTGGCTCCACTCTCTCCCCACAGATGCAGTCAGACCTGCTGAGATTTTCCAGCATTGTCTGTTTTTGTTTCCGATTCCAGCGTCTGCAGTATTTTGCTTTTATCAGAGTACGGGCCGTTCTTCTGAGGCTTATTACTGAGCAAAGCAGAGGGAGATCTGGCTGCACTGTCGCTGGTCCAGGAGGGTGCAGAGATGGGAATTGTTGCCTTCCTCAGCTCCAACAATCCTCGTCGGATGAGCTTTAACGAAAAGATGAAAGGTGTTAGAAGTGAGATCTCAATCATCCATGTCACGGGGAGGAAGGTGGTGTCCATGGTGATCAGGATTGTCACCACTCCCCCCCCCCACCCCCCCCACCCCCCCCGCCTGAAACTGTTTGTGTGTCAGAGCTTGCTCCATGAGGCAAGGCCTCCACTTTAAACCTCTGAGCTGAGGCGTTTCTATGGTTACCCAGTATCCTGCTGCTGCCCAGAACTGGAACGATGAAACATTTGCTTCTGTTTCCAAATCGACACTGAAATTCTCGCAGTTCCCACTTCCGCACTGCAGTTTTGACATGTTTAATGAGGATGGCTCAGTGGTTAGCACTGCTGCCTCACGACGCCAGGGACCCAGGTTCGATTCCACCCTCGGGTCACTGTGTGTGCGAAGGTTGCACATTCTCCCCGTGACTGCGTGGGTTTCCTCCGGGTGCTCCGGTTTCCTCCCACCGTCCAAAATACACGCTGGTTAGGTGAATTGGCCAAGCTAAATTCTCCCTCAGTGTTCCCGAGCAGGCGCCGGAGTGTGACGACTAGGGGATTTTCACAGTAACTTCATTGCAGTATTAATATAAGCCTACTTGTGACACTGATAAATAAACTTTAATTCCTGTTTGTGTATTTTTCCTCTCTAACCACACTCTGCAGACCCTGGTTCAGTGAGCCACACTCTCACACCTGGGTCAGTCCCACTCCAGAACACATAATCTCACCTGACACTCTGATGCAGCATTGAGGGAGTGCTGCACTATCTGAGGTGTCAACTCTGGAATGCGATGTTAAGCAGAGGCCCTTACAGACCTCTCGGGTGGATGTAAAAGATCTGTGGTGGGGTGGCCCCTTTAATAGGGCAATTGCTGTGGGCCATGTGATCGGGCCGGATCCTGTGGAGTGCCAAGGTGGGAAGACGATGGCGCAGTGGTTAGCACTGCTGCCTCACAGCGCCAGGGACCCAGGTTCAATTCCTGGCTTGGGTCACTGTGCAAAGTCTGCACATTCTCCCCGTGTCTGCATGGGTTTCCTCCGGGTGCTCCGGTTTCCTCCCACAGTCCAAAGATGCTCTGGTTAGGTGGATTGGCCATGCTAAATTGTGCCTTAGTGTCCCAAGATGTGTAGAAAGGTCGATTAGCCAGGATAAATGTGTGGGTTATGGGGATAGGGTAGGCGGGTGGGTGAGCCTGGATAAGATGTTCTCTCAGAGAGTCGGTGTAGACTCGATGGGCCGAATGGCCTCCTTCTGCACTGTAGAGATTCTATGGATTCCATGGTTGAAGGGAAATGGAAATGTGATACATTTGGGAACTATGAGAGGGTTGGTTGCGTTGCATGTTGGAGTCTATTCTGACTGAAAGTTGCTGCAGTTACTTTTTGACCCTTTTATGATTCTCACTTCCTTCCCCAGCTGGTGCTGGAAGCTCACAATGTACCGGAGCTCTCCGCGGGCGTCAACTGCACCTTCGAAGACTTTGCCGAGATGGATGGCCTGGTGATAGGGAATGTGATCCAGTGCATTTCACCAGCAGAGAAGGAGGTGCCTCGAATCCTGACGGACAAAGGTAAGAGGTAGAAGCTGAAGGGTGCAGTGTGTCCGGTCGGACACCAGGGGGGAGGGAACTGGGAGTTGGATCAAAATCTCTGGTGGTGAGTGGGCCACTGCAAGTCAGGATTGTGTGTGGACATAAAGCTGCCACACAGAGCAGCAACTGGGAGGTTTTAGCTTTAACCTGACCAATGTTCGCTGCTCAATTCCTGAAATTGGATGTGGCTTCTTGTAGAACCTTCTGGAATGACTTCAATCAGGCCATTGAGGTTGGCCTATTGGAGTATGAACTCCCTGATTAAGGATTGCAACCTCGTGGAGTCTGTGAGCCATGTCTATGCTGTGTGTGATAGGCTACACAACCGTTGCAGTTTCCCTAAAAACCTTTCATTTATGTTTTGTTTGCACTTCAGCCCCTCGCTCCTGATCTACGGGCACCCGGTGTGGAGGGGGGGGGGGGGGGGGGGGAGGGCAGGGAAGGAGAAGGACCTCCTCGTGAACTCGCTCCTGGGCCTGGCAAGGCATTGCATCAACAGGTCCAGGCAGCAGGTGATCAAGGGGGTCGTCCAACTTGACTGTTTGCCCCTCTACCACAGCTATATACGCAGCCAGGTGTCCCTGGAAAGGGAGCATGCGGTGTCCGAGGGCACTGTGAATGTCTTCTGTGCCCGCTGGGCACTGCAGGGACTTGGGTGTATTACTGACCCCTTGATGCACTATCAATTAAGCGAAGACTAGTTAGTACGCAAGAACAAATAGGCTTTTATTCACAAAAGACTTGGAGCACACCCATGCTGATGAATCACACATACACACAGGCAATAAACTTAACAATGGTTTACCACACCCCTTTAATCACATTTTAATTTGATGTTTTAAGTTTCTGCTTTGACTTTTGTTTTGGGCGGTTTTTGATTTGATTTGCTTTATTATTGTCACATGTATTATCATACAGTGAAAAGTATTGTTTCTTGCGCGCTATACAGACAAAGCATACCGTTCATAGAGAAGGAAAGGAGAGAGTGCAGAATGTGGTGTTACAGTCATAGCTAGGGTGTAGAGAAAGATCAACTTAATGCAAGGTAGGTCCATTCAAAGTCCATTCCCCTCCTTTTGGGAGCTGCCCATTTTGAATTATCCCTAAGTTAATTTGATTTTGTTTATTTGGCTGGACACCAAAAGATGTCCCCGATTAAGGATCCGATTGATGGGCCAATCAGGGAGTCTTTGCCTTGTATTTAACCGGGAGGGTCAGTTCCTCTGACACCCCTGGGGGTAGACTGCCAGCACTCTGTGTACTGCTGTTAGAGTTTGTAAATAAAGGGATGTTGGTGAAGGGACTTCTGCCTCCAAAGACTTATTACACCTTCCAGCAAAGAAAATGCCCTTCTTGCCTGTGCCACCTCTTTGAAAAAGCTATCTAATCAGTGCGCTGATTTTCACTGTTCTTGGTCTTTAAATAAGACTAAACGTTGACATGTTTCTTTTCTTTTATTAACATTCCATTGATCTGGTGACAGAATCAAACATCGGGACAAGATAAATTTCTCGAAAGGCACCAGTGATGCTGAGGGTATAGCCACAGCTTTTAAGTTTATTAATTATTGTCACAAGTAAGCTTACATTAACACTGCAGTGAAGTTACTGTGAAAATCCCCTAGTCGCCACACTCGGGTACACTGAGGGAGAATTTAGCATGGCCAATGCACCTAACCAGCACGTCTTTTGGACTGTGGGAGGAAACTGGAGTATCCGGAGGAAACCCACGCAGACACAGGGAGAACGTGCAGACTCCGCACAGACAGTGACCCAAGCCGGGAATCGAACCCGGGTCCCTTGGCGCTGTGATGCTAACCACTGTGCCACCGTGCCGCTCGACATCCGTCTCAGGAAAAGTCGTAGAAGCTATTTATAAAGGACAGGATCCTGGAAAAGTTCAAGGTAACCACTCTGCCACTGTGCTTCTGGAGAAAGTGAAGCTCTGTCTGGTTAGAAACCCTGCAAAATGATCCCCTTTTCCTTGGGTGTGGTTCAAAGGTCCATCTTGGAACAGCGAAGACTTTCCCTTTTAAATCCTTCAGGCCACATAGGGCTTTGGAAACTGAGGAATAAACAGAATCTGGAATTACAGCCTCTTGCAATGGAAGGCTTGTAGCGCCATGGGTGCTGAGAGGGTGTAATTGCAACGTGACATGTTTACATAGGAAATTACCATTCAAAATTGAAGGGAATGCGAATGTCAGGGCAAAATATTTGCCTGTGTTTACAGTGGGCTTCATTATGTGTGTGTGTGCCAAGTATCCCTTGATTGCTCATGCTACTCCAAGTGACAACTGGTCTTGACTCTCAATACGGAGTGCAGTGGACAATCGCTCAATGATATTACATATCCTGTGGTATGCAGCTGTACACCTCTACAACCAAAGAGCACATTGCATTCTCTTAAGCTGCAGATCCCCTTATTTATACCCACAAATATGGGTGGCACAGTGGTTAGCACTGCTGCCTCACAGCGCCAGGGACCCCGGTTCGATTCCTGGCTTGGGTCACTGTGCGGAGTCTCCTCGTGTCTGCGTGGGTTTCCTCCACGTGCTCCGGTTTCCTCCCACGGTCCAAAGATGTGCGGGTTAGGTGCATTGGTCATGCTAAATTGCCCCTTACTGTCCCGCGTTGCGTAGGTTAGAGGGTTTCGCGGGGTAAATATGTGGGGGGGGGGGGGTTATGGGAATAGGGCCGAGGTGGGATTGTTGTTGGTGCAGATTCGATGGGCTGAATGGCCTCTTCTGCACTGTAGGGATTCGATGATGCCTCACAGCGCCAGGGACCTGGGTTTGATTCCCGGCTTGGGTCACTGTCTGTGTGGAGTCTGCACGTTCTCCCGGAGTCTGGCGATGAGGGGATTTTCACAGTAACTTCATTGCAGTGTTAGTGTAATCCTCCTTGTGACATGAATGAATAAATAAACTTTAAAATACATCATTTGGTACCATGAGGAACTTCCTGACATACTGTGCTGAAGCCACGGGGCACCTAAAAGGAGACAGATAAATATATTAGTTTGAATTTTGCAAGCTCCCCACTCTCTGGGAAGATTTCGAATTCAGTCACTTGCCTCTGTACAGGCGACTCGTTGTTGGGTACAAAACGGGAGCCTTTCTCCCGGGTTTCTGGCTGCTCTGTATTACACTGGGCTCTGTGACTGGGCTCCAGTTGTCACTGGCAGGTATCACAGCTCCGAGCCTCTTGATTTTCACTGAGGAGTCATTACGAGATGAACGAGTTGTTGAAAATACAGCTGCGAACTGAAATCTTTACAAGCAAATGGCACTTAAAACAAATTGCACCCGTTAAAATAAATGGGGAGAAAACTGGTACCTGGAGATGTCGGCTGATCCATCGGGAAAGATGTTCGGAGGAGTAACCTGCATTAGATCCAAGAGAAAAATCAATCTCTGCTGAAACTATGTTTGACAGTTCAAGTGTGCACTGATGTGACTGAGTACTCCACTGATCAATAAACACTAACTTTGCAATAGTTAAGATGATTTTACATTCTGGAAGGGCTTGGCTCCCTCTGTTTGAGAACAGTGAGGTCCGAATTGAAGGGGGGGCAGGGGGTGGGGGGGGTGTCTGAATTGTTCAGACTAATTTCCTGACCCTGGCACATGGTGGCCTGAATATTGACCCGTCCTCCCCATGTCTGACTGGGCCTCAGGCCTGGGTTCTGAAGCTGCTGCTCAGTCCAGGGGAATTTGTAAGTTGATTGAATGTAGTTGTTTTCTCAGTCCTATATTTACTTCACCCTCACAGATTCTGGACAACCCCTGGTTGGCTATTCTTTCTGTTGCTATGCATCTGTCCTCTGATATACATTCCCTGAATCCCTCCGCCATGCCTCCTCACTCCCGGAATCCCTCCGCCATGCCTCCTCACTCCCGGAATCCCTCCGCCATGTCTCCTCACTCCCGGAATCCCTCCGCCATGTCTCCTCACTCCCGGAATCCCTCCGTCATGTCTCCTCACTCCCGGAATCCCTCCGCCATGCCTCCTCACTCCCGGAATCCCTCCGCCATGTCTCCTCACTCCCGGAATCCCTCCGCCATGTCTCCTCACTCCCGGAATCCCTCCGCCATGTCTCCTCACTCCCGGAATCCCTCCGCCATGTCTCCTCACTCCCGGAATCCCTCCGCCATGCCTCCTCATCCCGGAATCCCTCCATTGTGCCTCCTCACTCCCTGAATCCCTCCGCCATGCCTCCTCACTCCCTGAATCCCTCCACAATGCCTCCTCACTCCCTGAATCCCTCCACCATGCCTCCTCACTCCCTGAATCCCTCCATTGTGCCTCCTCACTCCCTGAATCCCTCCGCCATGCCACCTCACTCCCTGAATCCCTCCATTGTGCCTCCTCACTCCCTGAATCCCTCCATTGTGCCTCCTCACTCCCTGAATCCCTCCACCATGCCTCCTCACTCCCTGAATCCCTCCACAATGCCTCCTCACTCCCTGAATCCCTCCGCCATGCCTCCTCACTCCCTGAATCCCTCCATTGTGCCTCCTCACTCCCTGAATCCCTCCGCCATGCCTCCCTCTGCCTTTGCTCCACATATCTTGGTACCATTGAAATTGTTATCAATCTTTGGCTTGAAAGCTCTAATAGACTTCTGCCCTTTTGGGAGTGAGTTCGACATTTCCACCAGTGTTTGTGGAGGATAATGTGTTTCTGATTTTATTCTGGAAGGGCTTGGCTATCGTTTTACGGTGGGTTCCTCTTTGTTCTGGATTCTCCCACCAGAGCAAACAATTTCTCTATAACAACCCTCCGACATCCCTGTCGGAAGCGCCGGTTTGTGCAGTGGAGACAAAGGGTTCGGGACTGTTACTTCACTGCAGTCAGAATGTACAAGCCATTAAACAACCTCACTGATTGAGATCGTCAGTTTTAATAACCAGGTACCACTTGGCTGTTAAAAGATGGACTTCTGGGAGAGGACCCGGTTAGTTCCTAAACATGGAGACTACCTTGAAAAAGCACTGAGGCGGACCTGTTGCTATGGACACTGCGTGATGGGCACGATTGGGATTTGGGTGAAAACTGCGTCTGTTTTGAGTGGTTTTCCTCTCAAGTTCCTGCTCAAGCTTACTACTGAGTGTGAAATCAGGCCACATTCTAAATATGTTTTCTTCAGATTTTACTTCAGAGGCCATTCAATGATGTGCGGTAACTGGTGCAGTTTGATTAAGATTTATTTATTAGTGTTACAAGTAGGCTTACACTAACACTGCAATGAAGTTACTGTGAAAATCCCCCAGTCGCCACACTCCGGTGTTTGTTCAGGTACACTGAGGGAGAATTTAACACCTAACCAGCATGTCTTTCAGACTGTGGGAGGAAACCGGAGCACCCGGAGCAAACCCACGCAGACACGGGGAGAATGTGCAGACTCCACACAGACAGTGACCCAAGCCGGGAATCGAACCCGGGTCTCTGGCGCTGTGAGGCAGCAGTGCTAACCACTGTGACACCGTGCCGACCCCAAGTTCTTGCTCTAACCTATTTGTGTATTGTTGAGTTTGACATCGGGAAACATTCTAAATATGTTCGAAATACATCAAGGAAGCCATTCCCTGATGTATTTTAGTGCGATAACTGGTGCAGTTTGATTAGTGCAACTGAAAAGGGGGGGATCACAAAAAATAAGTTTTTAATCGCAGCCAATCCACCACCTGTGAGAAATCCATGACTGAAAATGAGTCTGAAAAAGCCTTTTGGAGCCGCTGGCTACACAGTGGTTCATTTATTAGTAAATCAGAGAAGAATTGCATTCAAAAGCCTTTATAATGTGTCTATTAGCGTCCGTTTTGTCCAGAGGAACTAGCTTAATATTTAGACCTGTAAATACATCCATGGTGATAAATTAAACCTGGCGTGGGAGCAGCGGGGAGGTTTAAAAAGATTAGTGCAATCGGTCGCAGAAGTTCCATTGACATTGGACATAATTTGTGCTCCGAATTCACCGACGCTTTCTGCAGTTACGCCGACTTTGGGCAAATTGTGTCGAAATAAACCACCAAACGGACGGTCGGCCCCCCGCTCTCCTCCCCCCTCGTTACACTTTGATTTACTGAAATCAGAGTAATTCGAATTGATGTGGTTCCTCTTCGCCGTTTACTACTTCATCACTGTTAATGGGAAAAATAATATTAATTTTCTAGGCCTCCCTAACTGCCAATATTTTAATTACATTTTAAATTAAGTGGCTATCAGACTAGCTGATGCAGGCTGAACGCAGGTCAAAATTACATCGAAAAACAGAGAGAGGCACAAATAAATACTCAACCTAATTAAATAGAAAAAAATGTTGACTTGTCAGATAGACACACACGTAAACCGGGAGATGTCTTGGCGTTCATTAAACAATGCATTTTCAACAAATTTAGAAACTTAACTTTAGATTTAAAACAAAATGCTGCCTCGCTCCTCACTGAAGAATCAATGTTCAGGCCAAGCTGAGAATTTCCCTGGATCATTTCTGTCCATTCCCACTGTTCCCTGCCAAGTCCGTGATCTTTCCCATCTCGAAGGACAAGGGCAGAGATTTATTGGGAACGCCACCACCTGGAAGTTCCCCTCCAAATCACTCACTATCCTGATTTTGAAATCATAATCATAGAAATCATAGAAACCCTACAGCACAGAAAGAGGCCATTCGGCCCATCGAGTCTGCACCGACCACAATCCCACCCAGGCCCTACCCCCATTTCCCTACATATTTTACCCACTAATCCCTCTAATCTACGCATCCCAGGACACTAAGGGGCAATTTTAGCATGGCCAATCAACCTAACCCGCACATCTTTGGACTGTGGGAGGAAACCGGAGCACCCGGAGGAAACCCACGCAGACACGAGGAGAATGTGCAAACTCCACACAGACAGTGACCCAAGCCGGGAATCGAACCCAGGTCCCTGGAGCTGTGAAGCAGCAGTGCTAACCACTGTGCTACTGTGCCGCCGAAATATGTCACCGTTCCTTCACTGTCGCTGGGTCAAATTCTGTGAACTCCCTCCCTAACGTATGAGAGACATTGGGGGAGGGCGGGGAGGATTCTCCCAAAACATTCTAAGTGTCGAATTTGCGTGAAAACTGGGGTAAATCCCGCTGGTTTTTTTCAGCGGGATTTTCAAACTGAATCTCCCACACTCTGTGCACTGCAGAGCACCTCAGCGTGAATCTCGCTAAAATTCAGTGGACGGGGCCTATACCCGCCGGAGAGGCCGGCAGCATAGTGCTGAGTGGGCCACTGCGCATGCGCTGAACTGTCAGCACCGAGATCTGTGCATGTGCAGTGGCCCTACACTGCCAGCCTCCTGATCGCTGGCCAGCCCGATCACTGGCTAGCCCCGCAACCCCTGCATCGCCAACTGTGCGACCCCCCCCCCCCCCCCCCCACCCTCCCATGGCCCGATCGCTAGCCCCCCCCGACCATGTCCAGGTCCAGTCACGAGCATTGGCACTTTGCCCCTTGGGCAGTGCCAGGGGGGCAGAGGCTGGCACTGCCGGGATGCCAATGCCCAGGGGACACCCGCCCAACCCAAAGGGGACCCCAATTTCCCCCTTTTCACTCCAGCGGGGTTGGGCTGCCAGCTCCCCGAAAGTGGGGAGCTACTCGGAATTCCACTGGAGTGAATGACTCCTCGCGGGGTGGGAGAGGTTAGTGGGCCTGGAGACTTCATTCCTGAACCCGCTAATCATATATAAATTGTATTACAATCCCACCCCCCACGCATGCCTAATGCAGCTGTGCGCCTAATTCTGGCGTGGAGCGATGGCACCAGAAATCTCGCGCTGGGAGAAGCACTCAGGGCCAGACGCCCAGCACAGATCGTGCTAATCCGGACCCACTGAAAGCTCTCGGCTGCTGCACTGATAAATTAGCACAGTGGGATGAGAGAATCACCCCAATGGGCACTGTACAAGATTATGAGAGACATGGACAGAGTGGATAAGGAGCAACTGTTCCCCTTAGTTGAAGGGTCATAGGTTCACGGTGAGGGGCAGGAGCTTTAGGGGGGATGTGAGGAAAAGCTTTTTTACCCAGAGGGTGGTGACGGTCTGGAATGCGCTGCCTGGGAGGGTGGGTGGAGGCGGGTTGACTCACATCCTTTAAAAAGTATCTGGATGAGCACTTGGCACATCATAACATTCAAGGCGAGGGGCCAAGTGCTGGCAGATGGGATTAGGCGGGCAGGTCAGGTGTTTCTAATGTATTGGTGCAGACTCGATGGGCTTCAGGGCCTTTTCTGCGCTATATGATTCTATGATTCTATGACTGTGGGTGTACCTACACCACAGGGTCTGCAGAGCTTAAAGAAGGCAGCTCAACCACCCCCTTCTTGAGGGCAATTAGGGATGGGCAATAAATGCAGGTCTAGCCAGCGATGCCCACATTCCATGAACACATTTTTAAAAAAATCCTCGGTACTAGCCATGGATCAGTGTCAGCATTTTAAAAAGCATTCGATTGCTTTCCTGAGGAAATGAGACGTGATCAGAAACACAGGGTGGGATTCTCTGGTTGCGCTCGCCTGAAAACCAGGGATTCCCGCCCGACTTCAATGGACCTTTACGTGGTCCCCCCCCCCCCCCCGCCTGCTAGAATTCCAGTTGCGGGCGGGATGGGAGAATTCCAGCCGCAGACTTCCAGGTGATATGCCCTCCCGTGTCGACATAAGAGTTCCCCCCTGGCATTATTTGAGGGGTCGGGGAGTTCTCCCCAATGTCCATCCAATGGCTATTGATTTAGTAATGTCGCTAAAACAGATTATCTGGTCACTCTCGCATCTCTGTTGTGGAACCTTGCCATGTGCAATTTGCCTGCTGCGTTGCTGGCGCAGGCTCGATGGGCCGAAGGGCCTCTTCTGCACTGTATGGTTCTATGATTTCCCACATTGCACCAGTGCCTGCACTTCAGGGCAGTGTGAGAGTGCTTTGAGAAGCTTTGGGGATTTAAAACGTAATTATTCTTTGTTATCCAGATATTTTGATACCCCAAACAGTTCCTTTGCGTTGGAAGTCAAAAAATTATTTAATTGTAGAGATCCTTATAACATTCAAACCACTCTCACAATAAGGGTGGAACACAATGCTATGACAATACAGTAAGCATTTTTCACATGGCAAGATGCCACAATCTACAAATCCTGGCTTTATAATTTAATTCTGGCTTATAGTGAAGGATGAATGTTGGTGAAGGATGAATTTTGGCCAAGGCACCTTTTTCCTCTCTGCGTCATGTTACCTTCAAGATACAGGTGGGGCGTATCATTTTTGAGGATGGCACCTCTGCTGGTGCCGCCTTCCCTCTATATTTCACGGTAGCACAGTGGTTAGCACTGCTGCTTCACAGCTCCAGGGACCTGGTTTCAATTCCCGGCTTGGGTCACTGTCTGTGTGGAGTTTGCACATTCTCCTCGTGTCTGCGTGGGTTTCCTCCGGGTGCTCCGGTTTCCTCCCACAGTCCAAAGATGTGCGGGTTAGGTTGATTGGCCATGCTAAAAAAATTGTCACTTAATGTTCTGAGATGCGTAGGTTAGAGGGATTAGCGGGTAAATGTGGAGGGATATGGGGGTAGGGCCTGGATGGGACTGTGGTCGGTGCAGACTCGATGGGCCAGATGGCCTCTTTCTGCACTGTAGGGTTTCTATGATTGCCCTGTGGTGCCAGCCTGGAGTCAAATCCCTGGCATGGGGCTTCGATCTGCAATCTTCTGATGGAGAGATGAGGGTGATTACGGTGGCTTAGCAAGTTAACTTGCCACATGAGAAGCATAAGGGAGGGCCAAAAGGCTTTGAAGAACAAGAAAGAATGGGGAGTGAATGCTGGACGCAATAGATCGACACTGAGCTTGGGCTAGAAGAGTTTGTAAGTTGGAAGAAGAGGGAAGACTGATGAACTCATCATTTCAACATCTTGGGAGAGAATGAACGGAAATCATGCAGTGCACTGTGCAATCCAGGGCTAAATATGTCACATCCAGCATCGACATGTGGAATGGCCTTTTCCAGGCATGCGCAGAGTTGTGACTGAGCCCCTTTGCTACCAGAGGGAAGAAAATCAATCCTCAGTGTTGGGTATGTGGGTGTTGGACGAGGATTAGGTTTGGCTGTGATGTTTACTCCGAAGGACAGAGGAGCAGGAGCAGGCCATTCAGCCCCTTGAGCCCGTTCCGTCATTCAGGTAGATTGAGTCTGACCTGCATCTTCATCATAGAAATCATAGAAACCCTACAGTGCAGAAGGAGGCCATTCGGCCCATCGAGTCTGCACCGACCACAATCCCACCCAGGCCCTACCCCCACATATTTACCCGCTAATCCCTCTAATCTACGCATCTCAGGACTCTAAGGGGCAATTTCTAACCTGGCCAATCAACCTAACCCGCACATCTTTGGACTGTGGGAGGAAACCGGAGCACCCGGAGGAAACCCACGCTGACACGAGGAGAATGTGCAAACTCCACACAGACAGTGACCCGAGCCAGGAATCGAACCCGGGACCCTGGAGCTGTGAAGCAGCAGTGCTAACCACTGTGCTACCGTGCCGCCCTTAACGCCCTTAACTCCATTGCCCAGCCTTACTCTTGACCCTTTCGCACCCTTGTCTAACAAAAATCTGGCAATGTCAGTTCAAACTTCAGAGAATTTATTTTTACAGTTTGTCTCGACATTTGAGCAGTTACGTGACTGCAATATTATTGTTTGTCTCTGTAACACTGCACGCTGGCTGGAAACACCCCAGCTTAAAGAAAAAGGAATATCCTGGGTCTATTGGAAGTCTCCAGTTAAAATAGTTCAGACTGTAATTCTCCAGCAGAGCACTGCAGACATGTATTATTATTGTTTGCAATGGACTAGGATGGGGAGCAGGGGGGGTGGGGAGAGATAAGGGGAAGAACTGATGTAAGGTTAATTACACCGGACATGGGTCGGCACGGTGGCACAGTGGTTAGCACTGCTGCCTCACAGCACCCGGGACCCAGGTTCAATTCCCGGCTTGGGTCACTGTCTATGTGGAATCTGCACGTTCTACCCGTGTCTGCGTGGGTTTCCTCCGGGTGCTCCGGCCTCCTCCCACAGTCCAAAAGACATGCCGGTTAGGTGCATTGGTCATGCTAAATTCTCCCTCAGTGTACCCCGAACAGGCACCGGAGTGTGGTGACTGGGGGATTTTCACAGTAACTTCATTGCAGTGTTAATGTAAGCCTGCTTGTGACACCAATAAATAAACTTTAAAATGTAAAGGAGCTCCCATGCCTGGCTAAAATCACTTTCAGATTTTCTTTTGGGTGGCATGGTGGCACAGTGGTTAGCACAGCTGCCTCACAGCGCCAGGGACCCGGGTTCAATTCCCGGCTTGGGTCACTGTGTGGAGTTTGCACATTCTCCTCGTGTCTGCGTGGGTTTCCTCCAGCTGCTCCGGTTTCCTCCCACAGTCCAAAGATGTGCGGGTTAGGTTGATTGGCCATGCTAAATTGCCCCTTATTGTCAGGGAGATTGGCAGGGTAAATACATGGGGTTACAGGGATAGGGCCTGGGTGGGTTTGGTGTCGGTGCAGGATCGATGGGCAGAATGGCCTCTCTTTGCATTGTAGGGATTCTATGATTCTTTTCTATGATTCTATTCTATAAAGTGGCAGCAAATGGGGTGTGATGGCTTTGAGTGTGCTACTGAAGAGTCAAAGTGGCCACTCTCCTTTCTCAAAGTGAGCGACAAAGCCTCTTTGACGATGTCTGCACAGTTTCACTTCAGAAACGAGCATCTTTTGGACTCTGAGATGTGCCTGACAGACTCACTCATGGGGTTGTATGTGCTCGGGGATGGAGATAATTTTCCGATGCAGCTGATAGACAGCAGCTCCCCACAGCTGTCCCAGCTGTGGGCTTTCCAGCTGCAGTCTGGAAACACGTTCCCAAATCCTCTCCCCGAGTTCCAAACCTGGCGCTCTGCACGGGGCCCGATGCTCGGCACGGTCTATCTGAAGGAATAATCTCCCTCGCCGTGCTGGCATCGAAAGGCCTAGTACTGGGTGTTGCTCAGTCGACCATTAAAATGAAGTATTTAACAAGCCTGTCAAAACAATCAGGAGCAGATGGTTAACAATGAGCAGTGGTAACAGGAAATATATTATGTAAAATTTAGATAGATTAATTGTCAGTCATGATTTGTGTGGATTGATTTATCTCTCTTTCTGCTGCCGGGGAGCTGCGCTGCTGAGCGGGAATGATGAGAGATGAGCTACGTGCCAGCACTCTGGTTGTCTCGCCCAGTGGGAGAGCGCCTTGGCCAGGCCAGGGAGGAGGGAAATGGGCCGAGGCCACGAACAGTGCGAGCACTGCACTGCCCATCGCTGTCCAAGCTGCCCACCAACCCCGGCGCCCTCATCATTGACTCGGGTTCCAATGTGAGGGCCCTGCTCTGCGGCATTTGCCCCAGTGGGGCAACCTGTGTGGTCGGACACGTTAATGCCTTGGCGTTCTGAGTGACCGTTCCGGCCAGAAATGACCTTGTGATTGTGGCCCCTTCCTGGTCACATGAGGAGGAGAATGGAATGGAAGAGCTGTGATCCAAATTTGTCTGTAAATTTCCCACTTTAACCGATGCTCCATAGAAAGCATCTTTTCTGGTTGTATCACAGCTTGGCATGACTCCTGCTCTGACCCAGACCACAGAAAACTACAAAGGGTTGTGAACGTAGCCCAGTCCATCATGCAAACCAACCTCCCATCCACTGACTGCATCGACACATCCCGCTGCCTCGGAAAAGCAGCCAGCATAATCAAGGACCCTCACGCACCCCAGACATTTTCTCTTCCACTTTTTTCCGTCGGGGAAAAGATACAAAAGTCTGAGGTCACATATCAACTGACTCAAGAATGGCTTCTTGTCCGTTGCCATCAGACTTTTGAATGGCTTATATTAACCTGATCTTTCTCTACACCCTAGCTATGACTGTAACACTATATTCTACACTCTCTCCTTTTCTTCCCCTCTATGTAGAAATCATAGAAACCCTACAGTACAGAAAGAGACCATTCGGCCCATCGAGTCTGCACCGACCACAATCCCACCCAGGCCGTACCCCCACATCCCTACATATTTTACCTGCTAATCCCTCTAATCTACGCATCCCAGGACACTAAGGGGCAATTTTAGCATGGTCAATCAACCTAACCCGCACATCTTTGGACTGTGGGAGGAAACCGGAGCACCCGGAGGAAACCCATGCAGACACGAGGAGAATATGCGAACTCCACACAGACAGTGACCCAAGCCGGGAATCGAACCCAGGTCCCTGGAGCTGTGAAGCAGCAGTGCTAACCACTGTGCTACCGTGCCGCCCTATGAACTATGTACTCTATGAACAGAATGTTTTGTCTGTATAGCGCGTAAGAAACAATACTTTTCACTGAATCCCAATACATGTGACAGTAATAAATCAAATCAAATTCTTTGAACTCTGTGGGAAGAAGTCTGTTAGCCAACAATGGTGATGATGGCTGTAATCTAGCTGGCCATGTCACTGCTGCTGTTGCAGTGTTTTCTCATTGCAAGGACCAAAGAAAAGTACAGCACAGGAACAGGCCCTTCGGCCCTCCAAGCCTGTGCCGATCACAATGCCCTAACTAAACTAAAAAAAAACTTCTGTCCTTACTCGGTCTGTATCCCTCTACTCCCTCCCTATCCATGTACCCATCCAGATACCTCTCAAATGTTGCTAATGTGCCTGATTCTACCACCTCCTCTGGCAGTGCGTTCCAGGCACCCACCACTCTCTGCATGAAAAACTTCCCCCGCACATCTCCCTTAAACTTTCCCCCTCTCACCTTGAACTTGTGCCTCCTTGTAACTGACACTTCCACCCTGGGAAAAAGCCTCTGACTATCCACCCTGTCTGTACCTCTCATCATTTTGTAGACCTCTATCAGGTCTCCCCTCAGCCTCCGTCTTTCCAATGAGAACAATCCTAGTTTCTTCAACCGCTCCTTATATCTTGGCGTTGTTGGCTGTTTGCCACAGAGAGCAGCCAATATGGGCAATCACCACCCCCAACAGTGTTGGAGCAGGACTGTTTACCATTCCTGATAACGGTCGTCCCGTCAGAGCTCCCTGTAAATGCAGTGTGAAAGCTACAACCTCCAGCTGCAGGAAGAGCTGGCCGCGATGAACCCTTTTCCCAGCCAATCCAGTCAATGCAGTTCAGTGTGGAAATCTAATTCCACGGTTCATATCTCCTGTATAAAGCTAGCAAATGGCACAATCAATGCGGCGAAGGATGATAATTACATAGTCGATGAGGTAAGAGACAGTAATTACATAATCAATAAAACAGGAGGAAAAACACAATACCAAGGTAGGACAAAGACAGTAAATGACTTAAGTCATCAATTAGGGAATGATAATCGAAAGCTGAGGTGTAAGCATTGCTCTGGACTGAGCAGCAGTGATCTTAAGTAATAACCGTACCACTCAGTCCAGCCACTCACTGCCTGCCGTCGCTCGATGGGTATCGCTCTCAGTTGGAAGGTTCCTGTGTTCAAGCCCCACTCCAGTGGGATTTTCCAGCCGCCCTCGCCCCAAGACCGGAAAATCCTGCCAGCGCGGTTAGCACTGCTGCCTCACAGCGCCAGGGTACAGACCGAGTAAGGGCATTGTCTGCGCGGAGTCTGCACGTTCTCCCCGTGTCTGCGTGGGTTTCCTCTGGGTGCCCCGGTTTCCTCCCACAGTCCAAAGATGTGCTGGTAAGGTGGATTGGCCATGATAAATTGCCACTTAGTGTCAGGGGGACTAGCAGGGTAAACACGTGTGGTTACAGGGATAAGGCCTGGGTGGGATTGTTGTCGGTGCGGGCTTGATGGGCCGAATGGCCTCATTCTGTACTGTGGGGTTTCTATGATTCTAGGTCAATGGACCTTTGCATGGTCTGCCCTCCAGCCCCACCCCCCCCCCCCCCTCCAATTCCTGTCGCGGGCGATACAGGAAACTTCCGCCCAAATTTTGAGTCTGGCACTCAAGCACCAGCAGGCGTGCTGCACTGTCAGAGTCTCTGGATGAGAGACTTAACTAAGAGTCTTGGTTCAGCGGAGGTAATTGGAGGAGTGCAGATATGTTGTGGGGCTCGGTGAGGTTACAGAGATAGGGAAGGGCGAGGCCACAAGGACGTTTCAGCAACCGTGCGAATTTAATTGGAGCGGCTCAGTGAGTGACCACAGCTGTGAGGAAAGAACAGAGGTCGATGCGAGTTAGTGCACAACAATACAGCCTCAGGTCCCTTCAAGATTACGGACGGAAAATGCTGGAAAAGCCCAGCAGGTCCGGCAGCATCTGTGGAGAGAGAAACGGAGTGAACATTTCCAGTCCGTGTGACTTCTCTTCCTCCACAGATGCTGCCAGGGCCTGTTGGGCCGGGATTCTCCGATCGCGCCCCTGCCCGTCCTGCTGCAAGCGAGAACGGAGAATTTGGAATTCCAGCCAAAACTCCATTCGCTTTCAGCGGTGCTGGAGAATCCCAGCCGCGAGCGAGGAGGGAGGTTTCAGATTTCCAGCATAAGAATCATAAGAATTAGGAGCAGGAGCAAGCAAGTCAGCCGCTCGAGCTTGCTCTGCCATTCAGGGCTGATCTCATCTTGGCCTCAACTTTATTTACCTGCCCATTCACCATAACCCTTCAACCCCTTACTAATTAAAAATCTGTTCACCTCTTCCTTCAATTTACTCAATGTCCCAGCATTCACCACACTCTGGATAATGAATTCTCGACTCATTTGAAAAGAGTATTTTCTCCCCATCTCTGTTTTAAATCTGTCACCCCTTATCCTAAAACTGTGACCTCTTGTTCCAGGTTGCCCTATAAGAGGAAACATCCTCTCCATGTCTACTGTCAATCCCCCTTATCACGCTGTACACCTCCATGAGATCCCCTCCCTTTCTTCTCAACTCCAGGCAGCATAGGCCCAAATTGCCCAATCTCTCTTCATAAGACAAAACCCTCATCCCTGGAATCAATCTCGGGAATCCCCTCTGAATCGTCTCCAAAGCAATGCATCCGCAGAATTTTGCTTTTCTTCAAGAACGCAGAGGCTGAAAGATAAAAGGCCAACTGGAATAGTCCTGGCTCGCAGTAATAACAGGAACAAATGGGCTAAGGCAGGGATGGGGAGACGGGCAAAGTTGTGAAGGGGGTAATAGGTGGTTATTGCTGACGGGAGCGGAAATGGATTTGGAACCTCGGGGTCAATTAGGACACCAAGCTCAGAATGTTCAACCTGGGACAGTGGCCATGAAGAAGGTCAGAGCTATTGGACCAGAGGCCAGTGTTGGTCAGTGAGCACAGGGGTGATGGCCATTAGGAAGCAGGCATGAGTTCTGGATGAGCTGAAGTTTACGGAGGGTGGAGGAACGAAAAGACAAAAAAGATTTGCATCGATATTGCAGCTTTCACTACCCTGGGGATGTCCCAAACAGCCCACAACAGCCCACAAAGTACTTGTGCAGCGAAGTGACTGTTGTAATGTCGGGAATGTGACAGCCAGTTTAAGCTCCAACAAACAGAATTGTGATAACATTGGAGGAGTAGGCCATTCAGCCCCTCAATCCTGCTCCTCCATTCAACGAGATCATGGCTGACCTCCTACCTCACCAACATCTTCCTGCATCATCCCCTTATCCTATTGGCATCCAAACATCTATTGACGTTTGCTTGCTTAACGAGGAAGTCTGCACAGCCCTCTGGAGTGGAGAATTCCAAAGATTCACCACCCTCTTGAGTGAAGAAATTCCTCCTCATCTTGATCCTCTTATTCTGGGACTGTGTCCCCTGGTTCTAGACTGCCCGCCAAACAAGGAAAACATCCTATTGCCATCTACCCTGCTGAGCTCCGTAAGAATTTTGTACACTTAAATGAGGTCACCTCTCATTTTTCTAAACACTAGAGAATTCAGACCCAGTCTCCTCAATCTTTGAATAGCTGTGGCTATTTTTAAATTTAAAAGTTACTCAGAGGGATGTCGCTTGCTCTCTTGCGCGCTCTCTCTCTCTTGCACTCTCTCTTGCTTTCTCTCTGTTCTGTGCTCTCTCTCTTGCGCTCTCTTGCGTGCTCCCTCTCTCTTGCGTGCTCCCTCTCTTGCGCACTCTCTCTTGCGCACTCTCTGTTGTGTGCTCTCGCTCCCTTGCGCTCCCTTGCGTTCTCTTGCGCGCTCTCTCTCTTGCGCGCTCTCTCTCTCTGGCGCTCTCTCTCTCGCGCGCTCTCTCTCTCTTGCGTTCTCTTGTGCACTCTCTCTTGCGCGCTCTCTCTTGCGCGCTCTCTCTCTCTTGCGCGCTCTCTTTCTTGCGCGCTCTCTCTCTCTTGCGCGCTCTCTCTCTCTTGCGCTCTCTCTCTCTTGCACTCTATCTCTCTGGCGCTCTCTCTCTTGCGTTCTCTCTCTCTTGCGCGCTCTCTTTCTTGCGCGCTCTCTCTCTCTTGCGCTCTCTCTCTCTTGCACTCTATCTCTCTGGCGCTCTCTCTCTTGCGCTCTCTCTCTCTCTTGCGTTCTCTTGTGCACTCTCTCTCTTGCGCGCTCTCTCTCTTGCGTTCTCTCTCTCTTGCGCGCTCTCTTTCTTGCGCGCTCTCTCTCTCTTGCGCTCTCTCTCTCTTGCACTCTATCTCTCTGGCGCTCTCTTGCGCTCTCTCTCTCTCTTGCGTTCTCTTGTGCACTCTCTCTCTTGTGCACTCTCTCTCTTGTGCACTCTCTCTCTTGCGCGCTCTCTCTCTTGCGCGCTCTCTCTCTTGCGCGCTCTCTCTCTTGCGCGCTCTCTCTCTTGCGTTCTCTTGTGCACTCTCTCTCTTGCGCGCTCTCTCTCTTGCGCGCTCTCTCTCTTGCGCGCTCTCTCTCTTGCGCGCTCTCTCTTGCGCGCTCTCTCTCTTGTGCGCTCTCTCTCTTGCGCGCTCTCTCTCTTGCGCGCTCTCTCTCTTGCGCGCTCTCTCTCTTGCGTTCTCTTGTGCACTCTCTCTCTTGCGCGCTCTCTCTCTTGCGCGCTCTCTCTCTTGCGCGCTCTCTCTCTTGCGCGCTCTCTCTCTTGCGCGCTCTCTCTCTTGCGCGCTCTCTCTCTTGCGCTCTCTCTCTCTTGCGCGCTCTCTCTCTTGCGCGCTCTCTCTCTTGCGCGCTCTCTCTCTTGCGCGCACTCTCTCTCTCTTGCGCTCTCTCTCTCTTGCACTCTATCTCTCTGGCGCTCTCTCTCTTGTGCGCTCTCTCTTGCGCGCTCTCTCTCTTGCGCGCTCTCTCTCTCGCGCGCTCTCTCTCTCTTGCGCTCTCTCTCTCTTGCACTCTATCTCTCTGGCGCTCTCTCTCTTGCGCTCTCTCTCTCTCTTGCGTTCTCTTGTGCACTCTCTCTCTCTCGCGCGCTCTCTCTCTCTTGCGCTCTCTCTCTCTTGCACTCTATCTCTCTGGCGCTCTCTCTCTTGCGCTCTCTCTCTCTCTTGCGTTCTCTTGTGCACTCTCTCTCTCTCTTGCGCGCTCTCTCTCTCTTTCACGATCTCTCTCTCTTGCGTGCTCTCTCTCTCTCTTTCACGATCTCTCTCTCTTGCGCGCTCTCTCTCTCGTGCGTGCTCTCTCTCTTGCGCGCTCTCTCTCTCTTGCGCGCTCTCTCTCTCTTGCGCGCTCTCTCTCTCTTGCGCGCTCTCTCTCTCTCGTGCGCGCTCTCTCTCTTGCGTGCTCTCTCTCTCTCTTGCGCGCTCTCTCTCTCTCTTGCGCGCTCTCTCTCTCTCTTGCGCGCGCGCTCTCTCTCTTGCGCGCTCTCTCTCTCTCTTGCGCGCTCTCTCTCTCTTGCGCGCTCTCTCTCTCTCGTGCGCGCTCTCTCTCTTGCGCGCTCTCTCTCTCTCTTGCGCGCTCTCTCTCTCTCTTGCGCGCTCTCTCTCTCTCTTGCGCGCTCTCTCTCTCTCTTGCGCGCTCTCTCTCTCTCTTGCGCGCTCTCTCTCTCTCTTGCGCGCTCTCTCTCTCTCTTGCGCGCTCTCTCTCTCTCTTGCGCGCTCTCTCTCTCTCTTGCGCGCTCTCTCTCTTGCACTCTATCTCTCTGGCGCTCTCTCTCTCTCTTGCGTTCTCTTGTGCACTCTCTCTCTCTCTCGCGCGCTCTCTCTCTCTTGCGCTCTCTCTCTCTTGCGCTCTCTCTCTCTTGCGCTCTCTCTCTCTTGCACTCTATCTCTCTGGCGCTCTCTCTCTCTCTTGCGTTCTCTTGTGCACTCTCTCTCTTGCGCGCTCTCTTGCGTGCACTCTCTCTCTCTTTCACGATCTCTCTCTCTTGCGCGCTCTCTCTCTCTTGCGCGCTCTCTCTCTCTCGTGCGCGCTCTCTCTCTTGCGTGCTCTCTCTCTCTCTTTCACGATCTCTCTCTCTTGCGCGCTCTCTCTCTCGTGCGCGCACTCTCTCTTGCGTGCTCTCTCTCTTGCGCGCTCTCTCTCTCTTGCGCGCTCTCTCTCTCTCGTGCGCGCTCTCTCTCTTGCGTGCTCTCTCTCTCTCTTGCGCGCTCTCTCTCTCTCTTGCGCGCTCTCTCTCTCTCTTGCGCGCTCTCTCTCTCTCTTGCGCGCTCTCTCTCTCTCTTGCGCGCTCTCTCTCTTGCGCGCTCTCTCTCTCTCTTGCGCGCTCTCTCTCTCTTGCGCGCTCTCTCTCTCTCGTGCGCGCTCTCTCTCTTGCGTGCTCTCTCTCTCTCTTGCGCGCTCTCTCTCTCTCTTGCGCGCTCTCTCTCTCTCTTGCGCGCTCTCTCTCTCTCTTGCGCTCTCTCTCTCTCTTGCGCGCTCTCTCTCTTGCGCGCTCTCTCTCTCTCTTGCGCGCTCTCTCTCTCTTGCGCGCTCTCTCTCTCTCGTGCGCGCTCTCTCTCTTGCGCGCTCTCTCTCTCTCTTGCGCGCTCTCTCTCTCTCTTGCGCGCTCTCTCTCTCTCTTGCGCGCTCTCTCTCTCTCTTGCGCGCTCTCTCTCTCTCTTGCGCGCGCGCTCTCTCTCTTGCGTGCTCTCTCTCTCTCTTGCGCGCTCTCTCTCTCTTGCGCGCTCTCTCTCTCTCTTGCGCGCTCTCTCTCTCTCTTGCGCGCTCTCTCTCTCTCTTGCGCGCTCTCTCTCTCTCTTGCGCGCTCTCTCTCTCTCTTGCGCGCTCTCTCTCTCTCTTGCGCGCTCTCTCTCTCTCTTGCGCGCTCTCTCTCTCTCTTGCGCGCGCGCTCTCTCTCTTGCGCGCTCTCTCTCTCTCTTGCGCGCTCTCTCTCTCTCTTGCGCGCTCTCTCTCTTGCGCGCTCTCTCTCTCTCTTGCGCGCTCTCTCTCTCTCGCGCGCTCTCTCTCTCTCTTGCGCGCTCTCTCTCTCTCTTGCGCGCTCTCTCTCTCTCTTGCGCGCTCTCTCTCTCTCTTGCGCGCTCTCTCTCTCTCTTGCGCGCTCTCTCTCTCTCTTGCGCGCTCTCTCTCTCTTGCGCGCGCGCTCTCTCTCTTGCGCGCTCTCTCTCTCTCTTGCGCGCTCTCTCTCTCTCTTGCGCGCTCTCTCTCTCTCTTGCGCGCTCTCTCTCTCTCTTGCGCGCTCTCTCTCTCTCTTGCGCGCTCTCTCTCTCTCTTGCGCGCGCGCTCTCTCTCTTGCGCGCTCTCTCTCTCTCTTGCGCGCTCTCTCTCTCTCTTGCGCGCTCTCTCTCTCTCTTGCGTGCTCTCTCTCTTGCGCGCTCTCTCTCTCTCTTGCGCGCGCGCTCTCTCTCTTGCGCGCTCTCTCTCTCTCTTGCGCGCTCTCTCTCTCTCTTGCGCGCTCTCTCTCTCTCTTGCGCGCGCGCTCTCTCTCTTGCGCGCTCTCTCTCTCTCTTGCGCGCTCTCTCTCTCTCTTGCGCGCTCTCTCTCTCTCTTGCGTGCTCTCTCTCTTGCGCGCTCTCTCTCTCTCTTGCGCGCGCGCTCTCTCTCTTGCGTGCTCTCTCTCTCTCTTGCGTGCTCTCTCTCTCTTGCGCGCGCGCTCTCTCTCTTGCGCGCTCTCTCTCTCTCTTGCGTGCTCTCTCTCTCTCTTGCGCGCGCGCTCTCTCTCTTGCGCGCTCTCTCTCTCTCTTGCGTGCTCTCTCTCTCTCTTGCGCGCTCTCTCTCTCTCTTGCGCGCTCTCTCTCTCTCTTGCGCACTCTCTCTCTCTCTTGCGTGCTCTCTCTCTCTCTTGCGTGCTCTCTCTTTTCCTAGTTTAAAATTAAACATTCATTTTGATGGGATCCACCATTCCCATCCACCAAGTTTTCCCGAGAAGTCCTCCACAATTCCTCCGGAGGTTCTCCTGTATTTCAGGAAGGGTTGTTTATACAACTGCTGGATGAGAATGGTCATTGGGCTCATCTCCATCCGGAAAGGACCGGTAGTCCCTCCCCTCACAGCTCCGAATGGATTCTTAAATGATTCCAAGTTATTTTGCCTTCTATATCCTAATTATAAATTTGCTCCAACTGCTAATTAATCCATGAGGAACTACCATAGATCTGAAACTTGCTCTTCCTTGCTTGGAACCCTGCCATTCCCTTGTCCTTTTGCCAAAGGTTTTGTTTAGCATTACATTTTTGATGCCGTTAATTATTTTGTTCACCTTTTTGAAGCCTTCTGTCTTCACGAAAGAACAACTCAAAAGTTTCTACATTTCATAGAATCATAGAATCCTACAGTGCAGAAGGAGGCCATTTGGCCCATCGGGTCTGCACTGACCACAATCCCACCCAGGTCCTATCCCCATAACCCCATGTATTTAAGAACATAAGAACTAGGAGCAGGAGTAGGCCATCTGGCCCCTCGAACCTGCTCCGCCATTCAATAAGATCATGGCTGATCTTTTCATGGACTCAGCTCCACTTGCCTGCCCGCTCACCATAACCCTTAATTCCTTTACTGTTCAAAAATGTATCTATCCTTGCCTTAAAAACATTCAATGAGGTAGCCTCAACTGCTTCACTGGGCAGGGAATTCCACAGATTCACAACCTTTGTGTGAAGAAGTTCCTCCTCAACTCAGTCCTAAATCTGCTCCTCCTTATTTTGAGGCCATGCCCCCTAGTTCTAGTTTCACCTATTCCCTTCATAATTTTATATGTTTCTATAAGAACCCCCCCACCTCATTTTTCTGAATTCCAATGAGTATAGCCCCAGTCTACTCAGTCTCTCCTCATAAGCCAACCCTCTCAACTCCGGAATCAAGCTAGTGAATCTCCTTTGCACCCACTCCAGTGCCAGTATATCCTTTCTCAAGTAAGGAGACCAAAACCGTACACAGTACTCCAGGTGTGGCCTCACCAGCACCTTATACAGCTGCAACATAACCTTGCTGTTTTAAAACTCCATCCCTCTAGCAATGAAGGACAAAATTCCATTTGCTTTCTTAATTACCTGCTGCATCGGCAAACCAACTCCTTGAGATTCATGCACAAGGACACCCAGGTCCCTCTGCACAGCAGCATGCTGCAATTTTTTACCATTTAAATAGTAGTCCATTTTGCTGTTATTCCTACCAAAATGGATGACCTCACATTTACCAACATTGTACTCCATCTGCCAGACCCTCGCCCACTCACTTAGACTATCTATATCCCTTTGCAGACTTTCAGCATCCTCTGCACAATTTGCTCTGCCACTCATCTTAGTGTGGAGATGCCGGCGTTGGACTGGGGTAAACACAGTAAGAAGTTTAACAACACCAGGTTAAAGTCCAACAGGTTTATTTGGTAGCAAAAGCCACACAAGCTTTCGAAGCTCTAAGCCCCTTCTTCAGGTGAGTGGGAATTCTGTTCACAAACAGAACTTATAAAGACACAGACTCAATTTACATGAATAATGGTTGGAATGCGAATACTTACAACTAATCCAGTCTTTAAGAAACAAAACAATGGGAGTGGAGAGAGCATCAAGACAGGCTAAAAAGATGTGTATTGTCTCCAGACAAGACAGCCAGTGAAACTCTGCAGGTCCACGCAACTGTGGGAGTTACAAATAGTGTGACATGAACCCAATATCCCGGTTGAGGCCGTCCTTGTGTGTGCGGAACTTGGCTATCAGTTTCTGCTCAGCGACTCTGCGCTGTCGTGTGTCGCGAAGGCCGCCTTGGAGAACGCTTACCCGAATATCAGAGGCCGAATGCCCGTGACCGCTGAAGTGCTCCCCAACAGGAAGAGAACAGTCTTGCCTGGTGATTGTCGAGCGAGTGATTGCCGCTCAACAATCACCAGGCAAGACTGTTCTCTTCCTGTTGGGGAGCACTTCAGCGGTCACGGGCATTCGGCCTCTGATATTCGGGTAAGCGTTCTCCAAGGCGGCCTTCGCGACACACGACAGCGCAGAGTCGCTGAGCAGAAACTGATAGCCAAGTTCCGCACACACAAGGACGGCCTCAACCGGGATATTGGGTTCATGTCACACTATTTGTAACGCCCACAGTTGCGTGGACCTGCAGAGTTTCACTGGCTGTCTTGTCTGGAGACAATACACATCTTTTTAGCCTGTCTTGATGCTCTCTCCACTCCCATTGTTTTGTTTCTTAAAGACTGGATTAGTTGTAAGTATTCGCATTCCAACCATTATTCATGTAAATTGAGTCTGTGTCTTTATAAGTTCTGTTTGTGAACAGAATTCCCACTCACCTGAAGAAGGGGCTTAGAGCTTCGAAAGCTTGTGTGGCTTTTGCTACCAAATAAACCTGTTGGACTTTAACCTGGTGTTGTTAAACTTCTTACTCATCTTAGTGTCATCTGCGAATTTTGACACACCACACTACACACACACACTACACAGCACCAGGGACCCGGGTTCGATTCCCGGCTTGGGTCACTGTCTGTGTGGAGTTTGCACATTCTCCTCGTGTCTGCGTGGGTTTCCTCCGGGTGCTCCGGTTTCCTCCCACAGTCCAAAGATGTGCGGGTTAGGTTGATTGGCCATGCTAAAATTGCCCCTTAGTGTTATGAGATGCGTAGGTTAGAGGGATTAGTGGGTAAATATGTAGGGATATGGGGGTAGGGCCTGGTGGGATTGTGGTTGGTGCAGACCCGATGGGCTGAATGGCCTCCTTCTGTACTGTAGGGTTTCTATTTTTATTTCTATTTCTATTTCTACACTTGGTCCCCAACTCCAAATGATCTATGTAAATCGTAAACAATTGTGGTCCCAACTCTGACCCCTGAGGCACATCACTAATCACTGATTGCCAACCAGAAAAACACCCATTTACCCTAGCTTGTCCCCCTGACACTAAGGGGCAATTAAGCATGGCTGATCCACCTAACCTGCACATCTTTCAGACTGTGGGAGGAAACCGGAGCACCTGGAGGAAACCCACACAGACACGGGGAGAATGTGAAAGCTCCACACAGACAGTGACCCAAGCCGGGAATCGAACCCGGGTCCCTGGTGCTGTGAGGCAGCAATGCCAACCACCGCGCCGCCCTGTCTCCAGAATCAGGTACCCGCTTGTTATCACAGAGATTCGAATGGGACACAGAGTGCAGAGTGTGTGGCCTGGCCACACCTATCTACACTTTAAGCTTGACTTCCCACGTTTCGTTCACTTTGTTCAGCACCCTCTTTGCTGATCTGCCCCACAGGGAACAGACATGTGAGGCTCAAGGTAAGGGGAGACGGTGGCGTAGTGGTAATGTCACCGGACTTGTAATCCCGAGGCCAAGGCTAATGCTCTGGAGTCATGTGTTCAAATCCCACCTCGGCAACCTGGAATTGAACAGTTAGCCTCAGAGGTGTTGACTGTGAAGCCGTCATTCTTTGCCAAAAAAAACATCTCGTTCACTAACATCCTTTAGGGAAAGAAATCTGCTGCCCTCCCCTGATCTGGTCTGCATGTGGTTGATCCTGAAATGGCCTGGCAAGCCACTCAGTTCGAGGGCAATTAGGGATGGGCAACAAATGCTGACCTTGCCAGCGATGCCCACATCACATGGAAGACTAAAGAAAAGTCTACAGAAGTCCTGCCAGATCTTGCTGTTCATGATTCTCATACCGTTTATGGAGAACTGCCAACTTTCATTTCTGTCAATGTGACTTCCTGTGCAGATGAGATGCAGGTTCTTCATTTTGTATAGTTTGCCAATTTGGCCACTGAGCAACAGAATTCCAGTCATTCACTTATTGATCATATTCCCTGTTCAGCAGACTGCACCCAACCTGTCTCCCCCACCCCGCCTCAACCGAACCCTATCCTAACGTAAACTGAATTCCAATATATCTGATCCTCCGACAGTCAAGTGTTTCCAGATCACCCAATGTTATTGCGCGGATGTTCAGAGGATTTATCCATCGTTATTGGGTGGTATCCTCACCCAGACACCCCCACCCCAACTACACTCTTGTCATGATGCGCCATGGGCGCAGTAGACCACCCGTCCTTGTTAGTTGTTTGGCAGTGGGATTGGGAGTTATTCAACAGATCCCTTTTTGAAAGGATTAACTCAACTGCTGTCGTGACTGTTTTTATGTTTTCTCCGTTATTTTGCGGGGAAACAAGTTTTTGTCCAATTTCCGTACTCTCTAGAGTCTTGTTAAATTTCAATGCTGGTACTCCAGTTCAGGACTCACAGCCCAAATCAAACGTTATCTCAATAAAATAGCCTGTTTGTATCGACACTCTCCGAGCTTCTCAGCTGCGCTGGCAGGAGCTGTTTCGTGAATAATTAGTGTGTGCCGTCAATTAGCAGCGATCTCCCTGGGCTGGGTCAAAGAGGCCACTCTGGCACCTTCCCCCATGTAAACACTGCTGTTTTATCAAGATTGCATTTTCCTTCTCTCTTCCTCTTTCGCCTTTCATCCTGAAGACACGTGGAAAATAAGACAAATGACCCACAGAAGCAGCCACCGCAATGTGAGTGCAACACTGGCCAGTAAATGCCAATCAATCAACGTTGGATGTCTTGCTATGATTTCTTTCTCACTTTAATGTGGTGTGTCTCTCGCAAATATTCCAACATCCCTGCTCTAGCTGATGAAAATTGACTGATGATACATATTAAAATTGTAATGGCCAAAACTTGGCGCATCTCAAGGACACAATACATTTTCGTTCTGATTTGGATTAATCTTGCTCGGTAAATGCGCAGGCAGAAATCTCACCCACTAAATGATGGATTAGGAGGATGCCATTCAATTAGATCTGTCCCTTGACTCTCTACCTGCCTTTGCTCCGTATCCGTTAATATACAGTAGTTAGCACCGCTACCTCAGAGCATCAGGGACCCATTCCATCCTTGGGTCGCTGGCTGTGTGGGGTTTGCACGTTCTCCCCGTGTCTGAGTGGGTTTCCTCCGGGTGCTCCGGTTTCCACCCACAGTCCAAACAACATGCGGATTAGGTGCATTGGCCATGCTAAATTGCCTCTTAGTGTCAGGACGGTTAGCAAGGTAAATACGTGGGATTACGGGGACGAAGTCTGGGTGGGATTGTTGTCTGTGCAGGCTCGGTGGGCCGAATGGCCTCCATCTGCACTGTCGGGATTCTATGGTCCTATATTTACCAAAGGAAATGTAAATTGCGCTGCATCGGTTTTGAAATTGATTTCCAACCTCAACAGGTTTCTGTGGAGAAGGGAAACCCAGATTTCCACATCCCGTACGTGATGTCCACACATGAGGGCGGTCTCAACCGGGATTTTGGATTCATGTCACACTATCTGTAACCCCACGACTTGCCTGGGCTTGCAAAATCTTGCTAACTGTCCTGGCTGGAGACAATTCACACCTCTTTAACCTGTGCTTAACCCTCTCTCCACTCGCATTGTCTGTACCTATAAAGACTTGATTACCTGTTAAGACTCGCATTCCAAGCATTATCTTGTAATTGAGTTTGTGTCTATATATGCCCTGTTTGTGAACCAAATCCTGCACTCACCTGATGAAGGAGCAGCGCTCCGAAAGCTCGTGCTACCAAATAAACCTGTTGGACTTTAACCTGGTGTTGTGAGACTTCTTATTAGGTTAGTATAGGGCAGGGCCCTGCTCCCAATTTTAAGACCACGCCCCCTTGTTTCAAACAGTCTCCAAACAGAGAAAATCATTTCTCTTTATCAACCCTTTCAAGATGCTATAACTTTACAATGCTCTAGTTAAATTTTTCACCTCAGAATGTTCTATATTTGACGGAATACAAATTGAGTCCTTTCAACAACATGAGTTCGAAACAGAGGGAAGAGGGGCAGGAGTAGGCCATTGGCCCTTTGAATCTGTTCTGCCTCTATCTCAACGCCATAACTCCTGCTCTTTCCCCATACTCCTTAATGCTTTTAGAGTCTAGAAATCTATCTATTTCCTTCTTAAATATATTCTCTACCACAGCTTTCTGTGGTAGAGAATTCCATAGGTTCACCAGCCTCCACATCTCAGTCCTAAATAACCCACCCTGTATCCTGGGACTGTGACGCTTTGTTCTAGACCCCGCAGTCAGAGGAAACGTCCCTGATTCAGTCTGTCCAGCCTGTTCAGAATTTTATATGTTTCAATGAGATCCCCTCTCATTCTCCTAAATTCCAGTGAATACAGGCCCAGTCGACCCAATCTCTCCTCGTCCGACAATCCTACCATCTCAGGAATCAGTCTGGCGAACCTTTGCTGCACTCCCTCTGTGGCAAGTATATCCTTTCTTAGATAAGGAGACCAAAGCTGCACACAGTACTGCAGGTAGGGTGGCATGGTGGCACAATGGTTAGGACTGCTGCCTCACAATGCCAGGGACGCAGGTTCAATTCCTGGCTTGGATCACTGTCTGTGTGGAGTCTGCACATTCTCCCCGTGTCTGTATGGGTTTCCTCCGAATGCTCCGGTTTCCTCCCACAATCCGAAAGATGTGCTGGTTAGGTCCGTTGGCCATGCTGAATTCTCCTCAGTGTACCCGAACAGGCGCCAGAATGTGGTGGCTAGGGGAATTTCACAGTTACTTCATTGCAGTGTTAATGTAAGCCTACTTGTGACACTTAGCAACTTAGCATAGCCAATGCACCTAACCAGCACATCTTTTGGACTGTGGGAGGAAACTGGAGCACGCGGAGGAAACCCACGCAGACACGGGGAGAACGTACAGACTACACACAGACAGTGACCCAAGACGGGAATTGCACCCGGGTCCCTGGCACTGTGAGGCAGCAGTGCCACCGTGCCACCGTGCCACTGTGTTCAGTAGTTCAGTTGTTCAGTTTTGGATTGTGTGTGTCTATGGGCTGCTCACTGTGTGTTGCGCCATTGTCCATTCCCGTTGTGCATCTCTGCACAGTAGCTTCTGAAGAGGCTTCACGATTTCTGCATGCTTGGGAAAGATTCTGTGATAAAAGCTGGTTGTACTAAAGAAGTCATGATGTGGAGATGCCGGCGTTGGACTGGGGTAAACACAGTAAGAAGTTTAACAACACCAGGTTAAAGTCCAACAGGTTTATTTGGTAGCAAAAGCCACACAAGCTTTCGAGGCTCTAAGCCCCTTCTTCAGGTGAGTGGGAATTCTGTTCACAAACAGAACTTATAAAGACACAGACTCAATTTACATGAATAATGGTTGGAATGCGAATACTTACAACTAATCCAGTCTTTAAGAAACAAAACAATGGGAGTGGAGAGAGCATCAAGACAGGCTAAAAAGATGTGTATTGTCTCCAGACAAGACAGCCAGTGAAACTCTGCAGGTCCACGCAACTGTGGGGGTTACAGATAGTGTGACATGAACCCAATATCCCGGCTGAGGCCGTCCTTGTGTGTGCGGAACTTGGCTATCAGTTTCTGCTCAGCGACTCTGCGCTGTCGTGTGTCGCGAAGGCCGCCTTGGAGAACGCTTACCCGAATATCAGAGGCCGAATGCCCGTGACTGCTGAAGTGTTCCCCAACAGGAAGAGAACAGTCTTGCCTGGTGATTGTCGAGCGGTGTTCATTCATCCGTTGTCGCAGCGTCTGCATAGTTTCCCCAATGTACCATGCCTCGGGACATCCTTTCTTGCAGCGTATCAGGTAGACAACGTTGGCCGAGTTGCAAGAGTATGTACCGTGTACCTGGTGGATGGTGTTCTCACGTGAGATGATGGCATCTGTGTCGATGATCCGGCACGTCTTGCAGAGGTTGCTGTGGCAGGGTTGTGTGGTGTCTTGGTCACTGTTCTCCTGAAGGCTGGGTAGTTTGCTGCGGACAATGGTCTGTTTGAGGTTGTGCGGTTGTTTGAAGGGATATTGGGTTCATGTCACACTATCTGTAACCCCCACAGTTGCGTGGACCTGCAGAGTTTCACTGGCTGTCTTGTCTGGAGACAATACACATCTTTTTAGCCTGTCTTGATGCTCTCTCCACTCCCATTGTTTGTTTCTTAAAGACTGGATTAGTTGTAAGTATTCGCATTCCAACCATTATTCATGTAAATTGAGTCTGTGTCTTTATAAGTTCTGTTTGTGAACAGAATTCCCACTCACCTGAAGAAGGGGCTTAGAGCCTCGAAAGCTTGTGTGGCTTTTGCTACCAAATAAACCTGTTGGACTTTAACCTGGTGTTGTTAAACTTCTTACTGTACTAAAGAATGCAGCCAATTAACTCTTCCACATTAGTCTGGGTGGGGAGTGCATGAAGAACTTTGACGTGTGTAGGCTTTAGAACCATAGAATCCCTACAGTGCAGCAGGAGGCCATTCGGCCCATTGAGTCTGCACTGACCACAATCCCACCCAGGCCCTATCCCCATAACCCCATGCATTTACCCGAGCTAATCCCCCTGACACTAAGGGGCAATTTAGCATGGCCAATCCACCTAACTTGCACATCTTTGGACTGTGGGAGGAAACCGGAGCAACCTGGAGGAAACCCACTCAGACACGGGGAGAGCGTGCAGTCTCCGCATAGACAGTGAGTGACCCAAGCCGGGAATCGAACCCGGGTCCCTGGCGCTGTGAGGCAGCAGTGCTAACCACTGTGCCACCGTGCCGACCCACTGCTCCAGCTGCTGTCACTAGAACGTTAATCTAAGATGCAGCATTTGTCTTCGTTGAAGGTGAGATTGCGTTGTGTGAGTCGAGTGAACTATTGTAAGCTTGGTGCCTCCCAACCCAACTGACAAGAGGAGCAAGGGGCATTGTCTTCAATATCAGAAGCAAATAATTCCAGCTCTGTCTCTGAATAATTCAAAGCGCTTCTGAAGTTTAATCCGCCTGGATTAGATAATTATAAATATATTTATTTACAATCAATCACTTGCAAACAATTACGATTCTGAGTTAGCTCCCATGAGTGAAATTGACCTGTTAGTGCAGCAATTTGTTTTGTACATAGATAAATTCCTCGTCTTTAAAAAAAAAGTTTAGTTTGCTGCTTGATTACTCAAGTACCCGTGGAACTTTCCGAACAGGAGGTTATTTTCCATTTTACATAAAATTTGTCCAATTGATTTTGCTTCTTTCGAAGTGTGAACAGCTTGCTTCTTGTGTGAGATGAGCACTGGGTTAATGTAACAAAAAGCCCACGGGTTATTTCTATTGCAGCATAATCATTGCCCCCCACCTTGCGAACTAACCATTGCACCTTCCGGGTGCTTCCCGTGCACCTGAATAAAGAACTTGCTTGACTGAGAAATCCCTCATGGTGAATTATAACCGAACAGCGAATGGCATAGACCCAAACCTCTTTCCACCTGGAATAGCCTGTAGCATGGGTCACTGTCTTTGCGGAGTCTGCACGTTCTCCCCGTGTCTGCACGGGTTTCCTCCCACAGTCTGAAAGATGTGCTGGTTAGGTGCATTGGCCGTGCTAAATTCTCCCTCAGTGTACCCCGAACAGGCGGTGATAACTGTGCTATCCAAATCCACTGCTGCCCTCCATAAGCATTACCATCTCTTTGGAATCCCAACGTGCCCCAATTACTTCCAATTATACTTTATTATGGAAATGTGCCTTTTGACACTTCAACCGTGCCCCTTCCGCAGGTCATGACCTTGTCACTCGTGGACTCGCCACCTCCATCACAAATTTACCACAAGCGCGGCATTTCCTTACGAACTCCCCAATGCAAAACCCCAGCGTAAAATCGCTGTGTGGTTGGAGCAGGGTGGGAACTTTGGAGGGAATCCCGCCCCTTCAATTTTGCACCCCCCCCCCTCCCCTCCGCTCCCTGGCTGGAAACCCGCCAGTGGGGGTGGGGGGGAGGGGGGGGGAGTGTAAAATTCTGAATATTTGCTTTGAGACATCCAAATGATTATGAAAAGGGCTGTGGAAACACAAGTCTTCCTTTCTATAGAGAAAAAATGCTGGAAAATCTCAGCAGGTCTGGCAGCGTCTGAAAGGAGAGAAAAGAGCTGACGTTTCGAGTCCAGATGACCCTTTGTCAAAGCTTTGACAAAGGGTCATCTGGACTCAAAATGGAGTCCAAAGAGTCATCTGGAATCGAAACGTCAGCTCTTTTCTCTCCTTTCAGATGCTGCCAGACCTGCGAAGATTTTCCAGTATTTTTTCCATTTTGGTTTCAGATTCTGGCACCCGCAGTAATTTGCTTTTATTTTCTATAAATTAAGGATTAAGTTTTAAGTTTTTAAAAATGTTTAATCATTAGTGTCACAAGTAGGCTGACATTAACGCTGCAATGAAGTTACTGTGAAAATCCCCTAGTCGCCACACTCAACGTTTGGATTTGGACAGCACACTTGTCAGTGTGAATTTTACGGCGTCTAGCTGAGCCTCTGTTCAGGATCATTAGGTTGAATTTACTCTGGGTGCTGTTGAGTGGGTGGTGCCCATGACGGGTTCAGTGCCGAAGGGAGGCTTGGTGATCCCGAGTGGTTCTTCCTCATCATATGCTTCCCTGTATCCTTAGATTCAGTTCATTCATGAGGAACTGTTTAATTGTTGAGACCCACCAGTGAAGAATATTTTATATGAAACACATTAAATAATGAACAAATAGTGTGGGGGTGGAGGGGTGTGGGGGGAATAAAAGAAAAAGCTTAATCCTGAGTTAATAATCTGGAATCAAATATGTGATAAAATAAGAGTAATTGTCATGTCCTTTACAGCTAAGTGCACTTAAGGGCTTTCATCACTTTAATATTAAGTGTCATGTTAATGGGGCTGTCAATCATAGTCTTTTGCAAAGACACTTAGATCAGCTGCTGAGGTATTGTGATGATCATTAGCTATTGTGTTAGCATTGGGCTGTGTGACTGTCTGTCCTTTCAATATAGGCGGGAGAGATGTCCAGAATTGAGGCCCATTTTCAGATTGCTGGATAATTGCCGGCAATCGCTTTCCCATTACCAGTTGAATGGTTTCCTTTGTCGCTGCCTTTTTAGTCACTTGGCTCTCAATTACCGAATCGGGGAAAGAAAGACTTTACCTGGCGCTGTTGGCAACCTCAGGACGTCCCAGAAGTCTCTGCGGCAAGTCGGGTACTTTGGGAAGTGGCGAGAGGTAGGAAAATGGCCGAGTGAAGGAGGAGGCAGGGATACCATTGAGGGATACCAATCACACGAACAATCTATCGATCTTGTGAATGGAGGCTCAGAGCCAAGAGTTGGCGTTGGAAGTTGGTTTATTTTCAATAATTGCAACCTCATGCCCCCACCATTGATACTGCAACAAAGGAAGTAGAACTGGTTTGCAAAGTCCATTGTCTCAGTCTGCACAGACACGCCATAACTCACCATCCAGATTGGATCCTGAATCTCGCCCCATGCCCTTCGCCCAACTCTAGAACCTCGTTGGGCCTTGCCATTCAGCAAACAGTCCCCTCTGTTAAGCCTGGGCTTCCATATCCACTGTCCCACCATTTCTCCACTCCATGGGGACCTGGGTTCGAATCCCGCCACAGCAGATGGTGGAAGATGAATTCAATAAAAAATATCTGGAATTAAGAATTTACTGATGACCATGAAACCATTGCCTATTGTCGGAAAAACCCATCTGATTCACTAATGACCTTCAGAGCGGCATGGTGGCACAGTGGTTAGCACTGCTGCCTCACAGTGCCAGGGACCCATGTTTGATTCCCAGCTTGGGTCACTGTCTGTGTGGTATTTGCACATTCTCCCCATGTCTGCGTGGGTTTCCTCCAGGTGCTCCGGTTTCCTCCCAGAGTCCAAAGATGTGCGGGTTAGGTGGATTGGCCATGCAAAATTGCCCCTTAGTGTCAGGGGGACTAGCTAGGGTAAATATGTGGGGTATAGAGCCTGGGTGAGATTGTGGTGGGTGCAGACACGATGGGGTGAATGGCCTTTATCTGCACTGTAGGGATTCTGTGGATTCTATGAAATCTGCCGTCCTTACCCGGTCTGGCCTATATGTGACTCCAGAACCACAGCAATGTGGTTGACTCTTAACTGCCCTCCAAGGGCAACGAGGGATGGGCGATAAATGCCAGCGACGCCCATGTCCTAAGACTGAAAAAAAACAACCAATGGGCATGCAAAACTTCAGGCTGAAAACTGCTCTCTGAGCCCCAGTCAGCCCCGGGATCACTTTGCTTTGTTCCTGTAATAAACCCAGGGTGGCTCAATGTGGCTCAAAGTCATGAAGGATTTATTGCTGACGCTTAATAGTTATTTACAACAAGATGTCAGACAGAATTAACTGTGCGACTATACGACACTCATCCCCGGCTCCAACTGAAGATCCTCCCTGACCTGCGATACTCTCCCGAGCACCCGATCTGCTCTGTTTCCCACCTCGATACTCCATAGGGTCCAACCTGATCACATGGCCCTCAGGGAATGCCCCCTTAAAGGGGCCACGCCACTACAGCTACCTCTCACCACACCTTCAGATGTCTCCATGAATCTCTCATTTTTAAGCAGGCTTCCCCCGAAGCTTTTTATCCGTGCCGGCCAGCAATTTGCTGGCTATTTCCTATTCTAGAAACATAGAAACAGAAAAACTACAGCACAAAAACAGGCCCTTCGGCCCCACAAGTTGTGCCGAACATATCCCTACCTTCTAGGCCTACCTATAACCCTCCATCCTATTAAGTCCCATGTAAAAGACCCTATTGAGTTTGCCTCCACCACCACTGACGGCAGCCGATTCCACTCGCCCACCACCCTCTGTGTGAAAAACTTCCCCCTAACATTTCCCCTGTACCTACCCCCCAGCACCTTAAACCTGTGTCCTCTCCTAGCAGCCATTACCACCCTGGGAAAAAGCCTTTGAGAGTCCACCCGATCTATGCCTCTCAACATCTTATACACCTCTATCAGGTCTCCTCTCATCCTACGTCTCTGCAAGGAGAAAAGACCGAGCTCCCTCAGCCTATCCTCATAAGGCATGCCACTCAATCCAGGCAACATCCTTGTAAATCTCCTCTGCACCCTTTCAATCTTTTCCACATCCTTCCTATAGTGAGGTGACCAGAACTGAGCACAGTACTCCAAGTGGGGTCTGATGAGGGTCTTATATAGCTGCATCATTATCCCCGGACTCCTAAACTCAGTCCCTCGATTGATAAAGGCCAGCACACGTGCTGAGTGCACGGACCGAGTTGACTTCGACAGAAAAGGGTTGGATTTGGTTTTCTTCTCCTGTGACATTCTCCCCTCCTGCCAAATTCTTTCCCCTCCTCATACTTTCTTTGCCCCAGCATGCTCTCCTCCCCCTTTGGCATCTGCCGTCCTGCCCCAGTATATTCCCATCCTCAATGATCTCCACTTGGCCCACCCCCTTACCTACCTCCTCCCCATTCTTCCCACCTTTCCTGAAGAGGCTCAGGTACAAATCCACACCTGGCAGATGCCCGCTCCCGTCAGTCAAATCTACCTCGGTGTGAACCTAGACCACGAATGTTGGGACCATTCCAGATGAGAGGGTTTTCTTTTAAGTGGAGGTTTTTCAAAATCATTTGAAGTAAGAGCAATGCTTTATTGTGTAAGATAGAGGACTGATTGGATCTGATTTGATTCATTATTGTCACCTGTATTGGGATACAGTGAAAAGTATATTTCCTTGCGCACTATACAGATAAAGCATACCATTCATAAAGTACATCGGAGAAAAGGAAGAGGATAGGGTGTGGAATATAGTGTTGTAGTTACAGGTAGGGTGTAGAGAAAGATCAATCTGCTTAATGTGTGATAAGTCCATTCAAAAGCCTGATGACAGCAGAGCAGAAGCTGTTCTTGAGTCGGCTGGTACGTGATTTCAGACTTTTGTGTCGTTTTCCCGATGGAAGAAGGTGGAAGAGAGAATGTCCAGGGTGCATGGGGTCCTTAATTATGCTGGCTGCTTTTCTGAGGCAGTGGGAAGTGTAGACAGAGTCAATGGATGGGAGGCTGGTTTGCGTGATGGACTGGGCTACATTCACAACCTTTTGTAGTTTCTTGCAGTCTTGGTCAGAGCAGGAGCCAGACCAAGCTGTGATATATCCAGAAAGGATGCTTTCTATGGTGCATCTATAAAAGTTGGTGAGAGTTGTGGCGGACATGCCAAATTTCCTTAGCCTCCTGAGAAAGTAGAGTGTTGGTGGGCTTTCTTAACTATAGCATCGGCATGGGGGACCTGGACAGGTTGTTGGTGATCTGGACACCTAAAAACTTGAAGCTCTGGATCACCTCCACTTCATCCCCATTGATGTAGACAGGAGCATTTCCTCCACTACGTTTTCTGAAGTTGATGACTATCTCCTTCGTTTAACTGACATTGAGGGAGAGATTAGTGTCATCACACCATTTCACCAGTATCTCTTACTGTTACTAACCTGGCAGCGTCAAAGCTGAAGCAGTGCTGAACCAGAGAAAATAATCCACAGAACGTCATTGTTGATGCTGGGTAGTAAGTTGGGAAATCTTGCTGCCTTGTATATCGAATCGCAGGATGATGCAATTGAGAAGGAGGCCATTCAGCCCGTCATACGCTGTGCTGGCTATTTGGAAGAACTCTCTGATTAGTCCCACCCACCCCTGCTCCTTCCCCACACTCCAGCATTTTTGTTTTACAAGCTCAAGTATTTACCCAATTCTCTTAAGCTACCACTGAATCTGCTTCCAGCACTCATTCAGGCCGTGTGTTCCAGATCATGATAAGTTCACTACACGAAAACAATTCCTCACGTTGCCAATATATCCTCAGTGAAGTTTGCAAGACATTATTCCTCAGAACAATGAGCATTCCATGGAGGGGTCCATTACTCATGCCGCGATGGGGAGTGAAGCAACTGAGTGTAATCAGTAATGGCCGCTGTGCGGTTTTCCTGGTTGCTGTTGCCAGAATTGTGTGTGGAAGGGCACAGTTGGAAAATCAAGCTATAGCTAATTCCTGGCATCGGTGATGTATGACAGACGTCTCCAAAAACCACGCTGGCCAACAAATGTCCAGGCAACATGGTGGCACAGTAGTTAGCACTGCTGCCGCACAGTGGGGGTTCAATCCCGGCCTTGGGTGACTGTCTGTGCGGAGTCTGCACATTCTCCCCGTGTCTGCGTGGGTTTCCTCTGGTTTCCTCCCACAGTCCAAAGAAAGAAACATAGAAGATAGGAGGAGGCCATTGAGCCTGCTCTGCCATTCATTAAAAAAAATTTAAAGTTTATTTATTCGTCACAAGTAAGGCTTACATCAACACTGCAAAGAAGTTACTGTGCAATTCCCCTAGTCGCCACAGTCCGGCGTCTGTTTGGGTCAATGCACCTAACCAGCACGTCTTTCAGAATGTGGGAGAAAACCGAAGCACACGGAGGAAACCCACGCAGACACGGGGAGAATGTGCAGACTCCACACAGACAGTGACCCAAGCCAGGAATTGAACCTGGGTCCCTGGCACTGTGAAGTAGCAGTGCTTGCTACTGTGCCGATCAAGGCTGATCATCCAACTCAATAGCCTAATCCTGCTTTTTCCTCATAACCTTTGATCCCATTTGCCCCAAGTGCTATATCCAGCCGCCTCGTGAAAACATTCAATGTTTTGGCACCAGCTGCTTCCTGTGGTAATGATGTGCGGGTTAGGTTGATTGGCCATGCTAAATTGCCTCTTAATGTCAGGGGGACTAGCAGGGTAAATATCTGGGGCTACGGGAATAGGGTGGGATTGTGCCCGGATTCGGAGGCCGAATGGCCTCCTTCCGTACTGTAGCGATTGTATGATTCTAATTGCACGACAACGCTCAGTCAGGAACACGCTGTTGCCTTTAAAATCTAACACAATCTATGAGTTTAATTAATTCTTCATCCCTTTATAACTTATTCCATATTTTGGACTGATAAAATGTTTTAAAAAATCAATTTGTTCTCCTCACTGTACCATTGACAGCCTGGCCCAGTAAGCTCTCGAATTCCTCTCCCAAATCTCTCTGTCTCTCCACCTCTTTCTCCTTTTTAAAGAAATTTCTGGTGGAATTGTTGATTTGATCTACTATTTCTTTAAGTAGTTCAGTTTGATAACACAGCGTGGAACATTTCACCACGTTAAAGGCACAAGTTGTTAATTTTGATAGAAATCAGAACAGATCAAAACATTCCAAAACAACTATAAATAGGTATTTTTATTCATTCACAGGGTGTGAGCATTGCTGGCCATGCCAGCATTTATTGCCCATCCCTAATTGTCCTTGAACATCACAGCTTGCTAGACCATTTCAGAGGATATCTTAACAGTCAACCTCATTGCTGTGGCTCTGGAGTCACATGTAGGCCAGACTAGGTAAGGATGGCAGATTTCTCGAGTCATAGACTCATAGAGGTTTACAGCATGGAAACAGGCCCTTCGGCCCAACTTGTCCATGCTGCCCTTTTTTTTTAACCACTCAGCCAGTCCCAATTGCCTGCATTTGGCCCATATCCCTCTATAACCATCTTATCCATGTAACTGTCTAAATGCTTTTTAAAAGATAAAATTGTACCCGCCTCTACTACTACCTCTGGCAGCTTGTCCCAGCCACTCACCACCCTCCGTGTGAAACAATTGCCCCTCTGGACACTTTTGTATCTCTCCCCTCTCACCTTAAACCTATACCCTCTCATTTTAGACTCTGCTACCTTTGGGAAAAGATATTGACGATCTAGCTGATCTATGCCCCTCATTATTTTATAGACCTCTATAAGGTCACCCCTCAGCCTTCTACGCTCCAGAGAAAAAAGTCCCAGTCTATTCAGCCTCTCCTTATAACTCAAACCATCAAGTCCCGGTAGCATCCTAGTAAATCTTTTCTGCACTCTTTCTAGTTTAATAATATCCTTTCTATAATAGGGTCACCAGAACTGCACACAGTATTCCAAGTGTGGCCTTACTAACGTCTTGTACAACTTCAACAGGACGTCCCAACTCCTGTATTTTTTTGCCTAAAGGACATTATAGTGAAGCAGATGGGTCTTTTACAACGATCCACAACAGTTTCATAATTATCCACAGACTTTTAATTCCAGATCATGTCATGAGTTTCGAACACGGCCCCCCTGGTCTCTGGATGACTCATCCAGTGACAATGCCACTACGCCACTAACACCCGCTTGTCGTCTCTCCTCAGTTTCCTCCCTCCTTTCATGAAGCCATTGTCTTATTCAGGGGCACAGTTCTGAATGTGCCAGCCCCCCTACTGTGCCTCAGCCAAGTGGCCACTCTTCACGTGTGGAAACAAACTCTCTCCCCTTCGGTGGTCCCTCAGGATCGAGGGTGACTTGCTGCCAAACTGCTTAACTGGGTTCTGAGATGGTTGATGATGCCGATGGTCGATTTGCAGAATCTCCCACATATAGGGGAGGTGGTGTTTGAGGAGTTGACTAGATGGGTTGTTTGGAGGTTTATACACTCCCTCCAATGCCTTGAATTCACCTCAGCACGTTCATAGAATCCCTACAGTGCAGAAGAGGTCATCCGACCCATTGGATCTGCACCGACTCTCCGAGTGTCTATCTCCAGTCCTCTTCCCTGCCCTATCCTTGTAATCTCACACATTTTGCATGGCTAATCCATTTAACCTACACGTCCAGTGACACTAAGGGGCAATTTAGCACGGCCAATCCACCTAACCTGAAAGAAGCTGGAGCACCCGGAGGAAACCCACATTCCTGAGGAAGTTTCTCGATGTGCTCAGTGGCTTCCCGACTGAATGTTCTCCGTTTTGGTCAGTCACAAGCTAGGAATTCCCATGAGTTGGTGGGGTTTTCTGACCTCTTCAGAGGCAACCACAAAGTGTTTCCACTGTCCTCCTTGGAGTTTCCTGTCGTGACTGCGTTCCGAATAGAGAAGTTGCTTGAGGAGTCTGGTGTCAGACATTCAAATGACAATGTCCTGCCCAAGGGAACTGGTTTTGAATGATTAGTGCCTCGATGCCGGCCAAGTTGATTTTGGAGAGGATGTTGCTATTGGGGCCACCTTTCTTGCCACCAGATCTAGATCTTGTGAAGGCACCACTGGTGGCACATCTAATGTTTTAGATTTTAGTGACATCAAGGGGTATGGTGAGAAAGTGGGCATTTGGCATTGAGGTAAAGGATCCGCTGTGATCAGATTGAATGGTAGAGCAGGGTGAAGGGCTGAATGGCCTACTCCTGCTCCTAGTTTCTATGCTTCTATCTCCAATGAGACTTGAGCAAGTAGTGAAACCAGTCAGGGTTTGAACCACAGCAGGAACAAGTCCTATTGTATCCTTTCCTACCATTCATGCAAGCGTGTTTTCGAAACAAGACCTATTGAGTTTTATTTTATACTCATTCGTGCAACATGGGCGTCGCTGGCTAGGCCAGCATTTATTGCCCATCCCTCGTCACCCTTGAACTGAGTGTCTCACTAGGCCTTTTCAGAGGACAGTTGAGAGTCAACCATGATGCTATGGCTCTGGAGTCGCAAGTAGACTAGATCAGGTAAAGGAAGGCAGATTTCCTTCCCTGAAGGACATTGGTGATCAAGCTGATTTCCCCCCACTCTGTAGTAGCACCCCTCCTTATTCCAGAGGCATCATGGTCAATGATAGTGGCCCCTGCTCATCGTCATTGGTGAACTCTGGGCAATATGCGAGAGTAGAACCTGGAATATTCCTGTTCCGAACAGCTCAGGAGGGCTGGGCAAGTATAAGATCAGGACTCCAAAACTAAAGGCAATTTCATGGGTACAGAGAGGGGAGAGCTAAAACTCTGAGTGACTAATGTGTGCTCATGTAAAAATAAACTGTAATTGATTTGCGAAGGGAAAGAAGGATGCCCAACAAAAAGGGAGAGTTTATTTAAAGTGAGATGAGAGGTGGGGAGGGGGGGGGGGGGGGATAATAAATGGAAGCTCCAGACTAACATTTGGCAGCACAAAGTTGGCAGTTCTTCAACAGTTGCCCCCAACTGACACGTTGATAAATGAGGCAGTCAGAGAGCTGGAGAGTTGTGGCTGGATTCCGAGAAGCAGCAGTCTGTTCTCGATGAGTGGGATCGTGCCTGATTGCCGAGTCCCCAACAGTCGCTGCTTCATCCCAGGAGCCGGGAACAGCCTGTTCTCCCTGGATCCCAGCCACGGTGCTGCTGCAGCCCTCTGCAACATGTGCAGACTGCTTTTCGCATAGCTTCCTGGCGCGCCCGTCCTCGATTGGGTGCCGAGACTGGTGGTCGCCATCGTGACGTGGCATTTGGAAGTAGACCTTGGCACGGGCACGCGTTGACACCAGCCGGGCTGTTTTCCAAGGCGTGGGAATTGATGCCATATCCTCGGGAGCAAGATGCCAAAAATCAAAGAGGGTTTCCTGAGAGGTGTGTGGTGATGTTTCCTCTCAGCTTTACACTGAATATTTTAAAAGTGTCAAATTCCTCCATGGCCCACTCCTCCGTTACCTCTCCTCTGGCTCTACAACCCTCCAAGAGCTCTACGTCCCTCCAAATCTGACTTCCTGATTATCCCCAATAGACCCAACATGTCCAACCTTTCTTCATTAGATAAGCCCCTCATCCCAGAGTAAATTGAGTGAACCTTTTCAGGACTGCTTCGAACACAATTGTATCATTTTTCAAATAAGGAGAATAAAAGTGTTCACAGTGTTCCAGATGTGGTCTCACCAAGGCTCTTACCCCAGCGTAGTCTGTAAATATTCCGTGTTTGCAAAACATAGACCAAGAATATTATCGCCAACAACAGTCCCACAAAGCAAATTTAGGACCTTTTAGAACATAGAACATAGAACATAGAACAGTACAGCACAGAACAGGCCCTTCGGCCCACCATGTTGTGCCGAGCTTTATCTGAAACCAAGATCAAACTATCCCACTCCCTATCATCCTGGTGTGCTCCATGTGCCTATCCAATAACCGCTTAAATGTTCCTAAAGTGTCTGACTCCACTATCACTGCAGGCAGTCCATTCCACACCCCAACCACTCTCTGCATAAAGAACCTACCTCTGATATCCTTCCTATATCTCCCACCATGAACCCTATAGTTATGCCCCCTTGTAATAGCTCCATCCACCCGAGGAAATAGTCTTTGAACGTTCACTCTATCTATCCCCTTCATCATTTTATAAACCTCTATTAAGTCTCCCCTTAGCCTCCTCCGCTCCAGAGAGAACAGCCCTAGCTCCCTCAACCTTTCCTCATAAGACCTACCCTCCAAACCAGGCAGCATCCTGGTAAATCTCCTCTGCACTCTTTCCAGTGCTTCCACATCCTTCTTATAGTGAGGTGACCAGAACTGCACACAATATTCCAAATGTGGTCTCACCAAGGTCCTGTACAGTTGCAGCATAACCCCACGGCTCTTAAACTCCAACCCCCTGTTAATAAAAGCTAACACACTATAGGCCTTCTTCACAGCTCTATCCACTCCATTAAAGAAGCTTCTAGAAAAGCAGATTGTCGCAGTTGTTGCTGATGTGACCTGTTGGTGAACTAGTGGGAATGCAATCCTTTGAAATATTTAATTCTTAAGAATGTGATTTTGTTACTGGGTTGTGAGTTAGGTAGCAAACTAGGCATTGTCCTATCGTTCCTTAGAAGAGGAGTTTCACCCCCTTTAGTGTGCAATCAGTGATTGAAAATGGGGAGTGCTCTCGTTAACGATGGGGGAACAGTTGGGAGGGGTCACTGAAACAGCTGTCTCTGAGGAGTGTTGGTTGGCCTGACTTGCTAACGATTGTGCTTTCTTTCTGACAGGTGACCATCAAGTGGTGCAGCTTCACCTGAAGTCCAAGGAGACGGGCATGGCCTTTGCTAGCACCAGCTTTGTCTTCTACAACTGCAGTGTCCACCATTCGTAAGTTAGCTTGGATCTTTCTTCTAGTTGTCCCCCTTCAGCAACACTCCTTCATGCAATGGGTCATTGGTGCACTCTGCCAAGGGCCATGTTTTATTTCCATGAGGGTTTATACTGACTGACCCAATGAGAATAACAGAACAACTTGCATTTATATATTCACTTAACTTTCCATGCTGTAACGAGTAACCACCATATCAGCTGGGATAAGCATGATTATGGCCTTTGGCTGAAGAGTTTGTGATTAATGAGTCTGCCAATCTGTCCTCTACTTCAAACTGTTCTCCAAGAAAGAGTACAGAGGCAGTCAGGAATGCGATGGAACATTTTCCATTTGTTTGGATGAGTGCAGCTCCCACATCACCCAGGACAAAGCAGCCCACTTGATTGGCACCCCATCCACCACCTTAGTCATTCACCCAACCCATCACCAGTGCACAATGAGAGCAGTGTGTACCGCACGGTGGCACAGTGGTTCGCACCATTGCCTCACAGCGCCAGGGACCCAGGTTCAAACCCGGTCTCGGGTCACTGTCTGTGTGGAGTTTTCACATTCTTCCTGTGTCTGCATGGGTTTCCTTCCACAGTCCGAAGATGTGCGGGTTAGGTGGATGGGCCATGCTAAATTGACCCTAGTGTCAGAGAGATTAGCAGGGTAAATATGTGGGATTACGGGAATAGGGCCTGAGAGGGATTGTGGTTGGTGCAGGCTCGATGGGCAGAATGGCCTCCTTCTGCACTGTAGGGATTCTATAATTCTATGATCCACCAGATGCGCTGCAGAAACACAGCAAGTCCTCTTCAACAGCATCTTCCAAACCCCTGACCTCTACCAGCCACAAGGACAGGGGCAGTAGGTGCTTGGGAACATCACCACCTGCACACACCATCCTGTCTTGGAAATATATTGTTTTCCTTCACTGGGTTAACACCCCAGAACCCCCTCCCTAACCGCATTGTGGATGTACCTACATTACATGAACTGCAGCAGTCCAAGAAGGTGACTCACCACCACCTTCTCAAGGGCACTTAAAGTTGGGCAATGAAGTTGGCCTAGCCAGCGATGCCCACACGCTCTGGACGAATACGAAAAGAAGGATAAATGTACCTCACTAAACGTGGACAGAACTGCAATCTCTGCTTCAGCTGTGCTTAAGCTCAACTCAAAGCAGACACCTTGAGGCACTTTGTTTACTGACGGAAGCTCAAAGGCTACCAGTTCCAAGAAAGGCCACAACTAAGGTCATAACTCAACTTGATAAATCATCATATCGACTTTGAAACCAAGAACAGGGGATGCTGGAAAAATTCAGCAAGTCTGGCAGCATCTCTCAGGAGAGAAAGAGAGTTAATGTTTTGAGTGTGGATCCTTTGTTAGAACTTAAAGGAGGGAGAATGTAGAAGCTGCAACATAAAGTAGCAACTCTAAGAATAAATGACAGATGGCTGGGTATGATTTTGATTTGATTTGATTAATTATTGTCACATGTATTAGTATATAATGAAAAGTATCAATTCTGGCATGCTATACAGACAAAGCATACTGTTCATAGAGAAGGAAACGAGACTGTGCAAAACGTGGTGTTACAGTCATAGCTAGGGTGTAGAGAAAGATCAACTTAGTGCAAGGTAGGTCCATTCAAAAGAGGGTCCATTCTGAGGGCAGCAGGGAAGAAGCTGTTCTTGAGTCAGTTGGTACGTGACCTCAGACTTTTGTATCTTTTTCCCGATGGAAGAAGGTGGAAGAAAGAATGTCCAGGGTGCATAGGGTCCTTAATTATGCTGGCTGCTCTTCCGAGGCAGCAGGAAATGTAGACCGAGTCAATGGATGGGAGGCTGGTTTGCGTGATGGATTGGGCTACATTCACAACCTTTTGTAGTTTCTTGTGGTCTTGGGCAGAGCAGGAGCCATACCAAGCTGTGATGCATCCAGAAAGAATGCTTTCTATGGTGTATCTGTAAACGTTGGTGAGAGTCGTAACTGACATGCCAAATTTCCTTAGTCTTCTGAGCAAGTAGGGGGTATGAGAGAGGAAGGGGTGTGTTTTGCATCGAGGCTATACATGTATGGAATATTTGAAAAAAGAGAAGGGGGGTGGTTTAAGATGGAGGTGAAAGGTCAAAATCCAAAGTTGTCGAACTCAATATTGAGTCCCAAGGGTTGCAACATGCCCAACCAGGCGATGAGACTGGGCGTCACTGGGCTTCACTGGAGCATTGCAGCAGGCCAAGGATGGACATGTGGTCATGCGAGCAAGGTGCTGAGGTAAAATGGCAAGCGACAGGAAGGTTGGGAGTCACGCTTGCCAACTGAGCAAAGGTGTTCCGCAAAACGGTCGCCCAGGAGATTTCGAGATTGATTTCTCAGCAAGAAAACCAGCTGCCAAATTCAACTCTGTTTTCCTTCCCTTTAATTGAAGAGATGAGACCTGCAGGAAAAAAACAGAAAATATTTTAATAAAATATTTATTGCATGAAAATTAATTTTGCCTTCAATTGCTGGTTAAGATGAAAATTGCTGTCAGTGATGAATTATTTTGTTACTGTGTGCCTGCTCTGCAGTAGTCTTTCACATGTTCGACTTGGTCTATAAAACATTGAATAAAAGATTAAGTAAATAGACTGCAATTAGTGAGGACAATTTAGCAAAAGTGACAGAGCCTGAAATTCTGTCAATCCCCCCGCGATGTTACAGAGAAACATGGAAGGAACATGGAGGAAGCCATTTGGCCCTTCAAGCCTTTTGCACCATTCATTAAGATCATGGCTGATCACCCAACTCAAAAGCCTAATCCTGCTTTTTTTGCAGGTTGATTGGTGGATTTCCCATGGAATTTCCCAGCTTAACTATTGATGCGTGGTTTGAGTGGACTGACCGCAGAATGGTTACAACGCACAAGGTGGCCATTTGACCCATCATGTTCCTGCTGCCTCTCGCAGCTGACTTAGTCCCACTCCCCCACCCTTTCCACATGGCCGTGCTGATTTTGTTTCTGTTCAATGATCCAGTTTCCTGCTAAAAGCCATGTTTGAATTTCCCTCCACCTTGCTGTCAGGCAGCACATTCCAGGTCCTAGCAACTCGCTGTGTAAAACAAATTTTCCTCGTGACACCGTTGCCTCTTTGGTCAATTATTTCAAATTGATGTCCTTTGATTCTTCTGCCAGTGGAATCAGTCTCTCCCTTTCTGCTCTATCTAGAACCCTAATGGTTTTGCCAATCTCCGTCAAATCTCCTCTCAATCTTCTCTCCCCGAAGGTGAGAAGGTTAAGAGGCATCTGGACAGGTACATGAATAGGGAGGGAATAGAGGGATATGGGTCGAGTAAGAGCAGAAGGTTTTTTTTTAGTTAGTGCATCATGATAGGCACAGGCTTGGAGGACCGAAGGGCCTGTTATTGTGTTGTACTTTGTTCTTTAGGACCACCCCAGCCTCTCCAAACTAAAGTCTCTGGCTCCTGGGACCATTTTCAGATCCTTTTTGCACCCTCACACCTTTCCTCTTCTGCTACTCTTAGCATTGGACATGATACTACAGTTGTGATCATAGAATCCCTACGGGCCATTTGGCCCATCGAGCCTGCACCGACAACAATCCCACCCAGGTCCTATCCCTGCAACCCCATGTATTTACTCTGCTGGTCCCCCTGACGCTAAGGGACAATTTAGCATGGCCAATCAACCTAACCTGCACATCCTTGGAGTGTGGGAGGAAACTGGAGCACCCGGAGGAAACCCACGCAGACACGGGGAGAATGTGCAAACTCCACACAGTCACCCGAGGCCGGAATCGAACCCGGCTCCCTGCGGCTGTGAGGCAGCAGCGCCAACCACTGTGCCACCGTGCCGTCCCAAACCAGTGGTTTTTAAATGTTCACCATAACTTGCTTACTTCGATATTCTGCTGCTCTGTTTACAAGGCCATGGAAGCCATATGCCTTTTTAACCACTTTGTCATAGAAGTCATAGAACCCCTACAGTACAGAAAGAGGCCATTCGGCCCATCGAGTCTGCACCGACCACAATCCCACCCAGGCCCTACCCCCACATCTCTACATATTTACCCACTAATCCCTCTCGCCTACGCATCTCAGGACACTAAGGGCAATTTTTTAGCATGGCCAATTAACCTAACCCACACATCTTTGGACTGCTGTTTTGTCGAACTGCTCTGTCCAGGAAGAGAATCCATTTAAATATTAATTATCAATGATTTGTGCACATATACTCCAGGTCTTTCTGCTGCTGCTTTGGACCTGAAATGTGTACATGAATGGACGGACTCTAAACATGTCAATGGCACATTAACCTGGTGGCCATTTTGACAGAGATGCTAACTCACTTAGAAGTCATGGGTTGTTGACTTTTATTTAAAATGGCAGCCATAAAGCATAGTGAATGATTGAATAAAGCTTCCATTTCTTACCCTACACCATCTGAGATCTTGTCAGTCCTCTAATTCTGGACTCTTATCCATTCACAATATTAATTGCTCCATCATTGGTGACCTTGCCTTCAATCCTCTACATCCTCAACACTGGATTACCCTCCCTAAATCTTTTCATCTCTCTACCTCTCTGTCCTCCTTTTAAGGCGCTTCCAAAAGCCTCTTTGACCAAGCTTTAGCTTGCCTGTCCCAACACTGTGCTGTGAAGATCAGTGTCAAATATAGTCAGTGCCCGCATGAAGCACCTTGGAATATTTTCCTACATTAACAAGTGTATCAATACAAGTTATTTTTGTCCTCTGCTCAAATGAGTTCTTGTTTCTCTTTTTCAAAAACGTTGTGCCTCTCCTATTTTCTCCTCTTGGACGTATTATTTTGGACATGCAATTCATCCCACATTATCATTCTAAAATGGATATTCCTCAAGTGAGAAACTTGGCAAGCTATTTGGTAATAAGATGCATCTGGATCATATCCTTACTCTGTGCTACAGACACATGCATGTGCACATGCACACCAACACGCTATAACACATACACCACCCAACACGCACACCAGCACACTCTAACACATATACCAACCCAACATGCACACCAAAAGGCACATCAACATGCGCACGCACACCAACACAACCCATGCATTAATACACGCATGCACGCACACACTCCAATGCATGCACACCAACATACAAACAGCAACACACACGCACACCAGTCTGCACCAGTACAACATGCCAACATAATATGTATACCAACACGCACCCCAACACAACACGCAACACAACACATACACCATTACAACATGCACACCATCACAACAAAACACGCACCCCAACACAACACACCAAGTGTATCTACAGGATGCACTGCAGGTGTCTAGGCTTCATTGTCAACGTCTCCCTAAAGTGTGACATCTGTCACTTAGATGAGGGCAGCAGGTGCATGGGAGCACCACCACCTCTGAGTCACACACTATCCGGACTTGGAACATACATTCACAATTCCTGCATTGCCACTGTGTCAAATTCCATTAGACTGCAGCAGGTCAGGAAGAAGGTCTATTGCTACCTTTTCGGACACATCTGGGAATGTGCTATAAAGCCTCCCCCCACCAAATGATGCCTAGGATGAAAATACTTTCAAAACTTAATTTAAAAACCACTTACAGGCCACACAGTATCCAATGGAGTGAAACCTTGGCTGAACTACCTCCACCCCTCAAATCTACCCCCAGTCCTGGGATGCAGATACCATTGCTGGCTGCTTTACCGGGGCAGCGGGAAGTGTAGACAGTGTCAATGGATGGGAGGCTGGTTTGTGTGATGGATTGGGCTACATTCACGACCTTTTGTAGTTTCTTGCGGTCTTGGGCAGAGCAGGAGCCATACCAAGCTGTGATACAACCAGAAAGAATGCTTTCTACGGTGCATCTGTAAAAGTTGGTGAAAGTCGTAGCTGACACGCCAAATTTCCTTAACACCCTTCACACACAAATAGGTAAAAGTGACTTTAACTGCATCAAGCGATCTTGCGCAGGGTACTGTTTGAAGGAATACTTTAATTTATTCTTGGGGTGTGGGCTTTGTCCATCCCTAATTGTCCTTCAGAAGTTGGTGGTGAGATGATGTCTTGAACCGCTGCAGTCCACGTGGTGTCGGTACACCCACAGAGATGTTAGAGATGGAGTTCCAGGAGACTCGGATAGCATGCAAGAAATGATACTTTTCACTGTATACTAATACATGTGACAATAATAAATCAAATCAAAATCAAATTAATGGTTTGTGGGAATCACAATATCATCAAAATAGTACAGCACAGGAGGCCATTCAACCCATCATGCATGTGCCATCTTATTTAAAGAGTAATTCAGTCGTCCCCACTCCCCTGCTCCTATCCTATATTCCTCCAGTTTTCTCTTCTTCTTTAAATATTTATCCATTTCCTTTCGAATGTTACTATTGAATCAGTTCCACTACTCTGAGAGGCAAGGCATTCCAGATCTTATCCATTTATTCTGCAGAAACAAATTTTTTCCTCATGTTCCAGCTGGTTCTTATGCCAATCACCTTATATCTGTGCAAAATCTTGTTACAAAATCACTGAATCTTTATCACAAGAAGCCATTCGGCCCATCAGGTTTGCACTGGTTGTCTGAAAGAGCATTCTACCTCATTCCACACCCTTGCCGCGTCAAAATATTCTTGCACTTTCTTTCTTTTCAAATCAAATTCCCTTTTGAATACCTCAATCGAACCTGCTTCCACCACACTCTCAGGACGTTTGTTCCAGGCTCCAACCACCCTCTGGTGAAAAATATTTTCTCTGCATCACTGCCGATTATTTTGAATCCGTGTCCTCTCGTTTTTAATGCTTTTTGATGCTCTCTTGAGTGGAACAGTTTCTCACTATTACCTTGTCCTTACACCTCAGGATCTTGAATATCTCTATCAACTCAGATACATGCGTCGTGGTCCATTTTGGTAGGTCAAATGGGATGAAGGAGTACAATATTAAGTGAAAGACCCTTAGTACTGTAGAGGATCAGAAGGACCTTGGGGTTCGGGTCCATAGGACTCTAAAATCGGCACCGCAGGTGGAGGAGGTGGTTAAGAGGCGTATGGTGTGCTGGCCTTTATCAATCGAGGGATTGAGTTTAGGACTCCGGGGATAATGATGCAGCTATATAAGACCCTCGTCAGACCCCACTTGGAGTACTGTGCTCAGTTCTGGTCGCCTCACTATAGGAAGGATGTGGAAAAGATTGAAAGGGTGCAGAGGAGATTTACAAGGATGTTGCCTGGATTGAGTGGCATGCCTTATGAGGATAGGCTGAGGGAGCTCGGTCTTTTCTCCTTGGAGAGACGAAGGATGAGAGGAGACCTAATAGAGGTATATAAGATGTTGAGAGGCATCGATCGGGTGGACTCTCAGAGGCTTTTTCCCAGGGTGGAAATGGCTGCTACGAGAGGACATAGGTTTAGGGTGTTGGGGGGTAGGTACAGGGGAGATGTTAGGGGTAAGTTTTTCACACAGAGGGTGGTGGGCGAGTGGAATCGGCTGCCGTCAGTGGTGGTGGAGGCGAACTCAATAGAGTCTTTTAAGAGACTCCTGGGTGAGTACATGGAGCTTAATAGGATGGAGGGTTATAGGTAGGTCTAGAAGGTAGGGATGTGTTCGGCACAACTTGTGGGCCGAAGGGTCTGTTTGTGCTGTAGTTTTTCTATGTTTCTATGTTTCTAACTCTCCTCTCAGCCTTCTTTTCTCCATGAAAAACAGTCCCAATCTCTTCAATCCACCCTCATAGCTACAGTTGTTTATCACGAATCATTCTTGTGAACATCCTCTGTACTTTCCAATGCCTTCACATCCTTCCTCAAGTACGGGGCGGCATTGTGGCACAGTGGTTAGCGCTGCTGCCTCACAGGGCCAGGGACCTGGATTTGATTCATTGCTTGGGGTCACTGTCTGTGTGGAGTCTGCAAGTTCTCCCGGTGTCTGCATGGATTTCCCCCGGGTGCTCCAGTTTCCTCCCACAGTCCAAAGGGTTTGGTGGATTGGCCACTTTAATTGCCTCATGGCGTCAAGGGACTAGCTAGGGTAAATGCATGGGGTTATGGGAATAGGGCCTGGGTGGGATTGTGATTGGTGCAGACTCGATGGGCCAAATGGCCTCCTTCTGCACTGTAGGGATTCTATGATTCTAAGTATGGCACCCAGAACTGGACACAGTCTCCAGAGGAGGCCTAACTCACGTCTTATACAAATTCAATATGACCTCTTTACTCTTGTGCTCAGTGCCCTCATTAATAAAGTCTAAAATACTATATGCTTTATTAACTGCTCTCTTAACATACTCTGCTGTCTTCAGTGACCTAGTAATATGTCGACTGAGATTCCCCTGTTCATGCACTTCTAATAGAGTTTCTCCCTTTATTCTATATCTCTCCATATACTTTCTGCCAAAATAAATCTCCTCACACTTCTCTGCCTTGAACTTTATCTGCCACTTGTCTCTTCAATCTACCAACATGTCTTTGTCCTTCTGAAGTACAAGATTATCCTCATCACCGTTGACAGTGTTTTCAAACTTGGTGTCATCTGCAACTTTTGAAATCATGTCTTGAACATCATCGTCTTGGTCATTGGGAAGAGTTACTATGCTTCATTCATTTCAGACAGTTTCTTTGTCTAAACCTTCATGACTTTAAACACATTATCAAATCTCCTCTGAACCTTCTCTGCTGTACAAAGAACACCCCAGCTTCTCCAGTGTGGAACTCTTATCTACCATGGACTGGTCCTTAAAGATCACAAACTGTGATTAGAAACTCTTGGGACTGACTAAGTTACATATTCAGCCCAAGACATTTAGAATTGGAACTGCATGAGCTGTTAAGCATGGATCCTTTATTATATTTTCCTAGCAGACTCCCTCTGCTGGTACATGTGTGAATAGGAGCCTCAAGTGGACAAAATTCACTGCACCAATCATAGAAAATTGCAGAACCAAAAGAAGCCATTCAGCCCAGCTGGTTCTTTGAAAGGACATTCTTGTTTTTCCTCAAAACTCCATTTTGTGTTCGTATCCTTCTAAGTTTCTCGTCCTCAGGTGATTGCCCAGCACCCCTTTAAAATTATTTATGGAATCAGCTTCCATCAGCCTTTCAGGCAGAGCATTTCAGATACCAAAAACTCCCCAAGTAGAAGACGCTCTCCTCGTTTCCCTTCTAGATCTCATGCTGGTGGTTTTAAATTCATGACTGACCCACTTGCCAGAGGGAATTAGTTTTTCCACGGCCCACTCTATCAGAAACGTCTCAACGTTTGAGGAAGCAATGTAGGATTAATCAGAGTTCAATTACTATTTGCTGAAAGATTGGATGGTACTGGTAAATTTCTGTTTCTAGGTCAGAGAGAACAGCTGGCACGTTTTTTGTTATCTCTTTAAAGTCTGATAGCTCAACATTTCACCTTAGTGAGGCTGGGTCCGAATTAGCTGAAAGTGGCCCGAATTTAAACATTTGTAGATTGTGCCGTGTCCTGAGGAGATTCATGAGCTTGTCTGTTTTGTCTAACCAGGTGCCTATCGTGTGTGAACAGCCCCTATCAGTGCCACTGGTGTAAATATCGACACATGTGCACACATGACCCACGGACGTGCTCCTTCCAAGAGGGACGGGTTAAAATTTCAGAGGTAAGGACATTTTCCTTTTTTTTTAACCCTCTCCTCCCCTGTCTGGACCAGTTAAAGTTATATCAGCTGAAAACTCACAAAGTTTAAAACGTTTTTTTATTAGTCACAAGTCGGCTTAGATTAATACTGCAATGAAGTTACTGTGAAATTCCCCTAGCCGCCACACTCCGGCGCCTGTTCGGGCACATTGACGGAGATTTTAGCATGGCCAATTCACCTAACCTGCACATCTTTGGAAGAATGTGAGATTGAGATGGGGGCAATTCATTGAATGCCTACAGTGCAGAAGAGGCCATTTGGCCCATCATGTCCACACTGACACTCTGATCCAATGTCTTACCCAGTTGCTTTCTCTTGCCTTATCCCCATAACCTCACACTTCCTATGACTAATTCATCTAATTTACACATCTTGGGACACTAAGGAGCGATTTACCGTGGCCAATCCATCCAACATCCATCCCCAAGCTTTCCCCCAGGTCGGTGGTGACGTTCACGAGGGGTCATAGGTTCAAGGTGAAGGGGGGGAGGTTTAACACAGATATCAGAAGGACATATTTGACATAGAGGGTGGTGGGGGCCTGGAATGCGCTGCCAGGCAAGGTGGTGGAGGCGGACACACTGGGAACGTTTAAGACTTATCTAGATAGCCATATGAACGGAGTGGGAATGGAGGGATACAAAAGAATGGTCTAGTTTGGACCAGGGAGCGGCACGGGCTTGGAGGGCCGAAGGGCCTGTTCCTGTGCTGTATTGTTCTTTGTTCTTTGTTATGGAATCATTTCCCATTTCCCAACATCTTCAGACAGTGGGAGGAAACCAGAGCACCCAGAGGAAACCCACGCAGACACGGGGAGAATGTGCAGACTTCACACAGACAGTGACCCAAGTCGGGAATCGAACCCGGGTCCCTGGTGCTGTGAGGCAGCAGTGCTAATTACTGTGCCACTGGTCTGGTTTCTTCCCACAGTCCAAAGATGTGCAGATTAGGTGGATTGGCCATGCTAAATTGCTCCTTAGTGTCCGGGGATTAGCAAGGTAAATACGTGGGGTTATGGGGATAGGGCCTGGGTAGGATTGTTGTCGGTGCAGGCTTGATGGGCCGAATGGTCTCTTGTGCATTGTAGAGATTTTATTACTTTAGCCTTTTTGATTCCTTTTGCCACCTGTTCATGCTTAAAATAATTCATGCCCTTGTAAAATTTCTGCACCATCCGAGTGGTGGTCGTTGATTATTTTTTCCAAGGCAGATCAAGTCATTTGACTGTTGAAAAGTCCTTGCTCTTGCAAGAAAATATTGAACACATTTTTGCTTTGAGAATCTGGTAAAGGAGGAGGTTTGGAACCTAATCTGACCTTGGATGTGTTTAAAGTGCAGCTGTTTCGCCGAGGTAGTTTTGGTTTCAGGTCGAGTTCTGTAATGGTGGGCAGCATGGTGGCAGAGTGGGTGAGCACTGCTGTCTCACAGCACCAGGGACCCAGGTTCGATTCCCGGCTCGGGTCACTGTCTGTGCGGAGTCTGCACGCTCTCCCCGTGTCTGCGTGAGTTTCTTCCAGGTGCTCCGGTTTCCTCCCACAGTCCAAAAGACGTGCTGCTTAGGTGCATTGGCCATGCTAAGTTCTCCCTCAGTGTTACCCGAACAGGCACCGGAGTGTGGCGACTCTGGGATTTTCACAGTAACTTCATTGCAGTGTTAATGTAAGCCTACTTGTGACAATAATAAATAAACTTAAACTTAAATCACAGTCTCTGTGTCGAATCGAAGTCTCAAGGGAAGGGAAGCAAATTCCCTGGTGGACTTACTGCTCCAGGTTGGTACCATGTGGAGTGTGAACCCAGCGCGGTACCAAGGCAGGTATTAATCTGAGTTGCTAATCCCCTGGGATCATCTTGGAGTCTCTGGCAATTAAGAATTAATCAAGTTAAAAAGGAGCGTGGTTATTTAATTTGCTGCTTTCAGTTCTTAGCTATTGAATATTGCAGATGATTGAAAAAGGATATTTGATTGACAGCCAAATATTCCATAGTTAAGAACCTCCTTGCTTTTTAATTGGAAGCAAATTACTGCGGATGCTGGAATCTGAAACCAAAAGAGAAAATGCTGGAAAATCTCAGCAGGTCTGACAGCATCTGTGAGGAGAGAAAAGAGCTGACATTTCGAGTCTAGATGACCCTTTGTCAAAGCTCAAAGAACAAAAGAACAAAGAACAATACAGCACAGGAACAGGCCCTTCGGCCCTCCAAGCCCGCGCCGCTCCCTGATCCAAACTAGACCATTCTTTTGTATCCCTCCATTCCCACTCCGTTCATGTGGCTATCTAGATAAGTCTTAAACGTTCCCAGTGTGTCCGCCTCCACCACCTTGCCCGGCAGTGCATTCCAGGCCCCCACCACCCTCTGTGTAAAATACGTCCTTCTGATATCCGTGTTAAACCTCCCCCCCCTCACCTTGAACCTATGACCCTTTGTGAACGTCACCACCGACCTGGGAAAAAGCTTCCCACCGTTCAGCCTATCTATGCCTTTCATAACTTTATACACCTCTATTAGGTCACCCCTCATCCTCCGTCTTTCCAGTGAGAACAACCCCAGTTTACCCAATCTCTCCTCATAACTAAGCCCTTCCATACCAGGCAACATCCTGGTAAACCTTCTCTGCACTCTCTCTAAAGCTAAGGCATAGAAAATGGGAGATATTTATACTGCAGGGGGAGGGAATGAAAGATGAATCATAGCCACAGAAACAAGGGGAAAGGCTGCTAATGGCAGTCCATAGTGCTTCAAGTTGCCAAAGCCCTCAGTTTGGGAGTACCTCTTTGCCCTTTCACCTCGCTTTCCCCCTTTAAGACACTCCTCTAAACCTCTCTCTTTGACCATGCTTTTGGCCATCAACCCTCATACCCCCTTCTGTGGCTTGGTGTCACACTTGGATTTAGAATGCTCCTGTGGAGTGCCTAGGGACATTGTATTTCGTTAAAAGGTGCTAAATAAATATAAGTTGTTGTTCTTGTCCTTATTAATGAGCTGGAAAGAAAAACAAGCAGCTGGGAGGTTAATGAGGTCACCATTCTGGGCGTTGTGTCTGGGAATCTTAGACTTCCAACCATCGACATAAATAAACACTCATTCACAGGAAAACTGGACTTCCTGCGACAGGGCAATGACTGGATGAGACAGATTTTAAGGGCCTAACTTCAAAGCCAACAAGAAGCTATGTTTGGAAATCGTGCATTTTTGTTGAAAGAAAATCTGTAATTATGTTTTTTTCTCTTGGCAGTGACAGGGGTGTGATAAAAGAGCTTCGCTCGTACAGAGTCACGGGGGCAATTCTGCCTACTTACTGATGGATGATGCTTTGAACTAGTCTTCGAGAAGTTTATCCACTAGTTATTAGTTGAGGATGCTGGATGAGTGTTGCCAGACAGAATTTGGAAAGCCAGCTGAGTAAAATGTCAGTGAAAACCCAGCAACTCCTACGCTTCCTTGGCCATCAAGCCAAGGGTAGGGAACTAAGCCAAACAAGTCAGGAAGAACCTAGGTCTGATCTGGCTCTGATCTGATCTTAGGCAGGCTTTATATTGATTCATTCTCAGGAAATGTGTATCATTGGCAAGGCTGGCATTTATTACCATTGAGGAGATATTGGTGAGCTTCCTTCTTGAGCCATTGCTTCCTTCTTGAGCCTTCTGGTGAAGGCGGTCCCACAGTGCCGCTAGCGAGAAAGTTCCAGGGTTGTGATGATGATGGGACAGCCAATGTGTTTCCAGGTCAGGATGATGTGTGGCCTCGAGGAGAACATGGAGGTAGTGGTGTTTGCATTTGCCTGCTGCCACTGTTCCTCGAGCTACTCAAAGGTCACGGGATTGGTGGAGATGGGAGGAAACATTAAGTTGGTGTCAGCATCGTAGGGCAAGATGGGGAAGCATTTCAGCAGCGTGGGGAGAGGGGAATGGAAATCAGACCGGGTTCCTACACCTGATTAACAGTAGGGGAGGTGGGGTGGCGTAGGCGTATTGTCACTGGACTAGTACTCCAGAAACCCAGAGTAATTCTCTGGGGATCCGGATTCAAATGCCACCATGGCAGATGGGGAAATTTGAATTCAATTTTTAAAAAATTCTGGAGTTAAAAGTCTACTGATGACCATGGAAGTATTGTCGATTGTTGCAAAAACCCATCTGCTTCACTAATGTCCTTGAGGGAAGGAAATCTGTGGTTCTTACCTGGGTCTGGCCTACATGTGACTCCAGAGCCACAGCAATGAGGACTCTTAAATTCCCTCAGGCTGGGCAATAAACGGCCATAAGACCATAAGACATAGGAGCGGAAGTAAGGCCATTCGGCCCATCGAGTCCACTCCACCATTCAATCATGGTTGATTTCAACTCCATTTACCCGCTCTCTCCCCATAGCCCTTAATTCCTCGAGAAATCAAGAATTTATCAATTTCTGTCTTGAAGACGCTCAACGTCTCGGCCTCCACAGCCCTCTGTGGCAATGAATTCCACAGACCCACCACTCTCTGGCTGAAGAAATTTCTCCTCATCTCTGTTCTAAAGTGACTCCCTTTTATTCTAAGGCTGTGCCCCCGCGTCCTAGTCTCCCCTGCTAATGGAAACAACTTCCCTACGTCCATCCTATCTAAGCCGTTCATTATCTTGTAAGTTTCTATCAGATCTCCCCTCAACCTCCTAAACTCCAATGAATATAATCCCACGATCCTCAGACGTTCATCGTATGTCAGGCCTACCATTCCTGGGATCATCCGTGTGAATCTCCGCTGGACCCGCTCCAGTGCCAGTATGTCCTTCCTGAGGTGTGGGGCCCAAAATTGCTCACAGTACTCCAAATGGGGCCTAACCAGTGCTTTATAAAGCCTCAGAAGTACATCCCTGCTTTTGTATTCCAAGCCTCTTGAGATAAATGACAACATTACATTTAACGAATTTAACATCCCTTTAACGAATAAGAAGAAAATCAGTGGTTCCTAATGGACAGTGCACGTGGGTACATTTGTTGATGTAATAAGATCATAAGATGTAAGAGCAGAATTAGGCCATTCGGCCCATCGAGTCTGCTCCGCCATTCAATCATGGCTGATATGATTCTCATCTCCATTCTCCTGTCTTCTCCCGTAACCCTTGATCCCCTTATTGATCAAGAACTAACCTATCTCTATCTTAAAGACACTCAATGACCTGGCCTCAGCAGCCTCCTGTGGCAATGAGTTCTACAGATTCACCACCCTCTGGCTGAAGAAATGACCAAAGCTGCTCTAGAAGGACACCAAACTCAAATAGCCCATTCATGTGATGGCAAATGTAGCAAGTTTATGCTCCTGACAGGGCTTGTGAGTTGGTGACAAGGCTACAACACTATAGCCCAGAGGCTCTGGTCCACATTTTGGCCGAACGAGGTTCCTTGCTGAGAACATAGTCCTGCTGAAATTTATTTGGGCGAAGCTTGCTCATGTCTTTAAGGTAAGATGACACTGAGAATGAGCAAGAAAGACTCCAGACAGTTGACACTTAAGATCAGGGCAGCATCTTTCACCGAGAGAGGAAAGAAAATCCATAATCGCTTGCTCTTACAATGACTGTTTTGCAGGCGCCTTCCATCAGTGAGTTGTGATGATTGACATACCTAATTAACACACATGGGTTTTGTATCTGAACTGGAGACAGTAATAAGGTTATTGTTAATTCAGAGATGTTACTGCAGTCTTGACTACTCAATAGATCTTCTTTCTGCTCTTTTGGAAATCTGCCCATACTCAAAACAGAGATTGCAATATGAAACCAAGTAAAATTCAATTGCAGACTTACAGCAGGGAGTGTCATGTGTGCAAATGTTTCTCCTTCATTTATCCCAGGACCAGGGTGAAAGCCAGTGTTCTGTTGTAACTGTAGTATAAGGGTGCGGCACATACGGGGTTAACGTGGGGCTGCCCACACAGTGGTACAGGACACAGGTCTGGAGTAAGTGCGGTGCTGAGCAGAGACAGGTTGAGACCTGGGCTGGAGTTTTCCAGTCTCGCATGCCCTCCTGCCAGTGAAAACGGAGAATTTGACACTCAGCCAAATCTCCGTTCATAGCGGCGGGACTGGAGAATCCCAGCTACAGGCGAGGTTGGAGAATTCTGGCCCTAAGCATGGAGATGGCTCCTAACCCGCAACCTTTACTGCATGTGTCACAAGTTTGACTTATTAACAAAGACTTAAGGTGGTATTTAACCAGGCAGAATATAAGAAAGGAGCTGGCAAGAAGGACGCCAAGAAAGTCATCAAGAAGCTGGCACCTAAGGGCGGCAAGAAACTGAAGAGAAGCAGGGAGGAGAATTACTCCATCTACAAGGTCATGAAGCAGCTTCACCCTGACACTGGCGACACCCTCAAGGCCATGATCATCTGGAACTCGTTCATCAATTACATCTTTGAGTGCAATGCAGGCGAGGCTTCCCGTCTGGCCCATTCTAACAAGTGGCAGACCATCAACTCCTGGGAGATCCAGACTGTGCGCCTGCTACTGCTCGGGGAACTGGCCAAGAATGCCATGTCAGAGGGGACGCAGGCACTGACCAAGTGCACCAGCTCCAAGTGAAACTTCACCAGATCTGCTTAAATAAAAACAAAACATAGTGAAGATTATGAAGACCTCTTTAAGAGACATCCTTCTGTAGCCCATAACCTCCCAACAGTAACCATAGCACGAATGTTAGGAATGGTTCGGTCTTATTATGATAAATTGTATATTTGAGATTATCTGGTGAGAGTTGGGGTTTTACTCTGGAAAGATGTCAGCATTGTTGTCACATTTTAGAATTGTGGCCAGTAACCAGAATGATATAACAAGGTCTTTCTTTTGCTCATATAGTTCCCCTGAAAAGTTGCAATATTTTATTTCCACTTGTTTGCCCTTGTTGGTTCATCACTGGGGGCATCGGCACACAACCTGTGTGTGTTTTTATACATTAACTTTAGTATCATGACATTGCAAAGACTGGCAAATCGATTTGATGTCTGCACTTGTCACAACTTGCGAAATAAACCATGTGAAAATTCCTGCAGGGAAGGGTGGGAGGTTCAGATGGGAGTGCCACATTTACAATGTGGAAATCAGGGAGAAATCTAACACAGCTTTGTGTTTGGGTTGTAACCTCTGTGTTGTGCCAAAACAGGTTAAAAGGTATCCGGGTCCCCCTTGGGATCTCATGCCGTTTGTACTTTGTGGACTAACTTGTTACCCAGGCTGCTTCCAGATTGTTGTACAGCCCAACTGGTTCAGAAATGTCCTTCAGGAAACCTCCATCTGACCCGTGACCCCTGGTTCTCTGGAATAGCACAGCTGGCTTGTCGGTTGTAAAGAGAAGGGTGTGGTGGAGATCCTGTGTTATCTTGTCAGGACAGCTAAGGACGGGACATAAATGTAACTTTGCCAGCGTCATCCATATATGAAGAAATATAATGCAAGTGTCTTGTTTGCAGGGTTTTGTTTTGATTTTTGTGGTAGCCAAGGCCAGGGCACCATCCCGTAACTCCAGATAGTCGCATTTGGGACATCTGCTCTTTAAGCAGCAGGTGCATTTGTCCAATAACGAGCCCTCTGCGTGGCATTCTCTGTCTTATCTCACATTGTTAATGTTCGGAAAACCTTGAGTTTGGGGAGTGAATGGGACAGATAATGAGAAGCCTTGGAACGGGCTGCGTTTCTTTGTCACAGTTTTATTCTGCAGCTCCTACGTGACGGGAGGATTTGTCTCCCGCTCCGAGATTTGCCTTGCTTGTATTTTCTGGCTGGTCTTTGGCCCGAACGTCTGTCCGATAACAACCATTGGCTGTGCCCCATATCAAAACAGAGAGAACCGCGAGGTCACTGGCCTCCTTGAACTTCCTCTTTTATTTAAACTGTAAACTTTGTAACAGATATGAGTATGGTTCATTGATCCGAGCGTCACCAGTTCCAGAATCTTCCCAGTATCATTACCTAAGTTCACCAGTAACTTAGGGCAGAGATTATGGACTCAACCTGAGATTTGAGCCCAGAATTTGTTGCAGTGCAGAGGAAGCTCTGCATTGTCGGAGGAGCCATTTTTGGGTGTTAGACGCTAAACAAGACTTTGCTTGCATTGGATAGAACATAGAACATAGAAGAACATAGAACAGTACAGCACAGAACAGGCCCTTCAGCCCACGATGTTGTGCCAAGCTTTATCTGAAACCAAGATCAAGCTATCCCACTCCCTATCATCCTGGTGTGCTCCATGTGCCTATCCAATAACCGCTTAAATGTTTCTAAAGTGTCTGACTCCACTATCACTGCAGGCAGTCCATTCCACACCCCAACCACTCTCTGCGTAAAGAACCTACCTCTGATATCCGTCCTGTATCTCCCACCACGAACCCTATAGTTATGCCCCCTTGTAATAGCTCCATCCACCCGAGGAAATAGTCTTTGAACGTTCACTCTATCTATCCCTTTCATCATTTTATACACCTCTATTAAGTCTCCCCTCAGCCTCCTCCGCTCCAGAGAGAACAGCCCTAGCTCCCTCAACCTTTCCTCATATGACCTACCCTCCAAACCAGGCAGCATCCTGGTAAATCTCCTCTGCACTCCTTCCAGCGCTTCCACATCCTTCCTATAGTGAGGTGACCAGAACTGCACACAATATTCCAAATGTGGTCTCACCAAGGTCCTGTACAGTTGCAGCATAACCCCACGGCTCTTAAACTCCAACCCCCTGTTAATAAAAGCTAACACACTATAGGCCTTCTTCACAGCTCTATCCACTTGACTGGCAACCTTTAGAGATCTGTGGATATGGACCCCAAGATCTTTCTGTTCCTCCACAGTCTTCAGAACCCTACCTTTGACCCTGTAATCCACATTTAAATTTGTCCTACCAAAATGAATCACCTCACATTTATCAGGGTTAAACTCCATTTGCCATTTTTCAGGATGTTAGAGATACTCTAGCATCATTTGAAGAATGGGGGCAGTTCTTCTGATGTCATTGCCAATATTTATCTTTCATAGAATCATAGAAACCCTACAGTGCAGAAAGAGGCCATTTGGCCCATCGAGTCTGCACCGACCACAGTCCCACCCAGGCCCCTTCCCCATATTCCTACATATTTACCCGCTAATCCCTCTAACCTACGCATTTCAGGACACTAAGTGGCAATTTAGCATGGCCAACCAACCTAACCCGCACATCTTTGGACTGTGGGAGGAAACCGGAGCATCCAGAGAAAACCCACGCAGACACGAGGAGAATGTGCAAACTCCACACAGACAGTGACCCAAGCCGGGAATCGAACCCAGGTTCCTGGAGCTGTGAAGCAGCAGTGCTAACCACTGTGCTACCGTGCCGCCCTTACTCTTTCGACTAACTCTTCAATCAGGTGATCTGGTCGTTTATTTCCTTGCTGTCTGAGGGAGCTTGCTATGTGCAAATTGGCTGCCACATTTCCTTCATTGCAACTGTGGGGGGATTTCGACCCCCTCCCCCCCCTTCCAAAAACAAACTAATTGTCCAAAGGGCAGAAAAATGGGATATTTTTCCATTTATTTGGACAAACTTAGTCGGTTGAATCTCCGGCGTTCTGTGATGCACAGCGTCCGCTGGGGGATTCACGTCGCGAGTGGGGCAGGCAAGAACTAGGTCTGTCCCAGTAGGCCCGCCTCCTGAACGTCGGTCTCCCGATGGCTTCCCCAACCACTCCCCCCCCCGCCCCCGCACCCGATCGACGGCTCTGACCCCACCCCCCTGATTCCTTATCCTGACTCACTGCGCCCCCACCTGATTGCCGACCTTGACCACCCCCCCCCCCCCCCCCCCCCCCCCCCCGCCCCGATCGCCGGCCCCAACTACCCTCCCTGATGACTAACCCGATCTCTCCCCCCCACCTCATGGCCAGCCCCGATCGTCCCCCTCGCTCCCCCCACCGATCGCTGAGCAGAATGTGCAGTGGTTCCGCCCCCCCCGCCCACCACCACCACAGCAGGCCCTGCCCCCTCAGACCTTGCCACAGTTCCCAATGGTGGGGAGAATCCAGAACTAGGGGGTCATAGTTTGAGGGTGAGGGGTAAACCTTTTAGAACTGAGGTGAAGAGAAGTTTCTTCACTCAGAGGGTGGTGAATGTGTGGAATTCACTACCACAGAATGTAGTCGAGACCAAAATGTTGTGTGATTTCAAGAAGAAATTAGATATAGCTCTTGGGGCTAAAGAGATCAAGGAATATAGCGAGGAAGGCCGGATGCGAATGAATGGCAGAGCAGGTTCAAAGGGCTGAATGTCTTACTCCTGCCTCTAGTTTGTATGCTTCTATGTGCCAGGTTGGCAGTGCTCAAGGGGCAACCCCCCTGCCCCCGACCTCCCAGGGGGGCCTCAGTGGCCTCTGTCCCCACCAGCAAGGCTGTTGTTGGGGACCAGCTTTAATCTTCGCTGGTGGGAACCTCCCCCGGTGTGGGCAGAAAGATTTGCAAGCCCGATCGATACCATCCCGGGCTCGCTAATGATATTCAAAGGCTGATTTCAATATGGTAATCAGCCTTGCGCTGTTTCCCTGCGAACACCATAGAAAATGCCCGGGAAAGTCTCGTTACAGCCCTCCTACTGGTATCCTCTGGACTCAAAATGTCAGCTTATTTTCTCTCCTTACAGATGCTGCCAGACCTGCTGAGATTTTCCAGCATTTTCTCTTCTGGTGTCTGATAATGTTGTTTCTGTGTGGAGTGATACTGTTTCCCTTGAACTACATTGCTGCTCTTCTAAATATATAAGAACATAAGAAATAGGAGTAGATGTAGGCCTTTAGGCCCCTGCAGCCTGCTTCAGCAGTCAATCAGATCACGACTGGCCTGATGTGACCTTAACTCCACTTTTCTGCCTGTCCCCTCCTTTGTCTGCTCTGTCTGGTGTCCAGTATTCTTGGCCCCTGGTAATGACTACCTAGATTTGTCAAGGGGCAGGAGTCAACCTACTCCCAGTCTTATTTAAATATTCTGAGGCTTGGGGCCTAGCATTTAGCTTCCTGTACAGGTTTAACACCAACCGGCTGAGTTTCTCTGGGGCCTTGGGAAATCCAGGCAATCCAAGGTAAATGAGAACTGTTTCAGGAAGAAAATGGCGCCATTATTTCACTGCTTGTGGAGCAGAAAATGCAAGACTACCTCTCCCCCCTGAATGGCCAAGTTACCATCTATGATAATTCCAGGAATCAGCTGTGAAGGACCTATGCTTCTATTGCACAAGCCTGTGATGAACACAAACAGGTCCCACATGGGCTAAAAGATAATGGACCCTCTCAGGGTCTTGCTTTATACAGGGTTCGGTATACGAGCTCCACCTGTTTGTTTAATTTCCAATCTCCAGGGAGCTCGTATTCAACGAACCCAACTGGGAAGTCAATCAGTGAGTCCCCATGAAGATCATGAGGGTCATCACACCTTCTTCCCTGCCATGCGACTACACTGCCTCCCATCAGACACCCCACTCCCAAGGTTTGGAACCCCTCCTCCACAACACTCCAACCAGGCAGCTGCAGACTAGTTGATGGCCCAGTATGGGGAGGCGATGGCCTAGTGGTATTATCGCTTGATTATTTATCCATAAACTCAGCAAATGTTCTGGGGACCCGGGTTCGAATCCCGCCACGGCAAAATTAACAATCTACTGTTGTCGATTGACATTAAAAGCCCATCTGGTTCACTGATGTCCTTTAGGGAAGGAAATCTGCCGTCTTTACCTGGTCTGGGCTACATGTGACTCCAGAGCCACAGCGATGTTGTCAACTCTCAACTGCCCCCTGAAATAGCTGAGCAAGCCACTCAGTTGTATCATTTGCACAATCAATCAGGTGGCACAGTGGTTAGCACTGCTGCCTCATAGCTCCAGGGACCCGGGTTCGATTCCCAGCTTGGGTAACTGTCATTATGGAGTTTGCACATTCTCCTGTGTCCGCGTGGGTTTCCTCCGAGTGCTCCGGTTTCCTCCCACAGTCCAAAGATGTGCAGGTTAGGTGCATTGGCCATGCTAAATTGCCCCTTAGTGTCCCGGGATACATAGGTTAGAGGGATTAGCGGGGTAAATATGTGGGGTTACGGGAATAGGGCCTAGGTTGGATTGTTGTATCATAGAAATCATAGAAACCCTACAGTACAGAAAGAGGCCATTCGGCCCATCGAGTCTGCACCGACCACAATCCCACCCAGGCCCTACCCCCATATTTTACCCACTAATCCCTCCAACCTACGCATCTCAGGACACTAAGGGCAATTTTTAGCATGGCCAATCAACCTAACCCGCACATCTTTGGACTGTGGGAGGAAACCGGAGCACCCGGAGGAAACCCACGCAGACACGAGGAGAATGTGCAAACTCCACACAGACAGTGACCCAAGCCGGGAATCGAACCCAGGTCCCTGGAGCTGTGAAGCAGCTGTGCTAACCACTGTGCTACCGTGCCGCCCCCATTATGTATGTACAGACTCGATGGGCCAAATGGCCTCCTTTTGCATTATAGGGATTCTATGAAAAAATCGCTCAACTCATAACATGTGGACTGCAGCGATTCAGGAAGGCAGCTCACCATCACCTTCTCAAGAGCAACTAGGGATGGGCAATAAATGCTGGCCCAGCCAGCGACACCCATGTCCCATGAATAAATAAAAAATAACCTTGCACTGCAGCCTGGTGTGCTTCCTGCCCAACTGGAAATGTGCACCGGCTATCAGGCTGATTTCTGGAGCCCAAGTGGCTCTGTGGCAGAAAGCAGCAGGTTCAAGTCCCACTCCAGATCTTGTCGGCCACTCAAGACACTTTCACACAGCTCAAAGCTCATTGTTAATCAGTCTGCACAATCCTTCTAACACCGCACGCCATTCTCCGAGGTTGAAGAGAGTGCAGGTACGCACAGTGACAGGATGACTCCCTGGTCCGTGCCCTGTTCTAATGAAAAATAGTCAGAAAGCCCAGCTCCCTGCAGGAAAAGCCACCCCGGTAATATGGACCAGAGAAGCTTCCTATGGGATGTAAGGATTACAAGTAAATGAAGGACATCTACATACCTTGATAATCACTAAATCTAACAAAACAACTCCCTGGAAACCAGCCTCGGTCGACACTACAATAAACCAAGCCAGTGCTCAATTATTCCGCAGTTTAGCCTCCTCTCAGGATCTGTAAGTCTAAATCCCCCTGGAATCCATCAACATGTAAGTGACCCACTGCCCATAAAAAGGAATGACTATTGCAGTAAGCTTGGGCACTAAAGGGACAGCAATCAGTGTTTAGCCATAATATTGATATGCCTTTTAAATTAATGATCCAAATAAGGAAACAGAAGTCGGAGAATGGGTAAACAAAGCCGATGCTGCCACCAGAGTCCAGTGCTGAAGTGGTTTATTGGTGATGAATAATTTACGCTGAGGCTTATTCAGCTTCCGTCCTGTCCATCTCTCTACCACTTCATCCTGAATCCCAAATGTGCAGCAATTTTCCTCATTGACTTTTATTGCCCGTCGGGGTGCCCGGGGAGCCATGCTTTCCTCAACCTTTATAAAACGCTGGAGATCTGAAATAAAAGCACGGTGGCACAGAGTGCTGCCTCACAGCGCCAGGGGCCCGGGTTCGATTCCCGGCTTGGGTCACTGTCCGTGTGGAGTCTGCACAGTCTCGCTGTGTCTGCGTGGGGTTTCCTCCGGTTTCCTCCAACAGACCGAAAGACATGCTGGTTAAGTGCTAAATTCTCCCTCAGTTTATCCGAACAGTGTGTGGTGACTGGGGGATTTTCACAGTAACTTCATCACAGTGTTAATGTAAGCTTTACTTGTGGCACTAATATATAAAGAAACTTTTAAAAAGCAGTAAGCGTTGGAAGTTCCAAAATGGTGGTGAGGGGAGGAATGGGGTTTGCAGGCAATGTTACAGGTTTATTTTTCTTGGATTTCTGCCGAGCACAGATACTACCAGACTTGTTTATCCAACACTTTTTTTTGTTTTGTTTCCTTGACCTTGTTTGATTGCCGTGTGGAATCGGAGAGGAACTTCTCCGGAGGAAGACTAAGCACCCAAAAATACCTTAATAACAAAGCTGCCAAATCATCATTGCGTTTGCTGATGACAACGCAGAACCAATTATTTTCCCCAGTTTTGTTTGGTTGGTGATTCCTCAGCATTGATATATCACCGTTCATGCAGTGAGGTTGTCCCAAGGTGCATCGCAGGGACATTTTCGAACAATATTTAACGCCGAGCTTCCACGGGCAGCAGGGCGAGACGTCCAAACACTTGGTCCAGCTGGTTGGTTTTGAGGAGCATTTTAAGTGGAGAGAGAGAGAGGCAGACAGAAAGGTGTCAAGATGTGGGATTGTTGTCGGTGCAGGCTCGATGGGCCAAATGGCCTCCTTCTGCACTGTAGATTCTATGATTCTATAAGAAAGAATTGCAGAGCTTGGGGCCTGCAGCTGAAGGCAAAGCCATCTGTGGTGGAGTCGTTAAAATTGGGCAAGAGGCTGGAATTGGTGGAGTGCAGAGATCTTGGAGAGTTGTAAGGCTGAATGAGGTTTTTGATTTGATTTATTATTGTCACATGTATTGGGATACAATGAAAAGTATTGTCTCTTGCGTGCTATACAGACAAAGCATACCATTCATAGAGTACATGGGGAGAAGGAAAGGAGAGGGTGCAGAATTTAGTGTTACAGTCATAGCTAGGGTGTAGACAAAGATCAAGTTAATATAAAGTAGGTCCATGCAAAAGTCTGATGGCAGCAGGGAAGAAGCAGTTCTTGAGTCAGTTGATACATGACTGCAGACATTTGTATCTTTCTCCCGACAGAAGAAAGTAGAAGGGAGTATGTCCGAGGTGCGTGGGGTCCTTGGTTATGCTGGCTGCTTTTCCAAGGCAGCGAGAAGTGTAGACAGAGCCATTGGATGGGAGGTTTGCGTGATGGACAGGGCTATGTTCACACCCATTTGTAGTTTCTTGTGGTCTTGGTTGGAGTAGGAGCCATACCAATATTTCCGGGTTACAGAGATGTTGCCGATGCCATGATGCATTCACCAGTGGCCCATTTTGGTGCAGTTGAAAATAAAAATTTGGCAAAAAAATACTTATCGACTAGGATGTTATCTCTTTAAGCCCCTTGGGCAGAGTTTCCACTGCTGTGGCCTGAACAGATGTTTCTTTAATGTAGATGAATGTACGCTGATTCATACTGGAACAGAGAGCAGCAGATGTGAGTAGATGATGAAAGGGCATCCATTAGCAGCGGAAGAGAAGGAAGAACATTGGGGTATGATTATTGATCATTCACTTAGGGTGCCCGTCGACGCTAAATTGTTGTCAACAGAGCTAAATAAATACAAGGGCATCTGACTGCCTGGGGAAGGAGGATATCCTGGGCTATATGGATTACTGGTGAAAGAATATCAGAAGAAATCAAATGGTATGTTGGCCTTTATTACAAGAGGATTTGAGCATGGGAGTAAAGATGTTTTACTGCAGTTATATGGAGTCTTGGTGAGAATGCAGCTGGAGTATTGTGTGCAATTTTAATCTCCTAAAGAAAGATATAGGGTGGGATTTTAGACCCTCGCTCAGGCGAGATCGTAGGTTTTTGACCATTGGTGTCCTAGAGGGAGTGCAATGAACGTTCACTAGATTAATTCCTGGGATAGAGGGTTGCCCTACGAGGAACAATTAAATAGAATGGGTCTTTGTTCTCTGGAGTTCAGAAGAATGAGAGGTGATCTTATTCAAATATACAAAATGCTTAGAGGGCTCGGCAGGGTAAATGCAGGAAGAATGTTTCTCCTGGCTGGGGAATCTAGAACCGGGGGTAGCACTTAGTACTGAGATGAGGAGGAATTCTCCACCCAGAGGGTGGTGACTCTTTGGAATTCGCTAACCCAGAGGGCTGCACTGGTTCAGTCACTGAGTACGATTACATTATTAAAAACATCAAGGGCTTACGAGGATAGTCCAAGAAAATGATATTGAAGTTAGTAGATCATCCATGATTTCATTGAAGGATGGAGCAAGCTTGAAAGGCCGAATGGCCTATTTCTGCTCCTATTTCTTATGTTCTTACCTGCAGCTCCAAGCTATGCACTGTCCTTCATTCCAGAGGTGAAGGGATTGACACATGAAGAGAGATTAAACAGTTTGGATTTGTACTCATTGGAGTTTAAAAGGATGAGAGGGGATCTGATCGAGGTATATAAAATTTTAAAAGGGATTGATAAAGTAAATGTGGACCCAACGTTTCCTCTTATGGGACAATCTGGAACAAGAGGTCACAGGTATAGGTTGCGAGGCAGTAGATTTAAAACTGGGATGAGGAGAAACTACTTCTTGCGGAGGGTGGTGAATTTGTGGAACTTGCTGCCCCATAGCGCGGTGGAGTCCAAATTGTTGAATGGTTTCAAGAGGGAGATATTTCTAATAAGAAAAGGCAAAATGCGGGGAGGTAGATTTGAGACCAGGGAGAGATCAGCTATGATCTGATTGAATGGCGGAGCAGGCTCGAAGGACTGAATTTACCTACTTCTGCTCCTAATTCCTATGTTTATTACTTGTATCTTAGAATTCCCAACCTCACCCCCATAATGGTGAAAGCACCATTATCAAAGTAACCTCCGAGATTCCATCAACATCGCCGCAATCTCAGGATAACTAGGGATGGGCAATAAATATTACACTCTGTTTACCTTTGCTCTGCCATTTACACGTTCTGATTTCTTAATGAGCCACTATTAGCACCCTTCTTAGCCATGATCATCACCATTTACATTGCCTTTGTCTTTTGTCAATTACCCCCCCCCCCGCCCACTCTAACAGTACAAATCTCATCTTATCTTCTTTGTCTTCAGCTCTGACGAAGAGTCATCCTGACCTAAGTTTTAAGTTTCAAATTTATTTAGTAGTGTCACAAGTAGGCTTACATTAATACTGCAATGAAGTTACTATGAAATTCCCCTCGATGCCACACTGCGGCACCTGTTCGGGTACATTAAGGCAGAATTTAGCATGGCCAATGCACCTAACCAGCACGTCTTTTGGACTGAGGGAGGAATTTGATTTGATTTGATTTATTTTTGTCACATGTATTAGCATACAGTGAAATGTATTGTTTTTTGTGCGCTGTACAGATAAAGCATACCGTTCAAAGAGAAGGAAGTGAGAGAGTGCAGAATGTAGTGTTACAGTCATAGCTAGGGTGTAGAGAAAGATCAACTTAATGCAAGGTAGGTCCATTCAAAAGTATGACGGCAGCAAGGGAAGAAGCTGTTCTTGAGTCGGTTGGTATGTGACCTGAGACTTTTTATCTTTCTCCCGACTGAAGAAGGTGGAAGAGAGAATGTCCGGGGTGCGTGAGGTCCTTAATTATGCTGGTGACTTTGCCAAGGCAGCGGGAAGTGTAGACAGAGTCAGTGGATGGGAGGTTGGTTTGAGTGATGGATTGGGATACATTCACAAACTTTTGTAGTTCCTTGCAATCTTGGACAGAGCAGGAGCCCATACCAAGCTGTGATACAACCAGAAAGAATGTTTTCTATGGTGCATCTGTCAATGTTGGTGAGAGTTGTAGCTAACATGACAAATTTCCTTTGTCTCCTGAGAAATTAGAGACGTTGGTGGGCTTTCCTAACTAGGGTGTCCACATAGAGTGAGTTTAGAAGGCTGAGGGGGGATCTTATAGAGACATATAAGATAATGAAGGGGCTGGATAGGGTAGAGGTAGAGAGATTCTTTCCACTTAGAAGGGAAACCAGAACTAGAGGGCACAGCCTCAAAATAAGTGGGGGCCGGTTCAGAACAGAGTTGAGGAGGAACTTCTTCTCTCAGAGGGTGGTGAATCTCTGGAATTCTCTGCCCATTGAAGTGGTGGAGGCTACCTCGTTGAATATGTTTAAATCACGGGTAGATAGATTTCTGATCGATAAGGGAATTAAGGGATATGGGGAGCAGGCGGATAAGTGGAACTGATTCGCTTCAGATCAGCCATGATCTTGTTGAATGGCGGGGCAGGCTCGAGGGGCTAGATGGCCTACTCCTGCTCCTATTTCTTATGTTCTTATAAGACAGATTGTTGGTGATCTGGACACCTAAAAACATGAAGCTCTCGATCCTTTCTACTTTGAGCCCATTGATGAAGACAGGGGCATGTTCTCCTCTACGCTTCCTGAAGTCGATGACAATCTCCTTCATTTTGTTGACTTTGAGGGAGAGATTATTGTTGCCGCACCAGTTCACCAGATTCTCTATCTCATTCCTGTACTCTTGTCTCGTCATTGTTTGAGATCTGTCCCACCACAGTGATGTCATCAGCAAACTTGAAAATCGAATTGGAGGGGAACTTGGCTACACAGTCATAGGTGTACAAGGAGTATCGTAGGGGGCTGAGGACACAGCCTTGTGGGGCACCGGTGTTGGGGATGATCGTGGAGGAGGTGTTGTTGCCTATCCTTATTGATTGTGGTCTGTGGGTTAAGAAGTTCAGGATCCAGTCGCAGAGGGAGGAGCCAAGGTCCAGGCCACGGAGTTTGGAAATGAGTTTAGGTTTAAGGTGCGAGGGGCAAGGTTTAAAGGAGATGTACGAGGCAGATTTTTTACACAGAGGATGGTGGGTGCCTGGAATTCATTGCCGCGGGAGGTAGTGGAAGCGGATGCGGTAGTGACTTTTAAGTGGCGTCTTGACAAATACATGAATAGGATGAGAATAGAGGGATATGGTCACTGGAAGAGTAGGGGGTTTTAGTTAAGTCGGGCAGCATGGTCTGTGCAGGCTTGGAGGGCCGAAGGACCTGTTCCTGTGCTGTAATTTTCTTTGTTCTTTGAGTTTTGTGGGAATAATGGTGTTGAAGGCTGAGCTGTGGTCAATAAATAGGAGTCTGACATAGGTCTCCTGGAGGAAACCCACGCAGACACGGGGAGAACGTGCAGACTCCGCACAAGCCGGGAATCGAACTCAGGTCCCTGGAGCTGTGAGGCAGCAGTGCTAACCACTGTGCCACCCTGCTGAGATTTTCCAGCGTTTCTGTTTTTGTTTCAGATTCCTGCAACTGCAGTATTTCGCTTTTATATTATGGCAGTAAATGTAACCTTGCCAGTGTTTCTCACTTCTGAAGAATTTTGAAAATATATGCTTTGGGGTGGGCTACCCTTCCAAGGGACCTGGGTGCCTTACCTGGTTAGGGGGCGGGGGGATAAAAGCTCAAAGTTGTGAAGCGAGACAGAAAGGTAGAAATTTTCTTTCACTGCGAAAAGGAAGATTGAAGAGGATGTGATCCAGGTGTGGGAAAAAGCTGAGTACAATTGACAAGGTTATTTGATGTGAAATTTATATGATGTGAAGTCTCTCTCTTATCTCACAGCATCCTCATTGTTAGAGGGCAGTGATCATGGTTTAATGTAGCCATGGTATCACAATGGGGTAGTGCAGACTCCAAGAACTATCTAGACCAGGAAGGGGAGTAAACTCTCACCATTGGTAAGACCATAAGATATAGGAGCAGAATTAGGCCAGTTGGCCCATCAAGTCAGGTCCTCCATTCAATCATGGCTGATATGATTCTCATCCCCATTCCCCTGTATTCGAAAAAAACACGCTCTAACCATCTGTGTTAACCAGTCCTACCTTTTAGTCAGGTGGAAGATATAAACTGATGCAAATAGATTCTTTCTGAGAAATGGAGCCTTGTTCACTGTTGATGTTCTTTTGGGGGGTACAGGTTCAGAGCTCTTTGAAAGTGGAGTCACAGGTGGACAGGGTGGTGAAGAAGGCATTCGGCATGCTTGGTTTCATTGGTCAGAACATTGAATACAGGAGTTGGGACGTCTTGTTGAAGTTGTACAAGACATGAGTAAGGCCATACTTGGAATACTGTATACAGTTCTGGTCACCCTATTATAGAAAGGATAGTATTAAACCAGAAAGAGTGCAGAAAAGATTTCCTAGGATGCTACTGGGACTTGATGGTTTGAGTTATAAGGCGAGGCTGGATAGACTGGGACTTTTTTCGCTGGAGCGTAGGAGGCTGAGGGGTGATCTTATAGAGGTCTATAAAATAATGAGGGGCATAGATCAGCCAGATAGTCAATATCTTTTCCCAAAGGTAGGGGAGTCTAAAACTAGAGGGCATAGGTTTAGTTTGGAAGGAAGAGATACAAAAGGGTCCAGAGGGGAAATATGTTCACACAGAGGGTGGTGAGTGTCAGGAATGAGCTGCCAGAGATAGTAGTAGAGGTGGGTACAATTTTGTCTTTTAGGAAGCATTTAGACAGTTACATGGGGAAGATGGATATAGAGGGATATGGGATAAATGCAGGCAATTGGGATTAGCTTAGTGGTAAAAACTGGGTGGCATGGACAAGTTGGGCCAAAGAGGTTGTTTCCATGCTGTAAACCTCTATAACTCTTTGACTAAACGTTTGATCAAAGAGGTAGGTTTTAAGTAAGATCTAAAAGGAGGTCTCTGAATGGGGTGGGTGTGGGGGGCCGACAGTGGGGCAGGGGGTTCCTTAAACCCATACATTTCTGATTCAGAGGTGAGAGTGTCACCAGAGAGCCTGATATATTAAACGCTGGAAATCTGACATAAAATGCTGGAACTCTGCGGCATCTGATGTAAGCAGAAGAGACAGTGAAATGTTTCAGATGTAGAGCTTTTATCAGCATCCGAACTTCAGACTTCCCAACACCATTTCAGGGAGATTTCTTACACAGGCCAACAGCGGCGACTCCTCTGGGTGGATTAAAATCCAGGTTGTGAAGTGAAAAGCGAGTGTGCTATAAGCGCTTCAGCACCCTGTCCCCTGTAAATACCAGCTTCATTGGTGCGAAATATCTCCCTCGGGGAACTGTGAAAACCGTGGCGGCGCCTGCAGAATAATAATAAAATAATGCGCTTTATCTCGCTCTCTTGTAAAGTGTTTTATTGCCACAACATTTCCCTAGCTGCCTTTGTGCTCAGACAATCAGGAGAGAAGAAAATGAAACAAATTTTAATGAAAGGGAATTAAGGAGCAGATGAGAGGAATCAGATGGATTTACAGATACGTTCAGTAGTTGCAATGTGTGTTAAATAGTCTGACCTTTCCAAGAACCTTGATCTATATATAAAATATATATAGAGATAAAAACGGTCTTTGCAGATTTCCTTTTTCATCCTTCTTACCAGATCTGTGTGTGGATCCAATGGAAGAAATAAAGTCTCATTAAATTTCAATTACTTAAAATGACAGCCATGTGAAGCTGATAAAACTCTACGTTGTCAGTTCCTCATTCGAGCTCTTCAGACCTATCTGTAATGGTCTTTTTTTCTCTCTCTCTCTGTTCTTGGCCTTTTCATATGCAAAGCGGGCCGCATCTTTAGGAAAGTGGAGAATTTAGTCAAGTTAATGAACTTCAAGTCATGTCTTATCGTGACGTTTCCCCACCCCCCCCCCCCACCCCCACAAATGTGCTTCAACAGAAGTAGCCATGAGACAAAATGCAGTCAAGCATTTTATTTTTTGAGAAGTGTCCTTTTATAAGGCAGCTGCTCCTTTTTTGTTATAAGTTGCCGTCTGTTCCTGTCAGATACAATGTGGGGGTAAGTAGACTGAGATTGATCATTCCCCCCACACAGGGACAAGTCAAATGGAAAGGAGTTAGCTCTTCAATTGAGTTTCACTATAAGATTATCTCCAAATCTTCCGCTCATTCCTTATAGGGGAGAGATAATGGGAAGGCTGGGATAGCTATTTTATTTAATAACTGGACCCTACAGCCATGAGTGAACTGCAGAGGACTTTTTTCACCGTGGCATCAAGACCCGTTGGTTATAATGAGGCGTTGCTTTCAAAGTGATAAGCTAGTTCATACCTCCTGTTTGTTACTTGTCCCACTCTAGGTGGCGGGCATTCCTCCCACCACCGGCGGCGCTGTCGAGCACAGGTCCCATTATTAGATGTATCAGTGCCACTGCTGGTGGGAGGGTTTAGTTACAGTGCCAACATTCAGCAGAAGCGATCCCTGTTATAAAGGTGAACATCGGAATGGTTCATGCCAAAATCTGTCATTCCAGTGCCACCACTGGCAGAAAAGTATAATTACCGCCTGACAAACCCAGATGGACAGTTTGCATGATAAACAACAACAGCTGGTCTTCATGTAGCCCCTTCAATGTTCCCAAACATCCCGAAGGGCTTCCGAGGAAGCAGACACTGAGCCACGTCAAGAGATATTTAGGACAGGTGACCAAAAGCTTGGTCAAACAGGCAGGTCTTAAAGGGCATCTCCAAAGGAGGAGGGCAAGGTAGAGAGAGGGAAGTTAGGAGGGGAATTCAGAGCTTTGGCAACTTGAAGGGGCAGCTAACAATGGTGGAATGATCAGAGATACTCTGGAGGCCGGATATAGAGGGTTGTAGGGCTGGTGGAGATCACAGAGAGAGGGAGGGCCAAGGAGGGATTGGAAAACAAGGGTGAGGATTTTGAAATCAAGATGTTGCTTGACCGGGACCCACTTCTTCCCCTTGTTGTTCCCCTTCTCCTCTGCCCTTCCCTGTCCCCACAATCCTTTCTGTCCCATATCACCCCCTTCCTCCCCTAATCTTCTCTCTATCCCTATCTTTCACTCAACCTGACAATCCCATATGTGCTACTTTGTTAAAGCTAAAGTTTATTTATTAGTGTCACAAGTAGGCTTACATTAACACTGCAATGAAGTTACTGTGAAAATCCCCTAGTTGCCACACCCCGGTGCCTGTTCGGGTACACTGAGGAAGAATTTCGCATGGCCAATGCAACTAACCAGCACGTCTTTCGAACTGTGGGAGGAAACCGGAGCACCCGGAGGAAGCCCACGCAGACATGGGGAGAACGTGCAGACTCCACACAGACAGTGACCTAAGCTGGGAATCGAACCCAGGTCCCCGGCACTGTGAGGCAGCAATGCTAATGACTGTGTCACCATGCCGCCCCATGGCTGCCACTTTATGTGCCCTATCTGTGCAGGTTCTTCAATCACTCTTTACTAGTACTTCCTTCAAGTTCCATTCACTTCCAATCACTCCAGCTTCCTGCATACCTCCTCTATCCTGGTGACTTCCCCTTCCTCAGAACTCCCACACATGTCCTCCTGCTATCCATTGTACGTTTGCTCTTTTCCCGAAACCCAGTCCTCACCACTATTACCAAAGGAAATTGGCAGTGGCAGCCATTAGAAATGAGGATTAACTTACTCCCTCCCTTACCTCATCTACTCTTTCACCCAGTGGTGTCTTGTACTCTGGGCTTTGGCCCAACTCAGTAAGAAGACATTGATCATGTGAGTGGTGTTAGCTTGAAGTTCTGCTTGTCTTTTCTTCCCCAGGACTGTCCACAGCTGCTGGCCGCTGAGAAGGTTCTGGTGCCTGTTGGTGTAGTAAAGCCCATCACCCTGAAATCCAAAAATCTTCCACAGCCACAGTCAGGTCAGCGAGGGTACGAGTGCATCCTGAGGATCCACGGAGTGGAGCAGAGGGTTCCGGCCTTGCGATTCAACAGCTCCAGTGTCCAGTGTCAGAACACATCAGTAAGTAGTGCTTGTGGTGGTTTCCATTAATCATAGAATCCCTACAGTGCCGAAGGAGTCCGCTTGGCCCATCGAATCTGCACTGACTCTCCGACAGAGTAGCATCCCATCCAGGCCCCATCCCCGTAATCCCACACATCCACCCCGCAAATTCCCCAAATCTTTCCATCTTTGGTCACCAAGGGGCAATTTAGCATGGCCAATCAACCTAAGCTTCACATCTTTGGAGCGTGGGAGGAAACCGGAGCACCCAAAGGAAACCCACGCAGACACGGGGAGAACATGCAAACTCCACATGGACAGTTGTTAGGTGCCAGCTGTGGCTGCACACTCACCTCTGAGCCTAAAGGCCTGAGCCTGACTCCAGAGTCTTTAGCACAAGATCTGAGCCCGTCTTTAGCTGCACTAAGGGAGTGCCGTCTTTAGGACAGAATGTCATAGCAAGGCCACATCTGCCCTCCTGGGTAGATGTATGACATCTGGAAACTTCTGTCACCATCAGCAATGAACCATAAATTGATTTAAAGGTGTGTCAATTGACAATTAGGCAGGATTTTATGACCTCGCTCAACCTGAGACTGGAAAATCCCGCTCAAAGTCAACGGACCTACCCATTGTCCGCCCCTCGCCCGCTCTGATTCCGTGGCGGGCAGGCCAGTAGAATTCTGGCTTTAGTCTTGGTTTTCTTGAAGGGACAGGTCAAGTTGAACATTGCAATATACTGACAAAAGAATGACTCTGTGATAATTCCTCAGAGGGAGATGTCCCTTCACCAAAATTCCTTTCTTTACTATACAGAATGCCCTCAGTTTGCCGTCTACGTCCAGAGTGCCAGAGGAACTGACACTCTTGTTTAAGTACAGAGCATGGGGCTCCCTGATTGGCCCATCAATTTGGGGAGTTCATATTCTAACAGGCCCACCTCAATTGCCTGATTAAAGTCATGATGTGGAGTTGCCGAAGTTGGACTGGGGTGGGGCACAGTAAGTAGTCTCACAACACCAGGTTAAAGTCCAACAGGTTTATTTGGCAGCACGAGCTTTCGGAGCACTGCTCCTTCATCGGTTGAGATGCCTTCACTCACCTGATGAAGGAGCAGCGCTCCAAAAGCTCATGCTATCAAATAAACATGTTGGACTTTAACCTGGTGTTGTGAGACTTCTTACTGATTAAAGTCATTACAGACTCATTATGCATTACATGATGCAATGGCTTCTGTGGTTGTAAAGCAGTGTAACCTCCTCCGCACCATGAGCAATGCTAACGGTGCTCTCCCTGTTCATTTAAGAAAGAGTTTTGAAGTGCCATGAAGTCTAATATAAAAAGATTGTGCACAAATCATCTAAGCCAGGAACAATTAGACTTGATTCCTTTTTTGTTTCCCTTCCCCTTTGAAAACAAGGGCAGAATGATTGAGAAAGCGAAAGGATTGTTTCGGAGCCCACTTGGTTCCTTCAGGGTATTCAGAAGGTTCAAATATCAGATGTAACAAAGCACATTTTTGTTTTTAATTTCTGAACAGCCTGCTAATTACTGCAATTCCAGCTGCCCCTGATATATAGTACACCCAGTACAAGCTGATTCAAATGTGCAATGGAGTCATTCAGGCGTGACACAGATGCAGCATTGTGCCACAGCTCTGTATCACTTTACAAAGAAATATTTCCACAGGTAACTCTTAAAGGTCTCTGAAAGAAGGCAGCCAGTTTTGTCAGAAAGAAAGGTGTGCGGGTTAGGCTGATTGGCCATGCTAAATTGACCCTGGTGTTGGGGGATTAGCAGGGTAAATATGTGGGGTTACGGGAATAGGGCCTGGGTGGGATTGTGGTCGGTGCAGACTCGATGGGCCCAAATGGTCTCCTTCTGCACTGTTGGGATTCTATGATTCTATGAAATAGAAATATTTGCGCCATATTTTGTCTCCGGTTCTTCCCGCAGTTAGTTACTTCCTTGAAACACAGTGATTGGTGATGTGTAGGCAACATTTTACAACAGTTAAGCATCCCTTAAAACAACAAATGGATGAAAGATCCCTTAACCACATTAACCAGGACAGCTACACTTCACTGAATAGTGTTTGTGGGGCCTTTTCTGTCCAGCTGAGCAGGCAAGAGGGACCGCGGTTTAACATGTCAGGCTGAGGATGGAATCTCTAACGATCCAGTGCTCCATATGTTTTTAGCTTAGATTGCATGCTCTGCATTGGAACCCACAGCCTTCTCGAAGACTTAAGCGCTCCCAACAGGCCAACCTGGACTCTAAGGGCCAATCCACCTAACCCGCACACCTTTGGACTGTGGGAGGAAACTGGAGCACCCGGAGGAAATCCACGCAGACACGGAGAGAATGTGCAAACTCCACACAGGCAGTCACCCAAGGCCGGAATTGAACCCGAGTCCCTGGCACTGCGAGGCAGCAGTGCTAACCACTGTGCCACCGTGCCGCCCTAATAATAATAATTCCGAGCATTCAATTATAGCCTCGTTGTATTGTCAGTTTTGTTGGTGCAACATTAGCAATTCTAGTCATTCACAGAATCCTTAATCTCCTTTAAGCTGCCACTGTGTGAGGCTCGAGAAGGTTTGCTGTGCTTGCCTAAAGCAGTTTGTCAGTACTACATGTGTGTCAGTTGTAATGCGCGCTGAGGCATTGATCTCCATTGATTTGAAGAGGAACCGTTCACAGTCAAAAGTTGTGTCAGGAATCTGTCCATCACCTTTCAAACCCTCAGCAAAGGTCACAATAGAAAGTTAAAGCCTTTCTTTTTATTGATGAGGCGTTCTGCTCTTTTTCGCTGAGCCTTTCCGTTGCTGTCAGTTGAACCGTGACGGAGGGGTGTCGGTGGTGAGGAGGTGACTGGGTGGGAATGGGCCAGAATCTCAGAACTGGACAGAGACTGTCATGGCGGCCTGTGTGTCATTCGGAAACCATGGCTCGGTAGTGTCTATGATAGCACCATAAGTCAGCTGTAAAGAACATAGAACATAGAACATTACAGCGCAGAACAGGCCCTTCGGCCCACGATGTTGCACCGACCAGTTAAAAAAAAAAAAACTGTGACCCTCCAACCTAAACCAATTTCTTTTCGTCCATGAACCTATCTACGGATCTCTTAAACGCCCCCAAACTAGGCGCATTTACTACTGATGCTGGCAGGGCATTCCAATCCCTCACCACCCTCTGGGTAAAGAACCTACCCCTGACATCGGTTCTATAACTACCCCCCCTCAATTTAAAGCCATGCCCCCTCGTGCTGGATTTCTCCATCAGAGGAAAAAGGCTATCACTATCCACCCTATCTAAACCTCTAATCATCTTATATGTTTCAATAAGATCCCCTCTTAGCCGCCGCCTTTCCAGCGAAAACAATCCCAAATCCCTCAGCCTCTCCTCATAGGATCTCCCCTCCATACCAGGCAACATCCTGGTAAACCTCCTCTGCACCCTCTCCAAAGCCTCCACATCCTTCCTGTAATGTGGGGACCAGAACTGCACACAGTACTCCAAGTGCGGCCGCACCAGAGTTGTGTACAGTTGCAACATAACGCTACGACTCCTAAATTCAATCCCCCTACCAATAAACGCCAAGACACCATATGCCTTCTTAACAACCTTATCTACTTGATTCCCAACTTTCAGGGATCTATGCACACATACACCTAGATCCCTCTGCTCCTCCACACTATTCAAAGTCCTCCCGTTAGCCCTATACTCAACACATCTGTTATTCCTACCAAAGTGAATTACCTCACACTTCTCCGCATTAAACTCCATCCGCCACCTCTCGGCCCAACTTTGCAACCTGTCTAAGTCTTCCTGCAAACTACGACACCCTTCCTCACTGTCTACCACACCACCGACTTTGGTGTCATCAGCAAATTTGCTAATCCACCCAACTATACCCTCATCCAGATCATTAATAAATATTACAAACAGCAGTGGCCTCAAAACAGATCCCTGAGGTACACCACTTGTAACCGCACTCCATGATGAATATTTACTATCAACCACCACCCTCTGTTTCCTATCCGCTAGCCAATTCCTGATCCAATTTCCTAGATCACCCCCAATCCCAAGAAATAATGCTTCTTTGCACAAAACAAAGTAAAACAAAAACCACAAGCCTGTGGTGAACACAAACAGGTCTCAACCAGGACAATGCAATAATGGACCCGCTCCTGGGCCTGCTTTATACAGGGCTCGGTATACGAGCTCCACCTGGTGAGTTAATTACCAATCCCCTGGGAGCTCGTATTCAATGGGTCTTACAGGGAGGTCAATCAGTGAATCCCCATGCAAGTCCTGGGGGTTATCACAGTGTTGGGATATTGGAACAGGAGTCGGCCATTCAGTCCATTGAGCATGCTCCGTTATTCAATATGATCATGGCTAATCATCCACTTCTTCCCCACTCGTTCCACATGTGTGATTGGCATTTAGAAACCCTTACTTTAAACATACTCTTGATTGAGTTTCCAAACCCCTCTGGGGTAGAGAATTCCAATGATTCAAAACCCTCTGAGTAAAACAATTCTCCAGATCTCAGTTCTTCTTCTTTATCTTGAACTCGAGACCCCTGGTTGTAGATTTCCCAACCGTGCGAAACATCTTACCTGCATCCACCGTGTCTATCCCTTTCAGTATTTTCCAGGTTTCAATGATGTCACCTTTCATTCTCTGAAACAGCAGGGAATACAGGCCCGGATTCCCCAGTCTCTCTCTATAGGGGTACATGTTCATAGCTCCTTGAAAGTGGAGTCACAGGTGGACAGAGTGGTGAAGAAAGCATTCAGCATGCTTGGTTTCATTGGTCAGAACATTGAATACAGGAGTTGGGACGTCTTGTTGAAGTTGTACAAGACATTGGTAAGGCCACACTTGGAGTACTGTGTACAGTTCTGGTCACCCTATTATAGAAAGGATATTATTAAACTAGAAAGAGTGCAGAAAATATTTGCCAGGATGCTACCGGGACTTGATGGTTTGAATTATAAGGAGAGGCTGGATAGACTGGGACTGTTTTCTCTGGAGCGTAGAAGGCTGAGGGGTGATCTTATAGAGGTCTATAAAATAATGAGGGGCACAGATCAGCTAGATAGTCAATATCTTTTCCCAAAGGTAGGGGAGTCTAAAACTAGAGGGCATAGGTTTAAGGTGAGAGGGGAGAGATATAAAAGTGTCCAGAGGGGCAATTTTTTCATACGGAGAGTGATGAGTGTCTGGAACAAGCTGCCAGAGGTAGTAGTAGAGGCGGGTACAATTTTGCCTTTAAAAAGCATTTAGACAGTTACATGGGTACGATGGGTATAGAGGGATATGGGCCAAATGCAGGCAATTGGGATTAGCTTAGGGGTTTTAAAAAAAGGGTGGAATGGACAAGTTGGGTCGAAGTACCTGTTTCCGTGCTGTAAACCTCTATGACTCCATGACTCTATTACAGTCCCACCATCTCAAGACGTTCCCTCTCACAATTTAAGTCCCTCATCCCTGTACACTCCCAATAAATTGCCTCTGCACTCTCTCCAAGGCCTTGACATCCTTCCTGCTCCAATGTTTGGAATTAATGTAATGATGAGGAACAAAGATCTTTTTGTAAGCCGCTTTGATGGCGGGTGGTTTATGAAACAGCGAATGTTTTGACAGGTTGCTATGTTGCTTGTAACTTTCTCATTTCAGTATTCCTACGAGGGGACAACAATTAACAATCTTCCAGTGGACCTCGCTGTGGTCTGGAATGGGGACTTCAGCATTGACAACCCAGCGCACAACCAAGGTGAGCCTTGCTAAAACTATACAAGGAACTAGTTAGATCACACTTGGAATATTGTGTACAGTTTTGGTCTCCTTATCGAAGGAAAGATATCCTGGCATTGGAGGCAGTCTAGAGAAGGTCGATCCAGGGTATGGAAGGATAATCTTAAGTGGGGAGGTTGAGTTGATTGGGCCTGTACTCATTGGAGTTCAGAAGAATGAGATGGCACCTTATTGAGACATATAGGATTCTCAGGGGGCTTGACAGTGTAGATGCTGAGAGGTTATTTCTCTTGTGAAAGAGTGTAGGGCCAGAGGGCATAATCTCAGAGTAAGGGGGTTCCTCCTTTAAGACAGAGACGAGGAGGAATTTCTTCTCTCAGAGGGTAGTGAATCTGTGGAATTTTTACCGCAGAGGCTGGGTGATTAACAAGGTGGCATGGTGGCACAGTGGTTAGCACTGCTGCCTCACAGTGCCAGGGACCCGGGTTCGATTCCTGGCTTGGGTCACTGTCTGTGCGGAGTTTGCACGTTCTCCCTGTGTCTGTGTGGGTTTCCTCCGGGTGCTCCGGTTTCCTCCCACAGTCTGAAAGACGTCCTGGTTAGGTGAATTGACCATGCTAAGTTCTCCCTCTGTGTACCCGAACAGGCGCTGGACTGTGGCGACTCGGGGATTTTCACAGTAACTTCATTGCAGTGTTAATGTAAGCCTACTTGTGACTAATAAATAAACTTAACTTAAGTATGTTCAAGGCCGAGAAAAACAGATTTTTAATCAGTAAAGGAATCAAGGGTTATGGGGATAAGGCGGGGTAGTAGAGTTGTGAATTATCATATCAGATCAGTCATGATCGCATTGAATGGCAGAACAGACTTGATGGGCTGAATGGCCGATTCTGCTCTTACGTTTTATGGTCAAAAGTTGAGCCAATGTTAGTCTCTGGGGCATTACACATCCTATGCTAAGCACAGATCCAGAGAGTTTTACCCGTTGGGGAGTTAGGGAGGTGGAGGGTGTACATGGCATCATCATAGCTTAGCCTCTGAAAGGGGCAGAATTCCACAAGGTTCCAGACCAGCCTCCTTCACTCCATCTCCTTCCTTTCCACTTCAGTCCTCAGATTACCAACTCTGATTGGATATATTCCTGGGGGTTTCATCATGTGACCTTCTGCCCCGCCCAATCGAACAGCCTCCGGCCCTTTCCACCCCCAATATTTTTCAAACTGTAAATGAATAGTGTTGGCACAATAACTGAGTGAAGAAATTAATCCTCATCTCAGGCACGGTGGCACAGTGGCTAGCACTGCTGCCTCACAGCTCCAGGGACCCGGGTTCGATTCCCGGCTTGGGTCACTGTCTGTGTGGAGTTTGCACATTCTCCCTGTGTCTACGTGGGTTTCCTCCGGGTGCTCTGGTTTCCTCCCACAGTCTGAAAGACGTGCTGATTAGGTGCATGGACCATGCTAATTTCTCCCTAAGTGTACCCGAACAGGCGGTGGAGTATGGCGACTCGGGGATTTTCACAGTAACTTCATTGCTGTGTTAATGTAAGCTGACTTGTGTGACACTAATAAATAAACTTTTAACTGAATATACTCAAAGAAAGCGCATCATAATTTTTCTAACGCCCCATTCATTTTTCGTCTGGGTCTTTCGTCCACTAGATTAATCTTTTATGCCTGGAAACTCCAGAACATTCCATGAGGATGGACAACCCAAAGTAGGTGCAGGCGCCACAGCCAATCCTGATCCAGCCTTTCCCTCAATTGCAGGGGGAAGGCTGGGTTGTAGGTCCCACAAGAGCCAGTGCCTCATCCAACTGGCCATTCCTCCTGTCAGCCTCAATACCCAGTGGCTATTCAACCATGGGATGATCAGAACTGTGCCTGACCTTGGGGCGAATTTTCTGTCCCCCCCCGCCACAGGAATCGGAGCGGGCGAGGGGCGGACGATGGAAAGGTCCGTTGACCTGGGGCGGGATTTTACAGTTTTGGGGTGAGTGTGGCTGGAAAATCCTGCCCCTTGTCCTTATTGCTGGAGATATAGTACCAGGATGCGCTGTCTTTCTTTTTCTCCCCCTTCTCCTGGCTTCATTCAGTCGTTGTCTCTACACCACCCCATGAGTTCCGATCCCTTCCCTCACTCTTATTTCTGCTGCCCCATCGTCATTGAGATCAGTTATCACAGCACAGCCTGAGTCTGGGGACCTCCCTATGTTTATGAGACCATAAGACGTCGGAGCAGAAGTAGGCCATTCGGTCCGTCGAGTCTGCTCTGCCATCCAATGAGATCATCGGTAATCTGCTATGCTAATCCTCAAGTCCACTTTCCTGCCTTATCCCCATAACCCTTCATTATCTGGCTCAGCCTGTCACCAGAATGGGATGAGTGTACCCGTTGAGATACCAGGGGTGTGCTGAATTAATATTGCCAGGACTAGGGGATACTAAGTGTGCGTAGGGTATATCAAATGCACACAGTTTTGTGTGGTGATCTGATGCTTGCATATTTGAAACTTTCCTGGCTTATTCCATGCTGGTAGAGAGAGATTTTTCCCATCGTTTCATTCTGGACTGGATTAGAACTCAGATTCCAGGGGAAAGGATCGGACAGTCCAGCTCTGCATCCAGTCTCCTAAATCAGTCTCAGTTTATCACCGACATCTTTGGGAGCAAAGACTAAAATCGGTCTGAATTCTACTTGAAGTGTGGCACGATTCGATCTGGCCTCGCTTTTCCTCCCGAGTTCATTCTTTTGTCTTTCTTACCTGGCAGTTCACCTGTACAAGTGTGGCGTGATGAGGGAGAGCTGTGGCCTGTGCCTGAAGGCGGACCCTGACTTCGAATGTGGCTGGTGCAGGGGTGATGGCCGTTGCACACTCAGGCAGGACTGTCCCGTCTCGGGCGAGCAGTGGCTGGAGCCATCAGGAACCAATAGGAAATGTACCAACCCTCGAATCACTGAGGTAACTGCGCGTGCGGTGGGAGGAGGGATTGGCCAGGAAGGCTGTGATGATGGGCTTTGAGGGGGAGAATGCGATGGTCAAACACAATTGCTGGAATTTTACCGCCTGGCCCACCCGAGGCTTGTAAGATCCCGCCCAAGGCCAACGGAGAATGCCGTTCTGCAAGCCTCACCCGCCCTGTTTCTGGGGCGATCGAGGTGGTAAAATTCCAGCCAACAGGCTTCTATTCTCTTTTCAACCTTGATGCTTGTCCTTTTACCTTGAATGCCAGCCTCGGTTATGTTGGCAGTGGGGACATGGTACTGGAATGGCAATGTCACTGTGCCGGTGATCCAGAGGACCAGACTAATGCTGAGATGGGCACGGATTCAAATCCCTCCACAGCATCTGGTGAAATTTAAAATCACTTCATAAATCTGGAATTTAAAGACTATTTTTTTCGGTAAAAGTTCACACGGGCACTATTTGAAAAAAGGTGGTGCCCCGGTGAAGATGGCTCATCGCCACAAAGACAGGTTATCTGTTCATTCGTCTCATCTCTGTGGGATCTTCCTGTGGGTAAATTAGAACCATGGGCGGGATTTTATGGCCTCGTGGTGTTATACACTAGACTATTAATCCAGAAACTCAACTAATGTTCTGGGGACCCAGATTCAAATCCCGCCACGGCAGATGATGGAATTTGAATTCAATTTTTAAAAAATCTGGAATTAAGAATCTACTGATGGCCATGAAACCATTGTCGATTGTCAGAAAAACCCATCTAGTTCACAAATTTCCTTTAGGGAAGGAAATCTGCCATCCTTACCTGGTCTGCCCTACATGTGACTTCAGAGCCGCAGCAATGTGGTTGACTCTCAACTGCCCTCCAAGGGCAACTAGGGATGGGCAATAAATGCTGGCCCAGCCAGCGACGACCATGTCCCAAAAATGAATTTTTTAAAAATCATGGCGTCTGTGAAAGGTGCTATATAAATGCAAGTCTTTCTTGGTTTTAACTCACCCAGTTGAAAAATGGAGAATTTTTTTTTTTGCTTCCCCTGTTTCTAACCTAACAGGATGGAAATACTCAACCCAACAATTTCCAGTACTTCTGCCAGCCTTGTTGCTGACTCTATGCACAGTTAAGCTGGGTTGAAGCAGGGGAAGCTGTTTTCTAACCTGGGATCTGTATCACTGTGGCGTCTGGGCACAGCATAACTGAAGCATTTGTTTATGCTGAGAGTGCATCTCCTTAAACCAGCTAAAAGTTCAAAATTTGTTACAAATTTGTGCAGTTTTGTTCTGTGAAATACTCTCATGTATTATACATTGATAGTTTCCTGAAAAGCTTTTTTCACGACCATTAACACTGAGGAATCCCTCCATGGTTTATGTATAATGCAACATCAAAATCCCTGGCTGGCAGCGTTCCAAAGGAACCATCAGACAACTGATGCACTCGGAACAACCTGATACTATTGACTGTTGTCCGTTCCGGCAAGGTAGCAGTTTTCTGGGCACTGTAAGGGAAGCCAGTTCCACTGGGATTAAAAAATGGACAAGTTGTGATGTTGGAATCACACTAACAGATAGAAGAAAGAGAGATTTGCAATTACCTAGCACCTTTTATGATCTCAGGAAGTCCAAATGCACTTTACTGCCAATTAAGTACTTTTTCAACATATAGTCGCCGTTGTAAGGTAGGAAACGTGACAAATAATTTGCTCACAGCATGGTTCCACAATATGGTAATGACCAGCTCATGAGCATGTTGATTGATGGACAGACATTGCCCAGAACTTTGGGGAGAACTCCCCTCTCCTTCCACATAATGCCATGGGATCTTTTAGATCCATCTGAGGGGGACAGCTGGATCCTTGGTTCAGTGATTTATCTGCACCTCCGGCAGTGCAGCACCTCCTCAACACTCCACTGGAAAAGTCAGCCTAGATTAAACCATAAGGTATAGGAGCAGAATTAGGCCATTCGGCCCATCGAGTCTGCTCCGCCACTCAATCGTGGCTGATATGATTCTCATCTCCATTCTCCTGCCTTCTCCCCGTAACCTTTGATCCCCTTATTGATCAAGAACCTATCTATCTCTGTTTTAAAGACACTCAATGATCTGGCCTCCCCAGACCTCTGTGGCAATGAATTCCACAGATTCACTACCCTCTGAAGAAATTCCTCCTCATCTCAGTTTTAAAGGAGCGTCCTTTCACTCTGAGGTTGTGCCCTCGAGTTCTAGTCTCTCTCACTAATGGAAACATCCTCTCCACGTCCACTCTATCTAGGCCTCTCAGTATTCTGTAAGTTTCAATTAGATCCCCCCCTCATCCTTCTAAACTCCATTGAGTATAGACCCAGACTCCTCGATCGCTCCTCCTATGACAAACCCTTCATTTCAGGGCAGAATGTTACTGTCAGTAGGTTTGCAGGCAGTTGGAGAGGAGTGGCGTGAGGGCTGAGAGTTGGAGATGGTTGCAGGGAGGCCCATAGAATTCTCCAGGTGGCCTTTATATCATGTTCCTACCTGCAATATTAAACATAGAAAAGCTCCCGCCTTCCCCCCCATATCCCTTGACCCCTTTAGTTCCAAGAGAAATATCTAATTCCTTCTTGAAATTGCACAATGTTTTGTGTGGGGCTTGCGAGGCCGAGGGCAGCCCCCCCACTCTTCATCCCAATTGAGGCTCTTACGTGGCCAATCATTGGCTACTGAAGAGATGTGTTATGATGTCCATGAGGGATCGCCAGTGGATCTCGCTGTGGGCCTCGTAGAAGACGAGCTCCCCACTACTAAGCGAGTGGAGGCTCGCCCAATAGGGAAAGAGCAGCAGGGGGGTTTAGACCCAATTGGCTCCACTCGAAGGGCACCTGGCCTGACCTGTACACTGTAGCTGCCAGGCGGTGTACTTGATGCACATTGTAAATAAAGGGTGTTGGTGACGGAAGTCTGGTCTCGGTGGGATCATTACAGGATGCTTCCTACTTGGGTGGGGCAGAGGGAGGGAGGAGGGAAAGTGAAGACCAGTAGGTCACCTTGCTTGGGCCTTTGGTGGGAAACTGGGGGTGGGGAATTCTCTTGAGGGCCATCTTTTCAGTTTGAACGACTTCTCCCCAGAGTTCTTCTCCACCATGGGTGCTCCCCATACCTCCCCTCCCGAATCGCGCACATCCCTCCTGCCACGTGTCCCAGGCATGAACATCCTCCCAACTGTGAGAACCGGCGGAGAGGAGAGTGTTACCAACTGAAACATGACTGACACTTAATACAGAGTGCAAATCAAAGGAGATCTCATTCTTGCGCCACTAGCTAAAACCTATGACATCAAAGTACCCATCCTGGTCACACCAGAGACTCAACATTTCTATATTCATTCTGGCCTCCAGCACGTGTGAGATTGAGTCAACATCGAGGAAGAGGAGATCGGGGCTCGGGTGGATAAAGCTAGAGTGAGGACAACAACAGGTTAAAGAGAAAGACCTTTTGGGCGTGACGAGCTGGAGGAGTGTGGGATGGTGGAGAGAGGGTCTAGTGAGGCATGTTGGAATGGACAGCCGCGGTCCGATGTGGCATGGCTGCAAATCTCTGTGCCTTTCAGGTGGCACATATGGGGCTGAATTCTCTGGCCGCGCTGGTCTAAAAGCTGGAAATTCCCATCCGACTTGGGCGGCACGGTGGCACAGTGGTTAGCACTGCTGCTTCACAGCTCCAGGGACCTGGGCTCGATTCCTGGCTTGGGTCACTGTCTGTGTGGAGTTTGCACATTCTCCTCGTGTCTGCGTGGGTTTCCTCCGGGTGCTCCGGTTTCCTCCCACAGTCCAAAGATGTGCGGGTTAGGTTGATTGGCTATGCTAAAATTGCCCCTTAGTGTCCTGAGATGTGTAGGTTAGAGGGATTAGCGGGTAAATATGTAGGGATATGGGGTTAGGGCCTGGGTGGGATTGTGGTCGGTGCAGACTCGATGGACCGAATGGCCTCCTTCTGCACTGTAGGGTTTCTATGATTCTATGACTGCCGATGGGCTTTCACATTGTCCGCAACTTGCCCGCTAAAATTCCAGTGGCGGGCGCTATGGGAGAATTCCGGCCGTGGTTTCAGATATTGGATCAGTGTGTGCTGTGATCAGTTCATACAAAACATACAAATTAAAAGTCGGTGGAGGCCATTTGGTCCCTTGAGCCTGCTCCACCATTTTGATAAGATCATGGCTGATCTGATTGTGGCCTCGACTCTACTTTCTGCCTATCCCCCTCTACCCTTTGACTGTCTTGTCAGTTAAATATCTATCGAACTCAGCCTTAAAAAATATTCAATGACCTTGCCTCCACTGCTTTCAGAGGAAGAAAATTCAACAGACTACCGACCCTCTTCAAGAAAACTTTTCTCCTCATCCCTGTCTTGAATGGGAGACATGATGCCCAACGTCGGCATCTCCACATCTTGAATGGGAGAGCCCTTATTTATAAACTGTGAACCCCTAGTTCTAGTCTCTCCCACAAGGGGAAACATCCCTTCAGATCCACTCTGTCTAGTCATAGAATCATCATAGAATCTACAGTGCAGAAGGAGGCCAGTTGGCCCATCGAGTCTGCACCGACAACAAGCCCACCGAGGTCCTGTCCGATCCCCGTAACCCCATGTATTTACCCTCCTAATCCCCCTGACATTAAGAGCCAATTTAGCATGGCCAATCAACCTAACCCACACATCTTTGGAGTGTGGGAGGAAACAGGAGCACCTGAGGAAACCCACGCAGACACGGGGAGAATGTGCAAACTCCACACAGTCACCCGAGGCCAGAATTGAACCTGGGTGCCTGGCGCTGTGAGGCAGTGCTAACCACTGTGCCACCGTGCCGCCCACAGGATCTTATATGTTTCAATAATATTATCTCTCATTTTTCTAAACTCCAAGGGATACAAGCCCAATCTGCCCCAATGTTTCCTCATCAGATTGCCCCTTCAGCCCAAGAACCTGTGCAAAGAACAAAGAACAAAGAACAATACAGCACAGGAACAGGCCCTTCGGCCCTCCAAGCCCACGCCGCTCCCCGGTCCAGGATTGAATCCTGAATCCAGGATCCCCGCCCAATTTTCCAGCCTATCTACATACTAATATCCTATCCACCGAGCTGTCCCTCACAGCTACGATGCTTTGTTCATCACCACCTATTAGCTCATAGCAAGGAAAATCTGATGTTTCCTTCTCAGGTTTTTCAGTCGCAAAGATACAGGAAAGGATTTGAGAACCTTATGAGGGGGAATCCCCGTCATTTGGCACCAAGAATCTAAGTTATGAGGAGATGGCCATGCGTTAGGCCTTGCACGATCTGAAAGTAATGAGATGCCGGATGGGCTTGATGGGCCGAACAGCCTCCTTCAGTGCCATAATTACTCTGTGATCTGATCAAAGTTGGCAAGGTTAAAGACAAGTGACAAAATGGTGAACTGATAGTGAGTGAGATTATTAAAGGCATTAAGGGATAACGGGTGAAGCTGGTTTTGTGGAATCTAGTCACAGATTGGCCCCGATCTCACTGGATGACAGAACGGGCTCGAGTAGCCAAATGGCCTCCTCCTGTTTCTCTGAGTTGCTGGTCATTGTGTCCTGAGGATTCAGAGGGATGACCATCCCCTGGAGCTTTGCTTAATTCTCTTCAGGATTTGTAAAGGAATTTTTTTGTCTGCAGGACAGTTGTGAGTTAGGGGTTTGGGTCAGTGTTGTGCACCAGGCTTGGGCTTGATGGACCTGAATGTCTTTCTCTCCCCATGCCACCCATCCCCTGCCTCTCTTTCTTCCCTACGATCAGGCAAATGCTATATTACAGTGAAGAGTGGAGAAGCACTCTGAGTGATTCTCTCTTGAGTTTGAGATCTTATTTGCTTTCTGATTTGTACCATATCTTGGACAGTGGCATTTGCTTGGACGTAGAAACTAGGAGCAGGAGTAGGCCAGTCCGCCCTTCGAGCCTGCTCCGCCATTCAATATGACCATGTCTGATTATCTCAATGCATACCCCTTGATGTCACTAAATCTAAAAAATAATCATAGAATCCCCACTGTGCAGAAGGAGGCCATTCGGCCCATCGAGTCTGCACCGACCACAAACCCACCCAGGCCCTATCTCCATAACCCCATGTATTTACCCTGCTAATCCCCCTGACACTAAGGGGCAATTTAGCATGGCCAATCCCTCTAACCCACACATCTTTGGACTGTGGGAGGAAACCGGAGCACCCGGGGGAAACCCACGCAGACATGGGGAGAACGTGCAAACTCCACACAGACAGTGACCCAAGTCGGGAATTGTACCCGGGTCCCTGGCGCTGTGAGGCTAACCACTGTGCTACCGTGCCACCTCCTGACGAGGTTTCGACCTCGATAAGGCTGCGTCCATAAAGATAAACTGTTCCACTTTACCACACAAATCGATCCTCTCACTGAGTGGCAGAAATTCTCCCTCAGGCCTGAATTTCTTTTTGTTTGAATAGGAAAAGATGCAGGGAACTTTGAGATGGCGAGGACTTTCCCCCGTGATTGGCCAGTTCTCTCATAGCATGCCAGGAATTATTAAAGCTCTCTCCCTCAGTGATACTGAAATTGTTCCTGTGCTAAATTCCCGAGGAGTTCTCAATGGAGTTGGGAAAGAGGCGAGGGAGGGAGGGAGGGAAGCTGGCAGGCAGTGGTTGCTGAGGGTGAGGAGCAACTGGGTGGAGCGTACAGCTATCCATTGACCCAGCTTCACCCTGTGCTGACCCTCGCTCATTCCCGAATTGCCTGGGACTCCCCTTCCCGCACCAGGCTCGGCAGGGTGACTGTTTGCAGTAATGCCCCGTGCAGAGGAGAGGCTGTCGACAGTGTCTCAAGCAGCACCTGTGTGGTTTGATAATCCCCGAGAGGAGAGAGGGACTTACTGGCATGTGCTTTGCAGTGAAGGAGAAGGTTTGAAAACTTGACAGTTGAGATGTGCTTTGTACTCGGCCAGTTTAATCCCTGTTTTAAATTTCAGTCATGGATTTGACCAGTTCCTTTCGCGTGAGCTAAGAGGGAAAAGAAAAGCATGAGGATTAGTGAATAACAGGGAGCTTTCATAGTGAGACACACCTGGGAGATAGATGGTGCATTAACATACTGGACAGAGTACAGTTCAGGATTGGAAGCACAGACTGTATGAGAGGGAAAATATTTTGTCACTATTGTTCCTTGCTATGTGCTGTGCATTTTCTTGACATTTCTGGATCTTTTTGTTGCATCATTCACTTGGTTGTTCTCTCCCTTTAAATTTAAACAAGAATTCTCTCAACCTTCTTTCCACTCTGATAATCTTTTGTTTCCATTTAAGATCCCTTCTTGCCTTTTCTCTTTCTCTCTCTCGATTTTTCTCTCTCACCTTCTACTTTCTCTCTCACTAGATTTCTCTCTCCCCTTCTCTCTTTCTCCCTTTCACCCTCTCTCTCCCCCCCCCTTTCCAATCTTTGCCTTTTCTCTCACTCAACTTTTCCTCTCCCCTTCCCTCTATCTCCCCTTCCCTCTCTCTCCCCTTCCCCCCCTCTCCCCTTCCCCCTCTCCCCTTCCCCCTCTCCCCTTCCCCCTCTCCCCTTCCCCCTCCCCCCTTCCCCCTCTCCCCCTTCCCCCTCTCCCCCTTCCCCCTCTTTCCCCTTCCCCCTCTTTCCCCTTCCCCCTCTTTCCCCTTCCCCCTCTTTCCCCTTCCCCCTCTTTCCCCCTCCCCCTCTTTCCCCTTCCCCCTCTCTCTCTCCTTCCCCCTCTCTTTCCCCTCCCTCTCTCTCTCTCTCCCCTTTCCCCCTCTCTCTTCCTCCTTCCCCCTCTCTCTTTTCCCTTTCCCATCTCTCTCCCCATTTCCTCCCTCCCCTTACCCCTCTCTCTCCTCCCTTCCCCCTCTCTCTCCTCCCTTCCCCTTCTCTCTCTTCCCTTCCCCCTCTCTCTCTCCCCTTCCCCCTCTCTCTCCCTTGCCCCCTCTCTCCTTCCTCCTCTCTCCCACCTTCACCCCTTCCCCTTTTCTCTCTCTCCTTCCTGCTTTAGTTGTATTGCTGTCACAGGCTATTAAATGGGGAACGCCAGCTAAACCAGACACGACCTGCTGAGCTGGTAGTCCTGATAATCATTTAAATGCAAGTGATGTAAAGATTTCGGGTGATGGGGCAGTGACTATTTCCTTCAGTAACTTGTTCACTTGTGGGACTTTACTTGAGAAGGAAGAGATAATTCTAGCATGAACTCTGTATCTGTATAAGCGTGCCTGCACATGCATCTATGGGGAGGTGATAGCTTAGTGGTATTATTGCTAGACTATTAATCCAAAAATTCAGCTCATATTGTGGGGACCAGGGTTCGAATCCCATCGCGGCAGATGGTGGAATTTGAATTCAAATAAAAAATTGGAATTAAATGTCTATTGATGACCATGAAACCATTATCGACTGTCAGAAAAACCCATCTGGTTCACTAATGTCCTTTAGGGAAGGAAATCTGCCGTCCTTACCCGGTCTGGCCTACATGTGACTCCAGAGCCACAACAATGTGGTTGACTCTCAAATGCCTTCCAAAGGGCAACTAGGGATAGGCAATAAATGCTGGCCCAGCCAATGACGTCCACGTCCCATGAATGAGTAAAATAACACACACCCTGTATAAACGCTTCACAATGAAATTTGACACTGAGTCACAGATGAGGATATTGTGGGATAAACGAGCAACAGCTTAGTCAAAGAGTTTGGTGTTAAGGAAAGTGAAGCTAGAGAGAAAGAGAGAGAGGATTAAGAAAAACAAATAAATATATACACCTACAGATGGCAATATATCCATCACATGTACAGGCAGTCCCCGGGTTACGAACGAGTTCCGTTTTTAAGTCTGTCTGTAAGCCGAATTTGTATGTAAGTCGGAACAGTTACGAGGGTAAACACACGAAAAATTTAAGTCAAAACACAACGCACACAACAGTGTTTACGCGATCCGACTTAAAATGGCGACGACGGCGTGGCGTTGTTCTCCCTCGGGCTGACGAACCGCAGAAAACGCGCAGTGTTTTGAGCATCGCGCAATGTAGTCCGTCCGTTCATTAGTACGAACCATTGTACGTAACTCGATATTTTTAAATAATAGGCTTTACGGAGGTCGGTACATAAGTACGGGCGTTCGTAACCCGGGGACTGCCTGTATAACACACACACACACATGTATGCAATTTTAGACAAGACATCCTGGTGAATATTCTGATTAACAATTTACACTCATGAAGTATAATTTCCTGTTTGTGAAGGATGCACGTTTAGGTGAAATTTATAGGGTGAAAGGGCGTCACGATAGCACAGTGGTTAGCACTGCTGCTTCACAGCACCAGTGACCCGGGTTCGATTCCCGGCTTGGGTCACTGCCTGTGTGGAGTTTGCACGTTCTCCCCGTGTCTGCGTGGGTTTCCTCCGGGTGCTCTGGTTTCCTCCCACAGTCTGAAAGACGTGCTGGTTAGGTGCATTGACCCAAACAGGAGTGTGGCGACTAAGGGAATTTCATTGCAGTGTTAATGTAAGCCTTACTTGTGACCAATAAATAAACTTTACTTTTATGAGGTATCAGAGTTCCATTGAGACAACAGCTCTTTATATGTCCATAGATAAACCCAATACGAGGACCCAGGGAAGGTGGAACAAGAGTGACGATCTACGGGGAAAACCTGGGCCTGAATTTCTGGGAGATTGAAAACTTTGTGCGTGTGGCTGGAGTCGATTGCATCCCACTGCCAGACGGATACATTCCTGCGGAACAGTAAGACTCGTTTCAACGTTACTTCTCTGGGGAGCTGGCAGGTTGGATGTTTGGCAGGGTAGCTAGGCAGTAGCATCTGAGCTAAAGGGCCATGTGGTGTCCAGATATTTCTTGCCCCCCCCCCCCCGCCAGCCTCATGCTCCAGTGAACCTCCTCCCATTCTATTTACTTTGTCTAACCCAATCGACGTGTCCTCCTATTTCTTTCCCCCCTCGTGTGTTTGCATAGCTTCTCTATAAATACATAGATGTTAGTCTATTGTCGGAAAAACCCATCTGGTTCACTAATGTCCTTTAGGGAAGGAAATCTGCCGTCCTTACCCGGTCTGGCCTACATGTGACTCCAGAGCCACAGCAATGTGGTTGATTCTCAACTGCCCTCGGAGATGGGCATTAAATGATGGTGAGCCAGTGTCGCCCCCCCCGCCCCCCCCAACCCCATCCCATGAATGAATAAAAGTTACCTCAAGCACCCCTTGTGGAAGCAAGTTCCACATTTGAACCGTCCTCTGAACTAAGACTTTTTTCCTGAACTCCACAATTAGTGACTATTGTGGCCCCGGGTATTGGCTTTCAGTGAAAACACCTTTTCTCACAGTGGTTAGCACTGCTGTTTCACAGCGCTAGGGATCCGAGTTCAATTCCGGCCTCGGGTCACTGTCTGTGTGGAGTTTGCACATCTTCCCTGTGTCTGCATGGGTTTCCTCCGGGTGTTCCCATTTCCTCCCACAGTCCAAAGATGTGCAGGTTAGGTGGATTGGCCATGCTAAATTGCCCCTCAGTGTTCCACGATGTGTAGATTAGGGGGATTAGTGGGGTTCCACTTGGGTCACCGTCTGTGTGGAGTCTGCACGTTCTCCCCGTGTCTGCGTGGGTTTCCTCCGAGTGCTCTGGTTTCCTCCCACGGTCCAAAGACGTGCTGGTTAGGTGGATTGGCCATGCTAAATTCTCCCTCAGTTTATCCGAACAGGCGCCGGAGTGTGGCGACTAGGGGATTTTCACAATAACTTCATTGCAGTGTTAATGTAAGCCTACTTGTGACTAATAAATAAAGTTTAAACTTTAGATGTGCGGGGTTATGGGGATTGGGTAAGATGCTCTGTCAGAAATTTGGTGCAAACTTGATGGGCTGAATGGCTGCCTCCTACTCTGTCGGGATTCTATGGTTTCCCAAGCAAACCCCTTCATAATTTTGAAAGCCAGCTGAAGAATAGTTCAAATTTCCAGGTGTGATGCAAAACCTGGTGATAGCGGTTATTCAATGGGTACTGCTTTGAGTTAGGGGATCATGGATTCAGTTAAGAGGCTTGAGCCGCTTAACCAGACTGACATTATTATGCAAAACCGAGGGAGTGCTGCACTGTCAGATCTGCCATCTTTTAGATGAGACATTAAACTGGCAGATGTAAAAGATTCCATGGTACTATGTTGGAGAATATGGGGAGTTGTCCCAGTCAACAGTTATCCCTCAACCGATGTCACTAGAATAGTATAAATTGGCTGCTCTGTTTCTGATAGTTTGGAGAGTCATTCATTTGCCGTAAAATGCTTTGGGGAGGCAGTGAAGCGCCACATAAAAATAAGACTTCCTTTTCTTTTCATTCTAAAGCTTTTTAGGAGAGCTTACTTATAAATAGGATTTAGTTGAAAGGATTGCACCTTCTCGATTCTCTGTTCCCTGCCCCTCCCAAGCTTCCAGTTTCTGTGTTTGAAAGTGTAGGGTAGATTTTTCTGGCACGGCCTCCGTTAGGGCCCATGGGCTGCCCCCTGGGGGGATTCTGTGGAAATCCCTCCGCCCCTTCTCCGGTCAACACTTCTCTCTTGACCTTATGACGGGAATGTGCCTCCACTCAAGACCATTGGCCACTAGGCAAGACCATGCAAATTGGAGGGCTACCTCCGAGTATGTTGCCACCTAGTGAACAGGCTGAATAATTAACAATATGTTCATGTTGATATATACAACACCATCCAGTGCTGGAGCCAACATATAAAAATAATGAGGCAGTGAATGAAACTTGATGGATGTTGAACCTGATCTGTCTTAATAATTTAAAGGACTAAGGACACAAGACAAACAGAGGCATTTTCCTGCCATGCCACCTAAGGAGCTATTGTAATTGACCTCCACTGTAAAGCACCCTATGTACCACTTTGGGATAAGTCCTTGAGAGAAAAGCTTTAAGGCCGATGTATTTGCCAGTATGTCAAACAGGAATGTCAATTAATTATCCCAGAAGCCTGAAATACAAACAGAACATGCCGGATAAAGGCAAAATACAGCGGACGCTGGAATCTGAAACAAAAACAGAAAATACTGGAAAATCTCAGCAGGTCTGATAGCATCTGTGGGGAGAGAGAATAGAGCCAACGTTTCAAGTCTGGATGAACCTTTGTCAGAGCTAAGAGCCTGTAGATTGCCCTTAGCTCTGACGAAGGCTCATCCATACTCGAAACGTTGCCTCCCCACACATGCTGTCAGACCTGCTGAGATTTTCCAGCATTTTCTGTTTTTGTTTCAGAATATTCCAGAAATGCCTGGCAGGTCAGGCAGCCCCTGTTGGAGAGAGAAACAGAGATAACATTTCAGGTTGATGATCTTTCATGAAATAAGTATCCCCAGTCTTTATTTGTCAAACTCATGATCATTTATGTTCCTCCAATTATTACCAGTGTGGCCTTTGAGTGTTGGTCAGCATATTGATGCATTGGGACACTGGTGATGCCAGTGATGGAATGGGCAACATTAATTCAGCCTTTATTTCCTCAAAGGATCACGTGTGAGATGGGGGTGGCCCCTCACAGTCAGTTCGCCGGCTTTGTGGAGGTCTGTGTGGAAGAATGTAAGCAGGAGTTCATGGCAAAGTCAACACAGCTCTACAGCTTTGTGGTGAGTGAGTTTGCAAATCAAATTGGCATGTCCTCCACCTGTGCTTCTGCACTGAACATGTTATGTGGTCTAACTGGTTGCAGATGCAAGCACTTGGCCATGAAGCCTGAATCCCATGGGGACCCCGTGTCGGGCTCCTGATCTTCTCATTGTCTAACTTCATTTCAATTCCTAGGACGGGGGAAAATTGATGAATCAAGATGTCTCTTTACGCTGGGTGCTTTACACCATGTCTCTTTTGGGCGGCATGGTGGCACAGTGGTTAGCACTGCTGCCTCACAGTGCCAGGGACCCGGGTTTGATTCCCGGCTTGGGTCACTGTCTGTATGGAGTTTGCACATTCACCCTGTGTCAGCGTGGGTTTCCTCCGGGTGCTCCGGTTTTCTCCCACAGTCCAAAGATGCGCGGGTTAGGTGCATTAACCTAAGGGGCTAAATTGCCACTTAGTGTCCCGGGGTGCGTAGGTTAGAGGGATTAGCGGGGTGAATATGTGAGGTTATGGGGATAGTGCCTGGGCGGGACTGTGGCCGGTACAGACTCAACAGGCCGAATGGCCTCCTTCTGCACTGTAGGTTATTCTATGATTCTATGAAACCGGCTGGGTGTCAGCTGTGGCTCAACAGGCAGCACTCTCACCTCTTGAGTCAGAAGGTTCTGGGTTCAAGTCCCACCCAAAGGTCTTCAAGTACAAAATCAAGGCTGACCACTCCTGTGCATTGCTGAGGGAGTGTTGCACTGTCGGGGGTACATCATTCGAATGAGACTTTAAACTGAAGCTCTGTCTGCCCTCCCAGATTGTTGTGTAAGATTCCATGACATGATTTTGCAGAAGGGAAGAGTTTTCTCTCAACGTCTGCCTCAATTTATGCCTCAATTAACATCATTAAAAACATTTAGGGGAATTCTCCAGCCGTTCACACCAGCGGCATTCTCTGATCCTGATTCTCTGTTATGGGTTTCCCGGTGGCATGTGGTAACTTCAATGGGAATTCCCGTTGATAACAATGGGACCAAAGGACCCGCCAACAGCGACCGGTGCGTCACTTCCTGCCACCAAGAGAAACGCTGAGTGGAGGTCAAAGAAGCTGGCCCATTATCTGGTCATTATGGCATTGCTGTTTATGGGACCTGTACATAATGTGACTGCCATGTTTCCTTCATTGGTGACCACATTTCAGAAGGACTTCATTGATTGTAAATTGCTTTGGAATGTTCTAAGGTTGTGGAAGAGGCTCAATCAATGCCAGCCTTTTCTTTTTCTCTTCCTACAGGCATTGCACGAGACCTCGGAATTCCCGAGGTACAACCAGAGATTTTTGTTAATGAGCTTTATTACTTTCTAGTTTTGTCTCTATTGGCCACTGGCTGGTCTCGCTGAGTGCGGTATATCCTGTGGCCTTGGGAACAGGTGGACTCTACTTCCAGGTCTTTGACCCGGCTGTTGGCGAAACAAAGGGGATATTGGCCCTCTTACCCTTTGGGAGACTTGAGTGTAATTCATTTAGCTCCCTAAAGATGAGCTGTTATGGGAACCAGGGACAAACATGGTTTTACTCTGCATGGGTTAACAATTGAACTAAAATCAAGCACAAAGGAATCTTTCGGATGTGCCTTGAAGAAGGTGCTGGAAGGAAATTCCACAATGGCTGAACTGATCCTCTGTAATTGTATAAATTCATAACTCAGTCATTAACAAGGGGATTGATAAATCTGAAAAATCTAATCCTTTAATTTATCAGGTTCTAATGGAACAATTTGCAGCTATGATAACTCTATCACAGTGATGATTAAGTGGTACCCCACCAGAAAGGATACATGAAGTTATGCCTTGGAAACCAGGGCAGAAAGTTAATGTAATTTTGCCATCAGTTGGAAAGGCGTGTCACTCGCATGTGATCTCGGAGCCCCCACTAAATTCCAGTGGGCTCAGGGGGATAATTGGTGTAATGGGGTGGTACGCTGACACAGTGGTTAGCACTGCTGTCTCACAGCACCAAGGACCCGGGTTCGATTCTTGGCTTGGGTCACTCTCTATGTGGAGTTTGCACGTTCTCCCCGTGTCTGCGTGGGTTTCCTCCGGGTGCTCCGGTTTCCTCCCACACTCCAAAGATGTGCAGATTAGGTGGATTGGCCATGCTAAATTGCCCCTTAGTGTCAGGGGGTCTAGCTAGGGTAAATGCATGGGGTTATGGGGATTAGGGCCTGGGTGGAATTGTGGTCGGTGCAGACTCAATGGGCCGAATGGCCTCCATCTGCACTGTAGGGATTCTATGATTCACTCAATAATGAGCCTAATTGACAACCCGTCACCAATGGGAGAGTTTCCCCCATTGGCCCATTCCCACCTCCAGCCTAATGGCGGCAGGTTTTCCCGTTGCTAGGCATCTCCCTGGATGAGATGGGCCTACCTCCATGTTTCCTGTCATGATGGGGCTGCAGTCAGTCCAGCCCCAGATTTTATCACTATGGTTTAATGGAGCTTTGCTGGTGAATATGAAACAATGTCCCTCTTTTGAAATTTGGCAAAATCTATTATCATAGAATCCCGACAGTGCAGAAAGAGGCCATTCGGCCCATCGAATTGACACCGACAACAGTCCCACCTAGACCCTATCCCTGTAACCCCATGTATTTACCCTGCTAGTCCTCCTGACACTAAGGGTCAATTTAACACGGCCAATCCACCTAACCCGTACATCTTTGGAGTGTGGGAGGAAACCGGAGCACCCGGAGGAAACCCATGCAGAATCGGGGAGAACGTGCAAACTCTACACAGACAGTGACCCGAGGCTGGAATCGAACCCAGATCCCTGGTGCTGTGAGGCAGCAGTGCTAACCCCTGGGCCACCGTGCCGCCCTTGACTAAAATAAAATTAAAACTAAAATGTTCGATGAGAATAGGAATGAACAAGGGGCTACCCAGCTCCCTTCCAACTATTCCCTTCTCTCTCTCTCATCCAGCCCATTACATTTTGTGTTTGAAGCAACATTTATCTTCCAGTATCTCAGCTCATTTTTGGACCAGATTGTGGATTGTAGTTCAATCTGATTTTAATTCATTTCAGCTCCCAACTCTAACAGACCTGACACCAAACAAAGGCCCAGTCTCAGGGGGAACAATGGTCACCATTCGGGGCAGAAACCTTGATGCCGGAAGCAATGTCTCCGTTATGTTTGGAGAACAGCCTTGTGTGTTTGACAGGTAGGGGCTGGCTGTGAAACACAAGAATTAGTCAGTCCGAAAGTTGCCATTAAGTTAAAGTGTGTGTGTGAGTGGTGTGTGTGTGTGTGCGTGCGTGTCTGTGTGTGTGTGTGGTGTGTGTGTATGTGTGTGCGCGTGTGTCTATGTGTGTGTGTGTGTACGCGTGTGTGTCTATGTGTGTGTGTGTGTGTACGCGTGTGTGTCTATGTGTGTATGTGTGTGCATGTGTGTCTATGTGTGTGTATGTGTGTGCGCGTGTGTGTGTGTGTGTGTGTGTGTGTATGTGTGTGCGCGTGCGGTGTGTCTATGTGTGTGTGTATGTGTGTGCGGTGTGTCTATGTGTGTGTGTATGTGTGTGCGCGTGTGTCTGTGTGTGTGTGTGTGTGTGTGTGTGCGCGTGTGTGCGGTGTGTCTATGTGTGTGTGCGGTGTGTCTATGTGTGTGTGTATGTGTGTGCGCGTGTGTCTGTGTGTGTGTGCGCGTGTGTGTGCGGTGTGTCTATGTGTGTGTGTATGTGTATGCGGTGTGTCTGTGTGTGTGTGTGTGTGTGTGTGTGTGCGGTGTGTCTATGTGTGTGTGTATGTGTGTGCGGTGTGTCTATGCGTGTGTGTGTACGCGCGCACGCTCACACGCACTGTTATACAAGAAATTATCCTTAAAAAAGGCCCTTTTGGTGATCTTCAAGTGACTCATTCTGAACTAATTGATGTTGAGGTGGAGAATTATGGGAAAATATGCATGTTCCTCAGATGGTGGGGGGATGGTTAACTGTGTTGCTAAGGGCAGTGATTAGGGCTTTCAACCTAATTTTAATCCCAAATTGAATGTTCTCACCCTTGTTTTCAAATCCCTCCATGGCCTCACTCCTCCCTATCTCTGTAACCTCCTCCAGCCCCTACACTCCTCCCTATCTCTGTAACCTCCTCCAGCCCCTACACTCCTCCCTATCTCTGTAACCTCCTCCAGCCCCTACACTCCTCCCTATCTCTGTAACCTCCTTCAGCCCCTACACTCCTCCCTATCTCTGTAACCTCCTCCAGCCCCTACACTCCTCCCTATCTCTGTAACCTCCTCCAGCCCCTACACTCCTCCCTATCTCTGTAACCTCCTCCAGCCCCTACACTCCTCCCTATCTCTGTAACCTCCTCCAGCCCCTACACTCCTCCCTATCTCTGTAACCTCCTCCAGCCCCTACACTCCTCCCTATCTCTGTAACCTCCTCCAGCCCCTACACTCCTCCCTATCTCTGTAACCTCCTCCAGCCCCTACACTCCTCCCTATCTCTGTAACCTCCTCCAGCCCCTACACTCCTCCCTATCTCTGTAACCTCCTCCAGCCCCTACACTCCTCCCTATCTCTGTAACCTCCTCCAGCCCCTACACTCCTCCCTATCTCTGTAACCTCTGCCAGTCCTACAACCCTCCCAGATCGCGACGTTCCTCCAGTTCTGGGCTTGTGCCCCTTTCTGGTTTCAACCGCTCCAGCACTGGTGGCCGTACCTTCAGCTGCCAAGGCCTGAAGTTCTGGAATTCCCACCTCAAACATCTCAGCCTCCCCCCTCTCTCTCTCTCTCTCTCTATCCTCCTTTATGTTGCTCCCTGAACTCTACACCTTTGACGAAGCTTTTGGTTACTTCTCCTAAAAATCTCCAATTATGTGGTTCGATTTTGCTCAATTTTGTCTGATAAAAATGCTCCTTGGGTCATTTTACTGTGCTAAAGGTGCTACATGAATGCAAGTCATTATTGTTGTTTAACTATTTTCCTGTTTCTCTGCCCGTCAGGAGGTTTGCTGGAGGAATTATTTGTAATTCCACCTCCGCACAAGAAAAGGGTAACATCAGTGTGATGGTGGGTGTAGACAAGGCGAGGATTGAGAAGGAGCTGTGGTTTGTGTATGTGGATGATCCCACCGTCGTCAAGGTTGAGCCAGAATGGAGTATAGTCAGGTAAATAAAGCCCCCCCCCCCCCCCCCCCCCCCCCGGTGCAGTGAGCTTACAGTGTGTGCCTATCCAGAAAATACCTGCAAATGAAACCGAAGCTGTCAGCGGCTGTAAAGAGAATTGATAGTTTAATGTTTTGTTTCTTTGGTGAACTGAAAGATAAGCAAATATACCAATAAATAATTCGGAGCCTCTCTTTTTTTGTTTCTCTCCCTTTTTTCCTCGCTCCCTCTATCTTGATGGCCCTTCGCTCCCCCTCACCCCCCCCTCACCTTATCCCTCTTCCCCACCCCCCAACATTCTCTTACATTGCTCCTCCCACTCTCCTTCTCCCCTTCCCCCCCCCCCCTCTCTACCTGTGGCTAACTCACTCCCAGTCTTCCATCCTCTCCACTCTCCTCCACAATCTGTCTTTTGTTCTTATTTTTCTCTCGTTACGTCCCTCTCCCCACCTCTCTCAGAGTCTACTTCATTTTACTGTTGCCCCCCCCCCCCCCTCCCCATTTTCTTATTACTCATTTTTCTGCTGTTGTCTCTTTCTTCTTCTCCCATCTCGCGGTCGAAATGTGTCAGATCTTTACCTCCTGACACATTTACATTGTTGTTGTTTCTCTTCCCACACCTCGTGGCGCACAAGGCAGACTTTCATCTGTTTCCGTAGCCAATTTTACCTGGAACAGGTCGCTAGTCTGTCACCGGGGGCTTATCGCTTGAGGGGTGCTACTCCATGGCTGACCAGGAGTCTCTCCTACTTTTACCGCCTGCCATTGTGTATTGGAAGGGTTTTGCTGATGCTCCCACCTGTTTGGTCGCATTATGAATGCACCTCCCTTGGCCATCAAGGGAGGTGGAACTCGAACCCAGAGTTGCTGGCTCAGAGGCAGGGGCGCTGCCCACTGAGCCACAAGACCGCCGACACTTTTGCACGCATCCCTTAAATTAATCACGTGATATTCGCCCTTTACCTTCTCGAACTGAAGTTCCATCCTAATTAGACTCAAATGCCTGCGGTATTTCTCCCAAATCTCGACAACTATTACTTCAGGCTTCTCAGTTTAAGTTGTTCTCTCTCTGGAGATGACGGGCTGTCACCTAATGTGAAAGCCTTTGCTTGTACCATTGGATGCAGGATGATCACTGTCCCAGTGAACAGATGGCACTGAATGGTGGCTTGAGACTTAAAGTAGCAACTGTCAAGAGAAAGTTCACCGCTGTCGCTGGGTCTACCTCCATGTCGATGAGATTTGATGTTACGATAGAAAAGCATCATCGTGATCCGCCGCTTCATCTGAGTTTCTAATTTACTCCTCCTCATTTCCTCTTTGGCTTGGCCATGTATTTTCTTCTTTTGCCTGTGGCAGCTCTTTGGATATGTTTCTATATTGACAGCACAATATGAGAGCAAAATAGTTGTGTGAGGGCATGAAATTTGACCATCGAAGTTCATAAACATATGGATTAAAACCTGTCTTAACACAGGGGTACAGGAGCAACTGAGCAATTATTATGTGAACTTTCCCAAAGCATTTCTACTTTTGTAGTCTTGGGTCTGCCCAGGTGCACTTTGCTGATGTTTTAGTTATAGTGCAGGCCGGCGGGGGGAGGTGGTGGAGGTAGTAGGGGGGGTGGTAGGGGGTGGTCACTGTCAGGAATGCTACAACCTTTCAGCTTGGAAGAAGGCAGATGTTCCACAAAGCTCGGTGCTGGGACCACGGGTTGTTCACAATATACATTTATGATTTCAACCTAACCATGCTGTAAACCTCTATGATAGAGTCACAGAGGTTTACAGCATGGAAACAGGCCCTTCAGCCCAACTTGTCCATGCTACCCAGTTTTTACCACTAAGCTAGTCCTAATCGCCCCCATTTGGCCCATATCCCTCTATACCCATCTTACCCATGTAACTGTCAAAATGCTTTTTCAAAGGCAAAATTGTACTCGCCTCTGCTACTGCTTCTGGCAGCTCGTTCCAGACACCACACCGTGAGTGAAAAAATTGCCCCTCTGGACTTTTTTGACTTTGTGACCCCGTTCCTTTGAATCGATTGCTGTGAGTGGCAGAGTTCATTCAGAATGCCAACCCAACATGGCGGTAATCACAACATATGTATGCCATTATTTATTTGGCAGCACCTTGCCAAGCCTGCACCCTTCACCACTGAAAAGAACAGGGGCAAAAGGTACATGGGAACATCATCATCTCCAATTTCCCATCCAGTGTTCTGACTTGGATGTTCATTCGTTGGCACTGGGTCAAAGTCCTGGATCTCGTCCCATAACAACATGATCAAAGCACCTTTGCCACAGAGTGAAGGGGCAGCACGGTGGCACAGTGGTTAGCACTGCTGCCTCTCAGCGCCAGGGAACCGGGTTTAATTCCTGGCTTGGGTCAGCGTCTGTGTGGAGTTTGCACATTCTCCCCTTGTCTGCGTGGGTTTCCTCCGGGTGCTCCGGTTTCCTCCCACAGTTCGAAGATGTGCGGGTTAGGTGGATTGGCCATGCTAAATTGTCCCTCAGTGTCAGGGCAACTAGCTAGGGTAAATATGTAGGATTGCGGGGATAGGGCCTGGGTGGGATTGTGTTCAGTGCAGACATAAATGGCCAAATGGCCTCCTTCTGCACTGTAGGATTCAATGATAGTGGTGTGACTAACTGTCCTGCATTTTAAGTGGCTGATCCTTATTTTGACTGTTTGATAGGGTGCCTTTTGTCCATTGTTTCCAGGACAGCCTGTGGTAGCGATTGAGCCCCCAGGTCTCCTCTTGCCTTTGACTCTTTGTTGATTTTGTGAGTTTCCCCCTGCCCCGCCCCCATGCTGTTCCTATGGTCACCAGCAACTCCTAGCCCCCCCCTGTTGCCACAGTCAATGTGTCCTGAAAGGGTTGGTCACCCTGCCACAGTGTCAGAAGGCTGCTCCAAACCAACTTCTGAATTGTATCTCGGCATGGGCAATAAATACTGGACTTCCTAGTGATGGGCATGTCCTGAGAATGAATACAGAAATGGCCTGTTCATGTGTTAACAGTAGATTTTAAGCAGTTTTTCTTTCCTTTCCTTTTCTCAGTGGGAATACGCCCGTTATGGTATGGGGAACAAACCTGGACATCATCCAGGATCCTAAAATCCGGGCTAAGCACAACGGAATGGAAACAGTCAATGTACGTATTCACCTTGTCTCAAATAGTTACCTATCATCCAGTCCTCAAATCCAGGAGTCAACCTTGGCTTAGTGTGTCGCATTCTCATCTCTGAGTCAGAACGTTGTGAGTTCTCATCCTATTCCAGTGAATATGAGCACAGAATCGACGGAGAGAGTGCCGCACTGTCAATGACATTGGCCGGAATTTTGCCGCCGTGCCTGCCGGCTCGGAGCACGGGAATTCTCCGTTAGCCTCAGGCGGGATTTTACGAGCCTTGCCTGAGCGAGGTCGTAAAACACCGGCCATTGTCTTTTGGATGAAATGTTAATCCGGTAAATATGTAAGATCCTGTGGTACTGCTATGAAGATGAGCAGGGAAGTTCTCATTGGTGTCCAGGCTTATGTTTATCTCTCAACCCACCATCCCGGTTTAAAAATAAACCCAGACTACCTGGTCATTCTCACATTGCTCTCTGTGGGACCTTGCTGTGTGCAAATTGGCTGATGTTTTTCCCCTGCTTCACGACTGTGACTATGCTTCATTGGCTGTAAAGCACTTTGGAACATCCTAATGTTTTAAAAGGTACAGGATAAATGCAAATCTTTTTAGTTGCTGAATTTAGTTTTCCACATAGTTTGATAACCAGTTCTATTACCAGTCTTCAGGCTGTGTTTAGTAAAGAACAAAGAATTTATGGGTAATCTTTCCAAAGGGGACAAATTGTGACTGAGTACCAATGAGATAAATGTAACAGATGGAGGATTGTTCAGCTTTTTATGGAGCGAGCAGTGAATTATTCATAGAAACATCATGTGTTAGCTCAATGATTCAGACCATCAAATCCAGCAACTCTGGCCAGTATTTCCATCTATGACCCACCTGATCTAATTCCACCCCTCCAGTTCCTCCTTGCTACATTCCCCGTTCTCAAGCAGCTGCCTAATCTCCTGTCTGAGAATTGTTGTCATTTTACTCCAGCGATGCTTTGTGAGAGACACATTCACACAACGGTCCACTCAGCGACAAATCTGCTTCATCCCAGAAATAATATACTGGCCAAATCTTCCTGGTTCTGTCTGAGGCAGAAGCAGACCCTTTATTCACTCGACATCTCTCTTAGTGGAGGGATTGCATACAAACATACAAACATATGAACAAGGCACAGGAGTAGGCCATTCAGCCCCTTGAGCCTGCTCCACCATTTAATAAGATTATGGCTGATCTGATTTTAACCTCAAATCTGCATCCCACCTAGCCCGCAGTAACCTTTCGCCACCACCACCCCCCCCCCCCCCCCCCACCCCCGCCCCCGCCCCCTGTTCCCCTGTTTACCAATAATCTATGTACAACCAGCTGAAAAATATTCAAAGCCTCTGCTTCCACCACCTTTTCCGGAAGAGAGTTCCAAAGACTCATGGCCCTCTGGGAGAAAAAACTTCACCTCATCCCCATTTTAAATGGGCGACCCCTTATTTTTAAACAGTGATCCTTAGTTCTGGATTCTCCCACAACAAAGAACAGTACAGCACAGGAAACAGGCCCTTCGGCCCACCAAGCCTGTGCCGCTCCTTGGTCCAACTAGACCATTCGTTTGTATCCCTCCATTCCCAGACTGCTCATGTGACTATCCAGGTAAGTCTTAAACGATGCCAGCGTGTCTGCCTCCACCACCCTACTTGGCAGCGCATTCCAGGCCCCCACCACTCTCTGTGTAAAAAACGTCGCTCTGATATCTGAGTTATACCTTGCCCCTCTCACCTTGAGCCCGTGACCCCTCATGATTGTCACCTCCGACCTGGGAAAAAGCTTCCCACTGTTCACCCTATCTATACCCTTCATAATTTTGTACACCTCTATTAGGTCTCCCCTCATTCTCCGTCTTTCCAGGGAGAACAAGCCCAGTTTACCCAATCTCTCCTCATAGCTAAGACTACACAATCTCTCCTCATAGCGAAGACATGGCAAGTGGAAACATCCTCTCCACATCCACCCTGTCAAGATCCCCTCAGGATCTTATGTGTTTCAATCAAGTCGCCTCTTACTCTTCTAAACTCCAACGGATACAAACTGAACCTCTCCAACCTTCCCTCTTAAGACAACCCACCCCTGGCTGGTATTAGTCTAGTTAACCTTCTCTGAACTGCTTCTAATGCATTTACATCTTTCCTGTGACCAATACTGGGCTCAATACTCCAGATGTGATCTCACCAATTCCCTGTACAACTGAAGCATAACCTCCCTATTTTTGTGATCAATTCCCCTCACAATAAATGATAACATTCAATTAGTTTTTCTAATTTCTTGTTGTACCTGTATACTAATCTTTTGTGATTCATATACTAGGACACCCAGATCCCTCTGCACCTCAGAGTTCTGCAATTTCTCACCATTTAGCTAATAAACTTCTTTTTTATTCTTCCTGCCAAAATGGACGATTTCACATCTTCCCACATTATCCTCCATTTGCCAGATCTTTGCCCACTCACTTGGCCTATCTATATCTGCTTGTAATTAAAACAGAAAATGCTGGATAAACTCAGCAGCTCTGGCAGCATCTGTGGAGAGAGACTCTCTGTCAAAGGGCCACATGGACTTGAAACGTTAACTCTGTTTCTCTCTCCACAGATGCTGAGTTTATCCAGCACTTCGTGTTTTTATTTCAGATTTCCAGCATCCGCAGTATTTTGCTTTCATAACCTTTGTAGCCTCCTTACGTCCGCTTCATATCTTACCTTTCTCCCTGTCTTTGTTTCATCAGCAAATCTAGCAATCCTACCTTCAATCCCTTTATCCAAGTTATTTGCATAAATGGTTAAAAAGTTGAGGCCTCAACACTGATCCCTTTGGCATGCCACTCATTACATCCTGCCAACCAGATAAAGACCCATTCATGCCAATCTTCTATCCATGCCAATATGTTACCATGACTTTTACGTTCTGCAATATAGAATCATAGAATCCCTACAGTGCAGAAGGAGGCCATTCAGCCCATCAAGCCTGCACCTACAATAATCCGACCCAGGCCCTATCCCCGTAACCCCATGCATTTACCCAGCTAATCCCCCTGACAGTACGGGGCAATTTAGCATGGCCAGTCAACCTATCCCACACATCTTTGGACTGTGGGAGGAAACCGGAGCAGCCGGAGGAAACACAAGCAGATGTGGGGAGAACGTGTAAACTCCACACAGACAGTGACCCAAGGCTGGAATTGAACCTGGGTCCCTGGCGCTGTGAGGCAGCAGTGCTAACCACTGTGCCACCGTAAATACCTTCTAAATACTTTATTATGTAGTTTGTTGAGCTTGTGTTTGGTGACACGCCTGCGTGCTTTGTGATTTCTGTTTACCATATTAAAGGCTCTATATTGATGCAATTTGTTGTTCCGATTAGATCTACAAGATGGTGTCAGTTTTAATCTCATCTAGCAGGGAATATTGAGTCTCAGGCGATGGCTCATTTGGGCTCATACCATTAATTCAAGGAACCTTACAATGGGCCATTTTCATTGGAGTTGTGGTGACACTGAAACGATGGGTGGGACTTACCGAACAACTCGCCGTGTATTTTACAGTGGCGGGAGGAAACTCGCCAATGGTCGGTGGTGGAAACTTATGTCCCCACCGTTGTCAATAGGGTTTCCCATTAAATGCTACCCCCTCACCACCGTGAAATCCGCGGCAGGGATGCGCCATCAGCAGGACCTGAAGATCCTGCCGGTGTGAACGGAAAGTCCTGGCCGATATGGGCGGCACGGTGGCACAGTGGTTAGCACTGCTGCCTCACAGCGCCAGGGACCCAGGTTCAATTCCAACCTTGGGTGACTTTCTGTGTAGAGATTGCACATTCTCCTCGTGTCTGCGTGGGTTTTTTCCGGGTGCTCTGGTTTCCTCCCACACTCCAAAGATGTGCAGGTTAGGTGGATAGGCCATGCTAAATTGCTCCTTAGTTTCAGGGGGACTAGCAGGGTAAACACGTGGGATAACGGGAATAGGGCCTGGGTGGGATTGTTGTCGGCGCAGACTCGATGGGTTGAATGACCTCCTTCTGCCCTGTTGGGATTCTATGAACATTCTATGATCAGTTGCGGTTTCCTCCCACTCTTCAAAAATGTGCAGGTTAGGTTGATTGACCATGGTAAAATTACCCCTGAGTGTCCCGAGATATTAGGTTAGGGAGATTAGCAGGGTGAATACGTGAGGTTATGGGGATAGGGCTTGGGTTAGATGCTCTTTCGGAGAGTTAGTGCAGACTTGGTGGGCCAAATAGCCTGCTTCTGCATTGTATGGATTCTATGATTCAATAATATGTTTGAAGTTACGTAAAATACGTGAGGAGAGTTTTCAGTTGGACAGTTTATTAGAGTTAGAAAACAATTGGCCAATCAGAATAAAGTACAAAAATCAGGGGCTTGCTTGATGGAAACCATGCTGGGTGGGCAATTCCAATGGAGCCAATGACCACTCCTACTCGGTGTCCCCTCGGCCACACTGAGTGAGGAGAGGAAAGGAACATTCAGAGTTCCCATTCCCAAGTGTCATTGGATGAGCCCATGCCGGAAAGAAGACACTTGCCAGCAATGTGGGATGTGCTGAACTGTGATGCTGTCATTGGCCAAATAGCCCATTCCTGCTGTCGTCACTCACATGTGAAGAGTAGCTCTTAGGCCGGGTACCAGTTGGTCCCAGAATCCTCCCACGATCAGCAACAACCAGGAGAGAAGAAGAAATCCCTGCATTTATACAGCACCTTACACAACCACAGGACATCCCAAGGTGCTTTGCAGCCAATGAGATAGTTTTTGAAATGTCATCACTGTCTGAATGTAAGGAATTTGATCGCAAGAGTCCACAAACAGCAATGTGATGATCGGTCTTTGCCCAAGGAAAGGGCTGGGGTGAGGTGGGCGGGCTATGTGTGGGACCAACTGGTCAAATCTTCCAAAGTAAGACGTCTCACAACACTAGATTAAAGTCCAACAGAGAGACCTCCACTCACCTGATGAAGGAGCAGCACTCCAAAAGCTCGTGATTCCAAATAAACCTACTGGACTTTAACCTGGTGTTGTGAGACTTCTTATTGTACCCACCCCAGTCCAACGCCGGCATCTCCACTTCACAGCTCTTCCAACGACGCAGCACAGGCAGTTTGGGTCAAATGGCCTCCTTCCGTGCTGGGCTGTTGCGTAAGGAGCCTGCTGGGGGGATTAGCAAGAGCCTCCTGCACGCAGAGAGATGTATTGCTATAAACAATGCTGTAAAGGCCTCGAGTGGCTGAAGGTGACCATTCACACAATTTCCCAAATTGGCAGTAAATAGCCTGTGGAATTTCAGAGCAGAATTGTACTTGACACAATTGAGAGACACAGCTCCTCCCCCATTGGCTTCCTCCAGCGGGACGCCCTGCAGCAGCAGGGAGAGTCCTGTGATTGGCCCTGAATCAAAACCATGAACAAATTGATTATTATTAAGTATAGAACATTTTATCTGAGAAAATGAAATGACGCGCTAAAAGGAAAGAGAAAATCAATGACTGCCTTTATTTGCAGAAACTGTTTGTGTAAATCATTCTCCACCAAATTCTAATTTTAAAAAAACCCACCAAATTGGGTAAGGCCCTTTTATGCTGCATTTTTATCATCAGGGGATTTTTTGTGGCAATTTTCTTTTGTGATTGTCCAGATGTGAGATATTGGCGCTGGAAATGAGAACGTTTCCTCATTATCCGGCTGTCAGAGTCAAGCAGCCTTTAGGTCAGGTAGAGAGAGGCTGGCTCCAATGTGAATCCCCAGCTATCTGTGTGGAGTTTGCACATTCTCCCTGCGTCTGCGTGGGTTTCCTCTGGGTGCTAAATTGCCCGTTAGTGTCCAATGATGCGTCAGTTAGGTGGATTGGCCATGGTAAATGAGTGGGGGTCATGGGATAGGGTGGGGTGTTGCCCTGGGTAAGATGCTCTTTCAGGGTGGCATGGTGGCGCAGTGGTTAGCACTGCTGCCTCACAGCGCCAGGGACCTGGGTTCGATTCCCGGCTTGGGTCACTGTCTGTGTGGAGTTTGCATGTTCTCCCCGTGTCTGCGTGGATTTCTTCCGGGTGCTCTGGTTTCCTCCCACAGTCTAAAAATGTGCGGGTTAGGTGGATTGGTCATGCTAAATTTGCCCCTTAGTGTCAGGGGGACTAGCTAGGGAGGATGCGTGGGGTTGCGGGGATGGGGCCTGTGTGGGATTGTAGTCGGTGAAGACTCGATGGGCCAAGTGGCCTCCTTTTGCACTGTGGGATTCTATCTATGAATAATCGGTGCAGACTCAATGGGCCGAATGGTCTCCTTTTGCACTGTGTGAATTCTATGGTTCTGTGGTGAACTCAATTCTGCGCTGAACCACTGGGGACAGGACTTATTTTGGTTGAAGGCATAAAAACACAGAAAAGATACAGCATGGAGGAGGCCATTTGTTCCGTCGCTTCTGTGTTGGACCTTTGAAAAAGCAGTTGTGCTTTTTGCCCGTCATTCTAAGCTCCTCATCCTCAAGAACCTGCCCAACTTCCTTTTCAAATCATTTACGGAGACAACTACCTCCTTGTGTTCTGGTAAGTGTTCCAGATCCCAATGATTCTCCGAGGCCGAGTTTGTTTGTGTCCTCTTGAAATCGATCCATTCTCAAATAAGCATGCTGCCACTGTCCGGCGCGCTTGTTGTATTAAGTAGATTTCATTAGTTCTATGTTTGTGCTGATGGATGCAGGTTGATATAAGGTCTGGCATCTAGTATCTGCGGAAGAGTATGTCCCAGACATTTATGGATTGGTCCGAGTTCATGGACGATGCAGAGCCTGGGCGTGATTGTGTTTCCATGTGTTCCAAGCTTTACATCCGCTGCTGTACTTGTTAACCTGTTCCGTACATCCCACTGCAACCTCGGCTGAGAGAAGCAGTCTTTATTTCAAGTGTAATTGCACTGAGGCTCCTGAAACTGCTACACATAACAGGAAGCAAGTGGCACAGGTACCTCCTGGCAGCCTTTGCATCGAAACCAATCCCTGGCTCATTTGTCCCACATTATAACTCACTTCTGTTCCATCATTATCAATATACGCTGGAATCTATTTATAATCTGAACTCCCATCTAGAAGCAGGAGAGCTGCCAATGTCCTAATTCACTCACAGTGGAGGTGAAGGAAATGATGCTTCTGTTACTGTGAGATTACTATCTTTCTATGGCGAAGATTCGACACTAATTTCCCGTTGTTTAGTCCATTAGGGAGCCATACAGTGCACCTCATGCTTCAATAGAAACTAGGTGAGCAAATCACTGATCATTTCCCAAATCTTGCTGTGCATCGACTGACTCTCCACTCACCCTCGGTGTTCCAATGATTACTTTCAGACGAAAGCCTGTCTCTCCCAATGTGTTGCACTCACTGTCATCCTGATTGGGCGGCACGGTGGCACAGTGGTGAGCACCGCTGCCTCACAGCGCCAGGGACCCGGGTTCGATTCCGGCCTCGGGTCACAGTCTGTGCGGAGTCTGCACGTTCTCCCTGTGTCTGCGTGGGTTTCCCCCGGGTTTCCTCCCCCACTCCAAAGATGTGCAGGTTAGGTAGATTGGCCAGGCTAACTTGTCCCTTAGTGTCCCAAGGTGTGTAGATTAGAGGGATTTGTGGGGTAAATACTTGGGGTTACGGGGATAGGAGCTGGGTGGGATTGTTGTTGGTGCGGACTCGATGGGCCGAATGGCCTCCTTCTGCACTGTAGGGATTCTATGAAGTCACTAACTCATGGTGGATATGGCACCAGGCAAATATCACCCAAATTAAGTGAGCTGCAGATTTTCTTCATGTAATTTGGAAAAACAAAGATATGAAGCAACTGAACAGAAGCTTCTGGTGAGCTCACTGAGTGCGAGTGAACCACGCCGGACAATTAGAAGCATTGCTACTCAGACTATCGAACCTGAGTTGCCGGTGTTCTGCACACTATCTCTCCCCCAACCTGCACAACCAGCAAACGCAAACCTGCGGATCAATCCTTCATTCACTATTTATGCAATGAATGATTGTCTGTCATGTCCCACCGACCCAACAACAGGAACCACTTCAAAAATAATTCACCATGGGATATGGGACCCTGATCTGTACTATGGGCTGATTGGCCATTCTTAACTCCTGAACTCCACCTCCCACCCACTCAGGGTCAGGGAGAGAAATCATGGGCTAGTTGTTAACAGTGAAGAAGAAGGTTGTGAGTTACAGAAATAAATAGATGGGTTGGTCAAATGGGCAGAGTAGTGGCGGATAGTATTTAAACCTGATAGGTGCAAGGTGATGCACTTTGGAAGACAAGACAAGAGAGTATTTAATGATTGGCAGGACACTCGGAAGCTCAGAGGACCAGATGGATCTTGGGGTACTTATTCACAGATCCCTGAAGGCAGCAGAGCAAGTGCTTGTTCTGTTACTCGGCCCCTTGTTCCCCACCGCCCCCTTTCACCCTGCCCCTCAGTGAATGTGAAGCCCATTGTTGGTATCTGGTTAAATTAGGGGTACAATGATATACCGCATTGTTACTTTGCGTGCGCCCTAGAGCTGATCCCACCTCTGGCCAGTAACCCGTTTTATACACACTGTTGGAAACCCCACCCCATGATGTCATGCCGGTGATGGGAGTGTGGAATTCCCTGTGTGCGGGGGAGTGATACAGTGGGGAGATTCTCTTAGTAGATGTTAGTGGGGGTTAATGGCCTTGCGTGGCGGGAACCGCATTACGTCATTGGTGGGGAGAGTGCGGGCAAATGACAATCTCAATGGGAAATCTCCCCTCCCCCCCCCCCCCCCCCCCCCCCGCCCCCCCGCCGCCGCCCCCCACCCCCCATAAAAGGTTGAACTATAATTTAGACAAATGCGAGGTGATGCATTTTGGTAGATTGAACCGGGGCAGGACTTACTCAGTTCATGGTAGGGCACTGGGGAGAGTTACAGAACAAAGAGATCTAGGGGTACATGTTCATAGCTCCTTGAAAGTGGAGTCACAGGTGGACAGAATGGTGAAGAAGGCATTCGGCATGCTTGGTTTCATTGGTCAGAACATTGAATACAGGAGTTGGAATTTCTTGTTGAAGTTGTACAAGACATTGGTAAGGCCACACTTGGAATACTGTGCAATTCTGGTCACCCTATTATAGAAAGGATATTATTAAACTAGACAGAGTGCAGAAAAGATTTACTAGGATGCTACCGGGACTTGATGGAATGAGTTATAAGGAGAGGCTGGGTAGACTGGGACTTTCTTCTCTGGAGCGTAGGAGGCTGAGGGGTGATCTTACAGAGGTCTATAAAATAATGAGGGGCACAGATCAGCTAGATAGTCAATATCTTTTCCCAAAGGTAGAGGTGTCTAAAACTAGAGGGCATAGGTTTAAGGTGAGAGGGGAGAGATACAGAAGTGTCCAGAGGGGCAATTATTTCACAGAGAGGGTGGCGAGTATCTGGGACAAGCTGCCAGAGGTAGTAGTAGAGGTGGGTACAATTTTGTCTTTTAAAAAGCATTTAGATAGTTACATGGGTATGATGGGTATAGAGGGATATGGGCCAAATGCGGGCAATTGGGATTAGCTTAGGGGTTTTAAAAAAAAAGGGTGGCATGGACAAGTTGGGCCGAAGGGCCTGTTTCCATGCTGTAAACCTCTATGACTATACAGTTGCCAGTGTTCTGCATAATATCTCTCCCCCAACCTGCACGAGCAAAAGCAAACCTGCAGATCAATCCTTCATTCACTATTTATGCCATGAATGATTGTCTGTCCTGTCCCACCGACACAACAACAGGGACCATTTCAAAAGTAATCCACAGGTTAGAAAGCATTTTGGTATCTCACGAGGACTTGTTTAAGCTCCACAAACATGCCAATTATTATTACTCTTTCCGTTACTCTTCACCTGAAAGCTTTGGTCTCAGCCAAGACCCTGGCCTTAATGTGGTATTTTTTTTGCCTGGAGCTGAAAGTAGATTCGATAGTCTTGAGTACCAATGTTTCTAATTGTCCAGTATGGTTCACTCGCACTTAGTGAGCTCACCAGAAGCTTCTGTTCGGTTTCTTCATATCTTTTTGCTTATATTTCCAAACTACTTGAAGAAAATCTGCAGTTCACTTTATTTGGGTGATGTTTGTATTAAGTTTATATTAAAAAGATTTGTGTGTGAGTGGGATCCATTTCCGACTCATACCCGTTGTAGCTTTAGTTTGTGTTTAAGTTGAAGCAAGATGTAAGTTTCATGCGAAGCAGAATGGAGGATCTGATTTGATCCGAACTCACCAGGGTGTTGGTGTTTGTTTTACATTCCCCCCAACAAATTTATTTTCCCGACATCCAGGACCAGTTTAGTTTAGTTTATTTATCAGTGTCATAAGCAGGCTTACATTAACACTGCAATGAAGTTACTGTGAAAATCCCCGAGTTGCCACCCTCTGGCGCTGTTAGGGTACACTGAGGGAGAATTTAACATGGCCAGTGCACCTAACCAGCAAGTCTTTGTGGCACAGTGGTTAGCACTGCTGCCTCACAGCGCCGGGGGCTTGGATTCGATTCCTGGCTTGGGTCACTGTCTGTGTGGAATTTGCACGTTCTCCCCGTGTCTAGGTGGGTTTCCTCCGGGTGCTCCGGTTTCCTCCCACAGTCCGAAAGACGTGCTGGTTAGGGTGCATTGACCCGAACAGGCGCCGGAGTGTGGCGACTAGGGGAATTTCACAGTAATTTAATTGCAGTGTTAATGTCAGCCTTCCTTGTGACTAATAAATAAACTTTACTTTACCTTTTTGGACAGTGGGAGGAAACTGGAGCACCCGGAGGAAACCCACACAGACATGGGGAGAAACTGCAGACTCCACACAGACAGGGACCCAAGCTGGGAATCAAACCCGGGTAGGGCGCTGTGAGGCAGCAATGCTAACCACTGTGCCACCGTGCCTAACCTGCTCTGAGCATTTATGACGTATTATCTAAGGCTATGACTGACCTTGGGGCAGCTTTGTGGTTTTTCGATGGGATTTTGAAAGCAGACTGGAACCGTAAACTTGCCCGAAGCTCTGGAGCGAGAGCGATTACTCTCAGCGGAACTGAGTCAACAGGTTTGAATTTTTGGTTTAAAGCCAGGCTTGCAGTTCTGAAGCTCCGGATACTCAGTCTGGACAATGACAGAACTCCATTTATGAAAACAAACCTCCAGCTCCCGTGCCCCAGTATTGTCACCCTGTGCACCCCCTCTACTAAGCCCCGACTCCCTCCCCCTGACTTTCAGCAGACTACTCATTTTTAAACAACTGTTACATCCAAGTCCATCTCTGCCCTCACTTATTTTCCACGCACTCGGAAGCAGCAACCTTAGCTTTTCTCTTCCATGTTATTCATGGAAAGATTGATGACGCTTTCACTCAGTGCGTTGTGAGATGTGGGCTGTATATTGATGCATTTCCACCAAGTCACATCCCGACCTGATCCCAGTCGACTTTCAATGCTGTGGAGAGCAAGAAAGACTTGCATTTATATAGCCCCTATCACAATCTCGGGATAACCTAAAATTCTTTCTTGGCACTGACGTATCTTTGGCGTTTAGTCACTGATGTAAAGTAGGAAACTCGGCAGCCAATTTGTGCACAGCAAGCTCCCACAAACAGAATTGTGGGAACAGAAACAGAGGGAACAGAAACAGAGAAAACAAAAGCCATTCTGCCCTTCCAGCCTGCTCTGCCATTCATTTTTATCATAGCTGATCATCAAATTCAATGTCCTGATCCCTGCTTCCCCCTATATCCCTTGATCCCTTTAGCCCCAATTTCTTCTTGAAATCAGACAACACTTTGACCTCAACTACATTCTGTGGAGGTGAATTCCGCACATTCACCGCCCTCTGGGTGAAGAAATGTCTCCTCACCTCAGCCCTAAAAGGTTTACCCCTTATCTTCAAACTATGACCCCTAGTTCTGGACTCCACCCACCATTGGGAGCATTCTTTCTGAATCTACCCTGTCAAACCTTGTTAGAATTTTATAAGTTTCTATGAGATCCCCTTTCACTCTTCTAAACTCCAATGAATAAAATCCTAACCGACTTAATCTCTCCTCATATGACAGACCTGCCATCCCCAGGAATCAGCCTGGTAAACAGTCGCTCTATAACAAGGACATCCTTCCTCAGATAAGGACACCAAAACTGCGCACAGTTTTGTGATCAGGTTATCTGTGCGTTTTTTTCAGTCACGTCAGTTGAGAGATAAATATTGGCGAGGATATTGGGGAGACCTCCCCTCTTCTTGGGAATAGAGGCCATTGGAACCTTTAGGTGCACCTTGATGGGTGCAGATGGAGGCCTTGGTTTAACATCTCATCCATAAACATGGTACCTCTGACAGTGCAGCAAACAGAAGGAGGCTGGGAGGGAATGCTTCCACTTGCACAGCGCCCTCTAAAGCACATGACACCACTGCCTTAATGAGCCTCACAGGAGAATAACAAACACGCTGATAAATAACAAATCAAATATAATGAACTCTTTGGGGCCTAGTTGCCACAGCTTCTAATATTTATGGATTAATGCTGTGGGCTCCCTAGGATTTCTTGACGTATCTTATTGCAGGACCCTGGTCAATTCCACCCTGTATATGGATTAATCATTGTTTTACATTGTAATCTGTCAGAATTGATAATTGTGAAAGGCATAATGTCTTTGAAGCGGTTCTCCTTATTCACGCAGTGAGAGACGTGGCAAAGATCAAGGTCCACAGCAAAACAATCAACCATACACTGTCACCACAGCCGACAGAGATTCTCACTGAGTGAAGAGTCCTTGTTGACAGTTCTCTGGGCCCTGTGGGACCAGCTTCCTGTGTAGTTTTTAAAATGGATGTCTTAGTAATAATGAGAGTGGTTAGGATGTGTAATGAACTTGAGTGTATTTTATGAGAAGATCAGACAGCGGGATGCCCAGTTCTTGGTACTCCCACACCTGATTATCGTCGGAGGTGTTAGTCGTTTAGTATGTTTGAAGTGTATTCCATGTACAGTTTGCTGCTGCAGGCCCTTATATCCTGCAGCATCCCATACACCCCACAGACCAGATTTATTTTTATTATTTATTGTCACAAGTTGGTTTTTACATTAACGCTGCAATGGAGTTACTGTGAAAATCCCCTAGTCGCCAGACTCCGGCGCCTGTTCGGGGTACACCGAGGGAGAATTTAGCACGGTCAATGCACCCTAACCAGCACGTCTTTCAGACTGTGAGAAGAAACCGGAGCACCCGGAGGAAACCCACGCAGGCACGGGGAGAACGTGCAAACTCCCCACAGACAGTGACCCAAGCTGGGAATCAAACCCGGGTCTCTGGCGCTGTGAAGCAGCAGTGCTAACCATCAGTGAGTTCCAAATATGAAATACTTCCTTCCGATTCTTGAAGACTGCTCAAGATACGCAGATTATACTGGAAGTTATGGTAGCTTGTGTGGTTAGTGCATGACTGTGGGGCTGATAATGGGGAGTTGGTGGGGGGGGGGGGGTGGGTGGGTGTCGTCGATGGGGCTCAGGGAGTGTCATAGAAATTATCATAGAAACCCTACAGTACAGAAAGAGGCCATTCGGCCCATCGAGTCTGCACCGACCACAATCCCACCCAGGCCCTACCCCCCATATCCCTACATATTTTACCCACTAATCCCTCTAACCTACGCATCTCAGGACACTAAGGGGCAATTTTAGCATGGCCAATCAACCTAACCCGCAGATCTTTGGACTGTGGGAGGAAACCGGAGCACCCGGAGGAAACCCACGCAGACACGAGGAGAATGTGCAAACTCCACACAGACAGTGACCCAAGCCGGGAATCGAACCCAGGTCCCTGGAGCTGTGAAGCAGCAGTGCTAACCACTGTGCTACCGTGCCACCCCTCAGCAGATCTTGCTTCCAGCAGAGAGTGCACTCCTGTTGAAAATCTAGTCTATTGCCTGTCGTTTGATCCAAACAAAAACTCCATAGTACAACACAGTCACTGAGGCATTCCTGTATATTACCCAGGGAATTCTGAACTTTGACGCAATGCAAGGAGGGCAAAAGTTAAGGTGTAAGAAATAAGATGTCCATATGTTTCCTTTTTACCAGACATGCAAGGTGCACAATTCCACGACTATGATCTGTCAGGCCCCATCCCTGGCTATCGGTCCGAACCAGCAGACGGATAACACAGAACGTCCCGATGAGTTTGGGTTTATCCTGGACAACGTGCAGATGTTGCTGATTTACAACAACACAAACTTCATCTATTACCCCAACCCTGTGTTTGAACCTCTGAGTACCTCAGGAGTTCTGGAACTGAAACCAGGATCTCCCATTATCCTCAAGGTAAGAAAGGTCTAGTTTAAAAGAATCATTCCATCATGGGACGTGGGGAGCCACGTGGGAACCGCTACAGGCCATCTGGGGTAGGTACACCCACAGTGATTTTATTTGTGTCGCGATTGGATACCTCAGAGTGGCTTGCTCAACCCAGAGGAACCATGGGCCTAGAGTCAACCCAGTCCAGATAAAGCCTCATCTCCCCAACCTCCGTAGGACATTGTTGAACTGGATGAATTTTTATGACACTCCGGTAGTTTCCCAATCATTTTTAATGAGAATGGCAGTTTATTCTGAAATGTATTAATTAATTGAATTTAATTGCCCCAACTGCCATGGTGGGATTTGAACTCGTAACTGTGGGACATTGGGCCTGGCCTCTGGATCACTAGTTCAGTGACATAACCACCATGGCGTAAAAAGTTTGGTTCAGAACACCAGGAAAGTGGGACATAGGGCAGGATTTTACGGTCTCAGTAAAGCGGAACTGGAAAATCCCGCCCGAGGTCAGTGGACATTTCCATTGTCCATCCTGTGCCCTCTCCGATTCCGTGGTGGGTGGGGCGGTATAATTCCAGTCAGAAGATGAGCATTCTGTTCCGTATCCTCACTCTGCTGCAATCCAGACGCATTGCATCCTCTCCTACATTGCTGTCCAGGCTGAGTGTTAACAACTGATGGATTGTGGGAAGAAAGAAGGAGATGCTGAGGGAGGTACCTGGGAAAGAAAACTGTGTGACACAGCCTCCATATTGTCCATGACGGATCAGTCCAGCCGGCAGTTGACACATCATCCAGTCTTCATTTTCAGTGCAAAGAGATCACAAGAATGACAGAATGTACACCCCAGTGAGGTCAGACCTTGGCCTCCATTTTGTTCCTGCCAAACTCAGTCTTCTGCTTTGTCTTCTTTTCCAATCACAGGGTCGAAACCTCATCCCTTCCGTTGCCGCCGGTAACATGAAACTGAATTACACGGTCCTGATTGGAGAGATGCCGTGTACCGTTACGGTGTCGGACACTCAGCTCCTTTGCGAGTCTCCAAATCTTACCGGAAGGCACAGAGTGCTGGTGAGTAGGCGTTTATACCACCATAGACTAAACCTAATGGTTTAGATGGTTATTTATGTGCCATACCTGGCGATGGAGAGGCATCAACACTTTCTGCTCTGGCGTATTCCAGTCATTGGCGCCATTTCAGTTTCTCTATCTGTTTTGATCTCCGTGCTGTTGCGAAAGCCACCAGATTGGGTAGTTGAATCATACTGAACAAACAGGCCCATGATCTGCTTCTGCAACAGAGTCAGGGCAGCCAAGGAGCAGCCCACATGGGCTCATTATTCCAGGGCAGGGTGAGGCAATGGATGGTGTTGGGATATGGCAGGGAATTGTTAGTCAGAATTCCTGGCTCCTGATTGATGTCCAGAGATATTTTTGGGAATCGGTGCATCTGAATACTGAATCCGACTTGATTGTGAACTTCCCAGGCTGCATAGGTTCTCACATGGAGGGTGGGTAGAATAGAATAGAATCCTGACAGGCCAGAAGGAGGCCATTCAGTCCATCATGTCTCCACTAACTCAGTGACAGAGCATCTTAGCCATACCCTCTCCCCTGCCCTATCCCCGTAACCCCACATATTTACCCTGGCTAATCCCCCCAATCTACACATCTTGGGACAATAAGGGGTCGTTTAGCATGGCCAATCCACCTAACTTGCATATTTTGGGACACTAAGGGGCAATTCAGCATGGCCAATCCACCTAACCTGCACATCTTTAGATACTAAGGAGCAATTTATAATGGCCAATCCACCTAACCTGCACATCTCTGGACACTAAGGGGCAATTTACCATGGCCAATCCACCTATTCCGCACATCCTTGGATTGAGGGAGGAAACTGGGGCACCCAGAGGAAACCCATGCAGACACGTGGAGAATGTGCAAACTCCACACAGACAGTGAGCCAAGGCCGGAATTGAACCCTGGTGCTGTGAGACAGCAGTGCTAACCACTGTGCCACTGCGCCACCCACTACCACCATGGGTACCTGGGTGTCAGACCATAGGTAAGGCTGGTCCCAGATAACACGTTCGATAAAGACGATGAGAAACTTGCCAGCAACATTTGTTTAAAAAAAAGACCTCGTGAGATTTTAACCCACGTACTTTTATTGCCCATTGAGTGAGATGGGGAGTGGGGATGGGGCCAAGTGAAGAGGGCTACTTGACTCTTTAAACATTCCGCTCTGCAAACTGTATGCCGCAGACTCTAGGTTGTCCATCAGGCGTAGCCCAGCTAGCTGTTGATGCTACACATGCTAAGCATGTGGTGTCTACAATGCAGGTCAAGTCTTTGACTTAGTCATCAAAGCCTCCTTCTCAAACTAAAGGGGAAATGCTGAGCTTTGTGGCGTCTGATAAGGAGACACCATTGCAGGGGTGGGATTGTGCAGAAAGTTCTCTACTTTGATAGAACAAATGTTGAGAAAGTGTTTTTCTCCTCGTGTGCCAGACTAAACTAGGGAGGAAAAAGAAATAAGATAGTCACCAATAAATCCAGTTGCAAATTAGGGGCGGCACAGTGGCACAGTGGTTAGCACTGCTGCTCCACAGCGCCAGGGACTCGGGTTCAATTCCGGCCTCCGGTCGCTGACTGTATGGAGTTTGCACGTTCTCCCCATGTCTGCATGGGTTTCCTCTGGGTGCTCCGGTTTCCTCCCACACGCCAAAGATGTGCAGGTTAGGTTGACTAGCCATGCTAAATTGCCCCTCAGTGTCAGGGGGATTAGCAGGTTAAATATGTAGGGTTACAGGGATAGGGCCTGGGTGGGATTGCTGTAGGTGCAGGCTCGGAGGGCCGAATAGCCTCCTTCTGCACTGTAGGGATTCTATGAAATTCAAGAGAATTTTATTTTCTCAAGGGTGTGGTTAGAATGTGGAATTCACGACCACTGTTGTCCTGTCGGGAGTAGTTGAGGTGAATAGCATCGGTGTGTTTATGGGAAAGTTCTAAGCACACAAAGGGGAAAGGAATAGAAGGAGACAGTGATAGGGTGAGGTGTGATAGGGTGGGAGGAGGTTTCTATGGAGCATAAAATCATGGATGATTTGGGCAGAATGGCCCTGCTTCTGTGGTGGAAATGAACACAGAGATAGCAAAATAGTCAGAGAGACCCAGACAGCTAACATGCTGACAGACAGAAAGATCGAGGCACTTCTTCACTCGTATAGGGTTGGATAAAGTGATTGATGGTCAGATAAACTGCCAGCGATAAAGTGGTTAGATTTATTTTTACTGACGGACCCCGAGGTTAAATGCCATCAATTACAGGACATTAAAGGCAGCATTTTTACAGTAATATAATATGATAAATACATTCAATGCTAATTATTTATAAAATGGAATAATTCAAAGAACATTATTAGCCACAGCAGGGTTTTATTACAGTTTCACACAGAGATTGAGTGGGGCTGCAGGAGACAGAAATTTGGTTTAATGTGCGCTATGTCCCCCAAAAGATTTAACATTGAAAAACGCACTCAACATTCTGTTGTTTGTCTGTGGATCCAGTTTATTTTTGCTTGATATATCTGCACTTCCATTATCCAGCTACCGTTCCCTCTGTCTGTCTTTCTACCTCTGTCTATCCATTTTACTGGATACAGAATCATTGGCCATTGTTGAGCACAGCGTTGCTTTGCTCCAAGCCCACCGCAGTTATTCTCCTCGAGATGGGTCCGTCCCTCCTTGGCCGCTGTCAAGACTAACGAGCTGGCTTCTTGCCTTTCAGGCGAGGGTGGGAGGTCTGGAGTACTCCCCCGGCACAGTGCACATTTTCCCGGACAGCCCGCTGAGCTTCCCGGCCATCATCAGCATCGGAGCGGCAGGGGGTCTTCTCATCATCTTCATCATTGTGGTCCTGATCGCCTACAAGAGGAAATCTCGGGAGAGCGACTTGACGCTGAAGAGACTCCAGATGCAGATGGACAACCTGGAGTCACGGGTCGCCCTGGAATGTAAAGAAGGTAAATTGTGCCTCAACCTTAGACTCTCACTGTGTCCTTGAGATATGGCCATCCAGCCCTCTCGGTAGAAGGCACACACTGCCATTGCATAGCGACTTGTTAACGAATATAAATCCAGTTCCTTTAAATTTAATTTAAAGCTCAGAATGAGGAAAAGGACCACTTTGTACAAGGAAATATCCAGCTGTGCTCCCCAGGGCTTGGGATTAGAATCATCGCTCATTTTGCTATATATTAATGGTCTGGACTCGAATACAAAGGGCAGAATTTCAAAGTCTGCAGATGATACAAGGCTCAGAAATGTAATAAACAGTGACGTAAAGAGTAAAAGACCTCGAGGGCGTAGACTGATGGAGTGGGCAGAATTCAAACCGATTAAAGTTAACACAAAAAAGGATAAAGTGATGTGCTTTAGTCATAGAGTTGTAGAGCATGGGAAAGGCTCTTCAGCCCATTGAGTCTGCACTGAATAACTACAACTAAAGGCCGTGCTAATCCCATTTTCCAGCACTTGTCCCACATCCTTGAATTTTATGAGATTTCAAGTGCTCATCCAAATACTATTTAAAGGTTGTAAGGTTTCCAGCCTCCACTACCTTCCCAGCAGTGCATTCCAGATTCCCACCATCCTCTGAGTGAAAACTGTTTTTCTCAAATCCTCTCTGAACCTACTGCCCCTTTACCCTCAAACTATGCTTCCTATTTACGTTGTCTATACCCCTCATAATCTTATACACCTCAATCACAGCCCCCCTCAGCCTTCTCTGCTCTATCCAGTCTCTCCTTATAGCTCAAATGCTCCAACCCAGGCAACATCCTGGTGAACCTCCCCTGTGCCCCCTCTAGTGCAATCACATCCTTCCTCTAATGAGGCGACCAGAACTGAACACAGTACTCCAGCTATGGCCTAACCAACATTCTGTACAACTCCAACATTACCTCCTTGTTCTTGTACTCTATACCATGACTGATAAAACCAAGTGACCTAAATGCCTTCTTAACTACCTTATTCACCTGCTCCGCTGGCTTCAGGGATCTGTGAATAAGTACCCCAACATCCATCTGGTCCTCTGAGCTTCCTAGTGTCCTGCCAACCATTGAATACTCCCTTGTCTTGTCACTTCTTCCAAAGTACATCACCTTGCACTTATCTGGGTTAAAAACCATCCAGCACTGCTCTGCCCGTCCGACCAACCCATCTATATCTTTCTGTAATTCACAACTTTCTTCTCCACTGTCCACCATCCTGCCAATCTTGGTGCCATCTGCAAACTTACTTATCATTCTACCCATATTATATCATCTATATCATTTATGTATATAACAAACAAGAAGGGACCCAGCACTGAACCTTGTCGTAGGCCATTGGACACTGGCATCCAGACACTCAAACAGCCTTTTACCACTATCCTTTGAGTCCTATCACAAAGCCAGTTTCTGATTCATCCACAAGGTTTCCCTGAATTCCATGTGCTTCAGCCTTCTCAATCAGTGGGACCTTCTCAATAATGTGGGAACCTTGCCAAAGGCTTTGCTAAAATCCATATAAACTACATCAACTGCACTTCCCTCATCTACACACACGATCACTTTTTCAAAAAATTCTATAAAATTTGACCTTCCTCTGATAAGGCCATGTTGACCATCCCTAATCAAACCATGCCTCTCTGAGTGAATATTAATTCTCTCCTTCAGAATTTTCTCCAATAGTTTCCCTACCACTGTGGTGAGATTCCTCGGTCTGTAATTCCCTGGTTAATCTCTGCCACCTTTCTGGAAAAGTGGAACCATATTAGCCATCCTTCAGTCCTCTGACACTTACCCCATGACAGGAGAGGAATTAAACATTTGCATCAGAGCCCCTGCAATTTCCTCACCTCCCACTGCAGCCTGCGATGCAATTCATCCAGGCCTGGAGACTTGTCCATTTTTAAGCCCCATCAAAGCCACCAATACCCCCTCACTTCCTATGTCAAACTGCTCAAGATCCTCACAATCCCTTTTCCTGAATTCTGGACCTATGTTCTCCTTTTCCTGAGGGAAGATGGATGAGAAGTATTCATTTAACACTCTTCCAGTGTCCTGTGGCTACACATACAGATTGCCCTCTTGGTCTCTAACGGGCCCTATCTTTCCTTGGTTAACCTCTTCCCCTTAATGTGTTGTTAGAACAGGGTGGCACAGTGGTTAGCATTGCTGTCTCACAGCGCCAGGAACCCTGGTTCGATTCCTGGCCTCGGGTGACTGTGTGTGTGGATTTGCACATTCTCCCCGTGTCTGTGTGGGTTTCCTTCAGGTGCTGCGTATTCTCCCACAGTCCAAAGATGTGCGAGTTCGGTGGATTGGCCATGCTAAATTGCCCTTTAGTGTCTGGTGAATTAGCAGGGTAAATATATGGGGTTATGGGGATAGTGCTTGATAGATAGATAGATACCCTACAGTGCAGAAAGAGGCCCTTCGGCCCATCGAGTCTGCACCGACCACAATCCCACCCAGGCCCTATCCCCATATCCCTACATATTTTACCCACTAATCCCTCTCGCCTACACATCTCAGGACTCTAAGGGGCAATTTTAGCATGGCCAATCAACTTAACCCGCACATCTTTGGACTGTGGGAGGAAACTTGGGGTGGGATTGTGGGCGGTGCAGGCTTGATGGGCCACATGGCCTCCTTCTGCACTGTAGGGATTCTATGCTTCTAATATGTTAGGATTCTCCCTAATCCTGTTTGCAAGTCATTTTTCATGCCCCTTTTTTGCTCTTCTAATTGCTTTCTTAAGTTCCCTCTTGTACTTCTATATTCCTCTAGGGCTGCAATTGGCCTCTTTGGATTTGCTTAAAGCCTTTCTCTTTTGCTTTATCCAGTTCTGAATTGTCCTAGACATCCAGGATTTCCTGAACTTATTAGCTCCTACATTTCCCCCTGTAGTGAGCATGTTGGAGCTGTACTCTCCTCATGTTCGGGTACACTGAGGGAGAATTTAGCATGGCCAATGCACCTAGCCTGCACATCTTTGGACTGTGGGAGGAAACCCACGCAGATACGGAGAGAACATGCAGACTCTGCACAGACAGTGACCCAAGCTGGGAATTGAACCCGGGTCCCTGACGCTGTGAGGCAGCAGTGCTAATCACTGTGCCACCATGCCGCCCCTTAATTTCAGGGGGGCGGGGGGGGTGGGGGGGGGGGGGGGGGGTGTCTGTTGTACATAAATAATTGCAAGTGTCAGGGCAAGTTGAGAAAGATGTTAAAAAACCTATGGGATTCTTGGCTTTACTAAAAGAAGCACAGAAGACAAGTGCAAGGATGTCATGCTAAACCTTTGTAAACCACTTGTTGGGACTCGGCGAGATTATTATGTTCAATTCTGAGCACTCGGACCTCAGAAGTGACGATGGGGCATTAGAGAGGATGCAGAAGAAATTGAATGGAATGGCACGAGCAACAAGGGACTTTTGTTCCGTGGAGAGAATGGAATTATTCGGAAATTTGATAGAAGTGTTCAGAATTATGAACGATGTTGACAAAGGAGATGAGGATAAACTGTTTCCGTAAGCTGAGTGGTCAGTGAGGAAAGGACAAAGGATAGATCTGGGACGTCTCCAAGAGGTCCCCAGCATCACAGATGTCAGTCTTTAGCCAAATTGATTCTCTCCACCTGATATCAAGAAATGGCTGAAGGCAGTAGACACTGTAAAGACGATTGGCCCTGACAGCATCCTGGCGATATTACTGAAGACTTGTGCTCCAAGAACTTGTGCGCCCCTAGCCAAGTTGTTCCAGTACAGCTACAACACTGGCATCTATCCAGCAATGTGGAAAATTGCCCAGGTATGTCCTGAAACCAAAAAGCAGGACAAATCCAACCCGACCAAATACCGCTCCATTATTCTGCCCTTAATCATCAGTAAATTCCTGGAAGATGTTGTCGACTGTTCTATCAGGCAGCTTTAATTCAACAATAACCTGCTCACCAATGCTCAGTTTGGATTCTGCCAGGGTTGTTCAGCTCCTGGCCTCATTTTTTAAAAAAACCTTCTACTCCATTCTCAAAGCCAATGCTCAGAGTGGACCGGACAAATCCGAATCCATTCCCTGCTTGCTCCAAAAACCAAATTCAAAATCCAATTGAATCCAATTCATTGTCCCCCCCCCCCCCCCCCTCCCCCAAGAGAGACAAACATGATCCAAGCTGACAAGATAAGGCATTACACCCCATCTCGGGCTCAATCTGACACTTGGTCTTAGCCGAAAGGCTGAGAAGCTACCTCATTGCAGCCTTGGTCCAAACATGGGCAAAAGAGTTGAACTCAAGAGGGGAGGTGAGAGTGACTGCCCTTGACATCGCAGCCACGTTTGACTGTGAATAGCATCATGGAGCCCCGGCAAAATTGAAATTAATGGGAACCAGGAACAAAACTCACCACTAGCACAGAGGAAGATGGTTGTGGTTGTTGGAGGTCTATCATCTCGGGCTCAGGACTTCGCTGCAGGAGTTCCTCAGGGTAGTGTCCTGGGCCCAAACTTCTTCAACTGGTTCACCAATGACATTCTCTTGATCATAAGGTCAGGAATGGGGATGTTTGCTGATGATTGCACAATGTTCAGCGCCATTCACAAATCCTCACATAATGAAGCAGTGTGTGCCCATATGCAGCAAAACCTGGACAGTGTTCACGCTTGGACTGATAAGTGCCCAGGCAATGACCATCTCTAACAACAGAGAATCCAACCATCGTCCCTTGACGTTCAATGGCATTATCATCACTGAATCCCCCATTATCAACATGCTGAGCATTGTCATTGATCAGAAACTGGGCCAGCCTTAGAAATACTGTGGTTACTGAGCAGGTCATTGACAGGGAATTCTGAGGCAAGTCACTCGCTTCCTGACTCCTCATAGCCTGTCACCATCTATAAAGAACAAGTCAGGAGTGTGATGGAATACTCTCCAATTGCCTGAATAAGTGAGCTCAAACAACATTCAAGAAGCTCAATGCCATCCAGGACAACAGTTTGTTTGATCAGCACCCCATCCATCGCCTTCAACATTCACTCACTCCACCACTGAAGCAGTATGTCCTATCTACAATATGCGTTGCAGCAACTCACCAAGGCTGCTTCGACAGCACCTTCCAAACTCGTTACCATCTCAAAGGACAAGGGAAGCAGATGCATGGGAATACAACCACCTACAGGTTCCCCTCCAAGCCACTCACCATCCTGACTTGGAAATGCATCACCGTTCCTTCACTGTCACTGGATCAAAATCCTGGAACTCCCTGCCTAACAGCACTGAGGGTGTACCTACGCCACATGGACTGCAACGGTTCAAGAAGTCAGCTAACCACCACCTTCTCAGTGGCAATTAGCGATGGGCAACAAATGCTGGCCTCACCAGTGACAGCCACATCCCAAGACTGAATCAAAGATTTTATTCAAGGCAATTGGCAAGCAAACAGGAGGCCATATCAGAAATATTGTTATGGCACAGCAAGTATTTGGAATACACGACCTGAAGTGGTGGTGGAAGCAGATTCAATAATAACTTACAAAAGGAAATGGAATAAACACTTGAAGGGTTTACCATCAGGGTGAGCAGACAGGGGAGTAGAATCAAGTGGATAGTTCTGCCGCAGAGCTGGCACAGGCACATTGGGCTGAATGGCCTCTATCTGTGCTGATTCAGTTTATGATCTTATGAAAGATATCCATAGATTATGCTTACATTTAAGTCAGAAGGTTTTGGGTTCAAGGCCTACTCCAGTTTGACCTAAGCACATAATACCATAAGATATAGGAGCAGAATTAGGCCATTTGGCCCATCTACTCTGCTCTGCCATTCAATCATGATTGATACATTTCTCAACCCCATTCCCCTGTCTTTTTCCCGTAACCTTTGATCCCCTTATCAATCAAGAACCTATCTATCACTGCCTTAAATATACGCAATGACCTGACCTCCACAGCCTTGTGTGGCAATGAATTCCACAGATTCATCACCCTCTGGCCGAAGAAATTCCTCCTAATCTCAGTTCTAAAGGATCGTCCCTTATTCTGAGGCTGTGCCCTCGGATCCTAATCTTGCCTCCTAATGGAAACATCTTTCCCACGTCCACTCTCTCCAGGCCTTTTAATATTCTGCTCGCTCTGCAGGGCGGTACTGAGGGAGTGCTGCACTGTCGGAGGTGCGTTTTTCAGATTAAGGCATAGCCATAACCACCTTATTTTGTACTCTATCAATGAAGCCAAGGAAATCCATAATGCTTATTTATCAGAATTGTCAACATAGCCTGACACCACCAAAGTGCGTTAAGCTCCAGGTCTATTTAAATAAAAGCAAATTACTGCGGATGCTGGAATCTGAAACCAAAAGAGAAAATGCTGGAGAATCTCAGCAGGTCTGGCAGCATCTGTAAGGAGAGAAAAGGGCTGACGTTTTGAGTCCAGATGACCCCTTGTCAAAGCTTTGAGAAAGGGTCACCTGGACTCAAAACGTCAGCTCTTGTCTCTCCTTACAGATGCTGCCAGACCTGCTGAGATTTTCCAGCATTTTCTCTTTTGGTTCCAGGTCTATTTATTCCTGCATTCTGATGAAAATGGTAAGAAATAAGAGAGAACCAAGAGGCTGCGACTCCTGATATTCATGATCCTTGGCACGGACCTCGTACTGGAGGAGCCTGACGGGTGATTCTAAAATAAAATAATAATTTCTATTTACTTATAGCAGACAAGCCATCATTATCCTATCAGCATGTTTCATTGTGGTGTTCATTTTGTTAATGGCTGTGTAATTAATTGGGTTGCCTGTATTTCTTGCCGAGCCCTTTTAACTCTGCAATGTTTTCTCTCTGGCAGCCTTTGCAGAGCTTCAGACTGATATCAATGAGCTGACCAGTGATTTGGATGGCACAGGGATCCCCTTCCTAGATTACCGGGCCTATACCATGCGAGTTCTCTTCCCAGGAATCGAAGACCATCCCGTTCTCCGAGAGTTGGAGGTAAGAGGATGCTGTCCTTGGGGAACGAGCAGATATTCCAGGTCTGAGGAACCTCCCTAAAAACCTGGAATGTGGCTTAGGCGCTCTTCGGTGGTAGGCATAGCAAATTGGGAGTGGCCTCCTTCTCTCTCTCTGTCTCCTGCTCATTGCATTTCCCCCAGAAGGAAAAAGACAGTTCAGATTCTCCCCAACTCCCTTCTCCTCTTCTGTGGGTAAGATGGCCATCGAGGGATATGGGCCAAACGCATGCAATTGGGACTAGCTAAGTCGTTAATAAAAGAGCAGCATGGACAAGTTGGGCCGAAGGGCCTGTTTCCATGCTCTAATCCTCTATGACTCTAATGCTTTCCTCCATGATTCGTTGAGGGGGGTCGGGGGGAGGGGGGGGGGAGGAGGGAGTTGGGGGCAGAGAAGGAATAATCAGCAAAAGGGGGAAATAGGAATACTGGTCTGAACTGTCTTTTTCCTTCTGGGGGAAATGCAGTGAGCAGGAGAGAGAGGTGAGGAGATAGAGACAAAGAGAAATGGGAGGGAGAGAAAAGTGAAAGGGAAAATGAGATCTAAAAGAAAGATTGACATTTATTTGCTGTCTATCATAGTCTCAGGCTGTCCCCAACTGCTTTACACTCAGCGACGTACTTGTGAAGTGTAGTCACTGATTTAGGAAATGTGGTAATCAGTCTGAGCATCGCAAGCTTTCCATAGAGAACAAAGTGAAGATGACCCGATAATCAGGCCTTGAGTTGCTTGTTGAGGGATAAATTTTGCCAGGATGTAGGGGAGAACTCTTCTACTCTTCTTCGAATTACACCCCCCTGTGGGGGCAGATGGAGGAGGCCTTGGTTCAACACCCCGCCCGAAAGACGGCACTTCTGACAGTGCAGCAGTCCTTCAGTACTTCACTGGATTGCCAACCTGGATGTAGTGCTGAGGAGGTGGGAGTGGAATGTGTCCCCACCACCTTCCTACTCGGTAACAAGAGTGCTACCAAAGTAGCGCGAAAGTCTTTGACCTCGTCAGCAGACACTTCTTCAGTCTATGAGCAAAGATCAGATGTCCGCCAAAGTTACTCAGCATTATCACTATGTTCCAAGACAACACAGAAAATACAGCTCTGAACAACAGTGACTCAATCAGACCCCCTCCCCATCTGGAGTGGCGTGAAGCAGAGGCCTTGCACCCTCGCTGTTTGCTCTCTCATGCGTCCAAGTCTTCAGAAGAAGGAATTTTCCTCCACGCAAGATCAGGTGGCAGCCGTTCAACCATGCCCGACCGTGCAGGTGTTGGAATCTGAAACACAAACAGCAAATGCTGGAAAATCTCAGCAGGTCTGACAGCATCTGTGAAGAGAGAATAGAGCCAACGTTTCGAATCAGGATGACCCTTTGTCAGAGTTTCGCCATGAGTGGCTGTTGTGTTAGAGGAGAGAGCAATGGAACAGCCAGGAGGCAGAAGAAGGAGAGAAAAGGGACATATTCTACAGACATTGGATATTTGGAATTGAATTCTTGGTCTAATTGTGAACGTTATGTAAGTGTCATGTTGTATCTTGACAGCAAAACCATAGCTCAAGGGGTTTGAAGAATAATTTTAATCTGTAATGTAGATGACAGCCTTGGGCTTGGTGTCTAGTACGTATTAAATTAGTCACATTTAAAACAAGCTGACACCCCTGGCAGGGGCTGTGAAAGAAGCACGTGAAATGCTTGCACAGTGACATAGGTGACAGAAGTGTCTCGCCTCCTCTGGCCTGTGGCTGTGGGATCAGGGGAGGGCGATCTTTAGTGTTGTCAGAGAACACGGACATATGGCTCTCTGTTGCTTCCACTACGCCATCGGATGGTGCATCTTCCCCAGAGGGCTCAGTTGGTTAAATGTACTGAAAAACCGATCAGGCAGTCCAGATTCTCTCTGGATTTGATTTGATCTATTATTGTCACATGTTTTGGGATACAGTGAAAAGTATTGTTTCTTGCGCGCTATACAGACAAAGCATACCATTCAAAGAATATATAGAGGATTTAGACGCTTCACGTAGGATAGAGAGGGATGTAAAAGGGGTGGGGGAGTTGCATTACTGGTTAAAGGAGAATATCACAGCTGCACTGAGGGAGGACACCTTGGAGGGTTCAGGCAGCGAGGCAACATGGGTAGAGCTCAGGAATAAGAAGGATTAAAATTGTTGAGTTCAACTATAACCAACCCCTGGGTCAGATAGCCCCTTGAGACTTGATGTATTGTCTCAAGTATTGAGTAATGTAATGGAGAACTCCGAGTGTAAAGAAATATTGGCTATACTGGTTAGGGGCAGGAAAGCAATGAATCTCCAGGATGGATTCAGATGAAGATTACATCTCCATTTACTCCAATAATATGCAACAGAAACAAAAATCCAACATCATATGAAAAGCATTTTTGACGCAGTCCTGTAAAGTATCTTTGAGGTTACCCGCCACGTAACTGGCACAACGAGGTCATGATCACTGCCAAGTTTATGAAACGGGATTCAATTTGTCAAGTGTTGCGTAAGTGAGACCAGGAGCCTCTCACTTTGAAGCTTAGTCGCACATGAGTTTTTAACATGTCTTCCTGAAGCTTTGGCTTGTGATCATGGCCATTCTACCCATTGACTAGATGACACATTACCTGAGATTCTGGTATCTTACTGTTGTTTTGTCCATCACATTTCGTGTTTACATCTGTTTGGAATTAGTGTCCAGTAACCCCTGGCAACCAAACGGATCAAATTCCTGTCAGATTAGAAAGATTTTCAGCAGCATTTTGGAGATTTGATTTTTAATTCATAGAATCATAGAAACCCTACAGTGCAGAAGGAGGCCACTTGGCCCATCGAGTCTGCACCGACCACAATCCCACCCCGGCCCAACCCCATATCCCTACATATTTACCCACTAATCCCTCTAACCTACGCATCTCAGAACTCTAAGGGGCAATTTAGCATGGCCAATCAACCTAACCCGCACATCTTTGGACTGTGGGAGGAAACCGGAGCACCCGAGGAAACCCACGCAGACACGGGGAGAACGTGCAAACTCCACACAGACAGTGTGGAGCAATTCATGCATGGGATGAGGGCGTCGCTGGCTGGCCCAGCATTTATCGTCCATCCCTGAGGGCACTTAAGAGTCAACCACATTGCTGTGTGTCTGGAGTCACATGTAGAGCAGACTAGGTAACGACAGCAGATTTTCTTCCTTAAAGGACATTGGTGAACGAGATGAGGTTTTACAACAATCGACAATCGTTTCTTGGTCATCATTAGACTTTTAATTACAAATTTTTTATTAAATTCAAATTTCACCATCTGCCGTGGTGGGATTTGAACCCAGGTCTCCAGAGAATTACCCTGGGTCTCTGGATTACTAGTCTAATGACCAAGCCACTACACCACCACCTCCCCTTATTCCACTGTCCCATCCAATGGAAATCAGGCACTTTGTCCATGATCTTTGCTGACATTATAGGGAATGAAGTCAGGAATGGGTCAGAGCCTCGGAGATGGCACTTGAACTTGCAACCTTCTGACCCCAAGATCTGAGCGCTTCCAACTGAGAGGGGAGGGGGTGATAGAGGAAGAGACGATAAAGGAGTGTTGGAAAAGAAAATCGATAAATTGGTTTCCTCTGGTATTGCTGTTAGATTGTCCAGGCTGTCGGGACAGAGGCTGTGGGGTAGGATTGCCAGCTTTCCTTACGGCTTTCAAAGGGAGATGTGAGAGAAAATAAAGTGTGGTGTGAAATATAATCATCTATGTTTCAGTGGGTTTGATGAAGAGACTGTAAACTGTACACTGGCCGACAACCAATTTTCTCCTTTGCTGTCTATTTATTTTCTGTCATTTGAATTCTTCAAAGCAGTCCACAATCACGTCTCCTGGCATCTGAGCCCATTGCCCAGAAAGTGGCAGACCCACTTAACTTGACCATTATTCATAGCTTTGCAGATTGCCTACACGTCACCCTCGTTCTATGTCCAGTCATCATCCCCTCTCTCTTTCCAGCATTATTTAAATGCAAGTAGTCTAATAAATATTGGAGGTCCATTCAAAAGTCTTATGGCAGCTGGGAAGAAGCTGTTTTTGAGTCGGTTGGTACGTGACCTCAGACTTTTGTATCCTTTTCCCGTTGGAAGAAGGTGGAAGAGAGAATGTCTGGGGTATGTGGGGTCCTTGATTATGCTGGCTGCTTTTCCGAGGCAGAGGGAAGTGTAGACAGAGTCAATGGATGGGAGGCTGGTTTGCGTGATGGATTGGGCTACATTCATGACCTTTTGTAGTTTCTTGCAGTCTGGGCAGAGCAGGAGCCATACCAAGCTGTGATACAACCAGAAAGAATGCTTTCTATGTTGCATCTGTAAAAGTTGGTGAGAGTTGTGGCTGACATGCCAAATTTCCTTCGGCTTCTGAGAAAGTAGAGGCATTGAATGGCTTTCTTAACCATAGTGTCAGCATAGTGAGTGGTACAGTGGCACGGTGGTTAGTACTGCTGCCTCACAGCGCCAGGGACCCGGGTTCAATTCCAGCCTCGGGTCACTGCCTGTGTGGAGTTTGCACATTCTTCCTGTGACTGCGTGGGTTTCCTCCGGGTGCTCCAGTTTCCTCCCACACTCCCATAGGTGGATTGGCCATGCTAAATTGACCCGAGTGTCAGGGGGGTTAGCAGGGTAAATATGTGGGGTTACAGGGCCTGGGTGGGATTGTGGTCAGTGCAGACTCGATGGGCCGAATGGCCCATGGACTGTAGGGATTCTATGATTCTATATGTTTTACATGTTTAAGTTGTGTGAATCATTTGGGGTTTTTATTGAAATTTTTGCTGGCAGCAAATGCAGCCTTACGCGATAAGTTAGGAAACACTTCTTCACTCAGTGGGTGGTGGAATTGTGGAACACTCTCCCACAAAAAGCAATGATGCTAACTTCATCAGTTTACATCTATGATTGATAGGTTTTGTTAGCCAAGGATATTAATGAACAAGGAGTCAAGCCAAGTGGGTAAAATTAAGATATCAATCAGCCATTATTTTACTGAATGGTGGGACAGACTCGAAGGCTGAATGGCCTGCTGCCTTCTTCCTATGTTCCTGTCATCACGTTGCTGTTTATGGGATCTTGCTATGCATAAATTGGCTGCATTGTTTCCTCAATTACACCAGTGACTATACTTCAAAAGAAGTACTTCATTGGCTGGAACGAGCTGAGGTCATCAAAGTCATATAAATGCAAATCTTTCTTTACTTTTCAAGGAAATCTTTGTTCTGAAAGTATTTTTTTCTACAGTTTGGGCTTGATGTTTCCACTCCAGATGTTGCTGGAGGGTCCCGTTAACCACAGGGAACCTTTTCTTATCCATAATGACTTCACCACATAAAGAGAATGTAGTCCTGAACCTTTGACCTTGCAATGGAACAGATTCTGCAATCATAAAATGGGGGCAAAAATACACAATTAGACCTCCCCGGAAATGATTGAGAGAGACTATCATCCCAAAGGGATGGTGCGCTGTTAGAGGACTTACCTAACCACGTGAGATTGGAGCTCAGTCAGTCCTTCGTCATGCAAGGTGACACTCACCTGATGAAGCGCTCTGAAAGCTCATGATTCCAAATAAGCCTGTGGACTTTAACCTGGTGTTGTGAGACTTCTTACTTTGTGATGCAGACAGCAAGCCCCATTATCTGAGTCACTTTGATCAGCATGATCATGGTGAAACATACAGCAAGCAAGGAAGAAGACCAGTGGTATCTTGGCGTTTATTACAAGAGAATTTGTGTATGGGAGTAAAGATGTCTTAAAGATGCTGTTATATAGGGCTTTGTTGAGACTTCACTTTGTGCATTGTGTGCAGCTTTGGTCGCCTTGCCTGAAGAGAGAGTTAGTTGCCATAGAGGGAGTGCAACTAAGGTTCACTAAATTGATTCCTGGGATAGAAGGTTAGTACTCTGAGGAATAATTAAATAGACTGGGTCTTTATTTTTTGGAGTTCAGAAGAATGAGAGTTGGTTTAGCTCAGTTGGCTGGAAGGCTGGTTGGGATGCAGAGTGACACCAACAGCGTGGGTTCATTTCCCTTACCGGTTAAGGTTATTCATAAAGGCCCGACCTTCTCAATCTGGCCCCTCGCCTGAGGTGTGGTGATCCTCAGGTTAAATCACCACTGGTCAGCTCTCCCCCTCAAAAGGGCAGAGCAGCCTGTGGTCATCTGAGACTACGGCAACTTTACCTAGATGATTATTTGAATAGAAACCAATGTGCAGGGTTATGGGGAAAAGGTAGGGGAATGACACCAAGCCTAGATGCTTGGTTGGAGAGCCGGTGCAGATACGATGGGCCAAAAGGTCCCCTTCTAAGCTGTAACGATTCTGCGATCCTTGAAGTTCCACTCCAGGAGATGAGCACGAATTCTAGGCTGACATCGCGGTAGCACCTCTGTCGGAGGTGCCGTCTGACACTTGAGACATTAAACCGAGGCCCTGTCTCCTGTCTCAGGTGAATGTTAAAAATCATATGGCATCTTAAAAGAGCAGGGAAGTTTATCGACTGTGCCGAGACCAGAAACAGATTACCCCGGCATTATCACATTGCTGTTTGTGGGAGCTTGCTGTGCACTAATCAACAGCCACGCCTCCTACATTATAACCAACACTTGAAAAAGTAATTCATTGCCTCTAAAGAACTTCAAGGTGCCTGGTGGTTATGAAAAGCAATGTGTAAATGCAAGTTCTTTCATATTTATTGGGGAGGCAACACTTGTGGATTACAAATATTAAGTAGTCACTAATAAATACAATGAGGGAATTTAGGAGACATTTCTTGGCCTAAAGAATAATTAGAATGTGGAACTTGTTGTCACACGGCCTACATGAGGTGAACAGCATAGGTACATTAAAGTGGAAGCTGGATAAACGCATGAGGGAGATAGGACCAGAAAGATATGCTAAGGTAGTTAAATTAAGCAGGGTTGGAGAAACCTTTTTTTAAATTCATTTGTGGGACATGGGCGTCGCTGGCTGGGCCAGCATTTATTGCCCATCCCTAGTTGCCCGAGGGCAGTTGAGAGTCAACCACATTGCTGTGACTCTGGAATCACATGTAGGCCAGACCAGATAAGGACAGCAGATTTCCTTCCCTAAAGGACATTAGTGAACCAGATGGGTTTTTCCAACAATCGACAATGGTTTCATGGTCATCAGTAGATTCTTAATTCCAGATATTTTTTATTGAATTCAAATTCCACCATCTGCCTTGGCGGGATTCGAACCTGTGTCCCTAGAGCATTAGCTAAGTTTCTGGATTAATAGTCTCCCGGTAACGGCACTAGGTCATCGCCTTCTCTTGCACAAAGTATAAACACGGGCATGGAATAATTGAGCTGATCAGCCTGTTTCTGTGCTTTAGATTCTCGGCAATTCTGTGTAAACTCACTCACGGTGTGAGGAGAGCAATATTGGGCACTGTATTCCAATTGAGGCCAATCAACCTCGCTCATTAATGAGGCCTGGTGGGAGTAGTCTTCCGACTGGAGTGTCCACATCTGAGGCAAGAAGCTGCCTGAACCCGCTCCAAGACTTTCCGGCATTTTCTGCTTCCAATCTCGTTCGTCTCTGAAGTCGGCAGGCTGCAGCCCACTGGGGAGCACTGTCGGCTGGGATGGTTCTGAGTGGCAATCTGATGCGTGGAGGTGGCTGCTGCTGGAAATCAGTTCCAGCGCTTCACTACTTCCAGCCTCTGAACCGAATCACAAGACACCTGTACAGCTGCGGAATCAAATGAGGGCCCAGACACTGGCCATTTCAGAATTGCTTTCCTAATTGACTGCAGTCTGACCAGATTGGCAATAAAAGTTTCTGTGATATATTTTGCCCTAGGCTTTCTACGCAGGAATCTTCCACCAAAGTATGGCTCGTAATTATTTATCAACTAATTCGCTCCTATAAAGATAATACTTTGTCTTATTTACCACAGAAAATGGTTTCAAACATCACGAGCCGTCAGCTTGTTAATGAGGCTATAAGGGGGTGGAAATAGTTGTCATGCCAAGCATTTCAAAAGGGAATCAAGCTTGATTTAAATTCTGAAGCTCTAACTTGCTCTGCTGCCCCAGGCATTTGTAGGAAGCTTTTAATAAGCTATTATATAGCGAATGTTAGTCTTTCTCAACTTGCCCCTCACTGAATTCCCTACTTGAACAAGTTCATAAAACTGGTACTAAGTAACTGCTCTAATTCAACGCTCTGAAAACCTTTAATGTTATTTACAGAGACAAAGGGACTGGACTCTGGCCTTAGCTTTAAGGGGCAGCACGGTGGCACAGTGGTTAGCGCTGCTGCCTCACAGCAACAGGGACCCGGGTTCAATTCCCGGCTTGGGTGACTGTGTGGAGTTTGCACATTCTCCCCGTGCCTGCATGGGTTTCCTCTGGGAGCTCTGGTTTTCTCCCACAGTCCAAAGATGTTTGGGTTAGGTGGATTGGCAATGGCTCCTTCGTGTCAGGGGGATTAGCAGGGTAAATACATGGGCTGACGAGGATAGGGCCTGGGTGGGATTGTTGTCGGTGCAGGCTCGATGGGCTGAATGGCCTCCTTCTGTCCTGTAGAGATTCTGTGATTCTTCTGGGGTTCACATTCAAATCTGGACCAGGCTGACGTGAGGAAAGTGTATTTAAATCTGTTGACTGTGGAACCCCTACGTCAAATTGAGGTGGTTCAGAGAGGAACCACTTAGCTCATCGCAGAGGACTGAGTCCGCAGGAGAAAGTTAGCTTTTTCAGTCAGGAATGGAAGTGACTGAGGCAAGTTGAGGGCTGGTGTCAAAAAGGTCCTTTTCATAAATAATGATGGATATCTGAAATGTGGACAGGTCAGTTGAGGGAAAAATAAATACAGGGCTAAACAAATACAATTACAAGGGGGCACAAGTTCAAGATAAGGTGGGGGGAGGTTCAGGGGAGATGTGCGGGGAAATGTTTTTACACAGAGGTTGGTGGTGACCTGGAATGCACTGCCAAGCGAGACGGTTGAGGCAGCTACATTGGCAACATTTAATTCTTATCTGGATAGACGCATGAACAGAAAGGGAATAGGGGGATACAGGCAGTTGGTCTAGATAGGACAACGTGATTGGCACAGGCTTGGAGGGCCAAAGGGCCTGTTCCTGAGCCATTTGGGAAATGGTTGTGATGGGGGCAGGGTGCCTCTGATGGCTGAGCTAGCAAACATTGAATGGCCTTATTGAACTTGTGAAAGGAGTTTAAGCAGACTCTGCGTTTCTAATGGAGATAGGCAGAGACAGCATTGAGAAAGGTTGAACAAGTTCGCAGTGCAGTGGGCTGGATGAAAGTACATCTTTGGAGCAGATTGCAGTGATGTACTCTGCGTGTAACTCTTATCACAGCTAGTTTGAGCGTTTGAGGCGGTGTTAACATAGATGAAGACAAAAATACGCATGCAAACTGTTAAAAGGGCAATATCATCTTTGTCAAATTCTAAAGTGAAATGTGTATGTCAGTATTTTGCACTGATGGTCATTTGGGTCAGTTGCTTTGAACGGAGCTGCTTTGAAGTGATTGTGAACTTTGTTTCAGTTGGAATTGTTATCGAGGAGCCAGTATAGCTTAGTTTTCAGCCCAAGGTCTGTCCACACAAGGAGCGTGAGATGAGAACGCAGTCTCAGAAATTCATGCGCATAATGGGCGGAACACCGTGAGAAACTCTGAGATAATCCATAGAAAGAAAAATACATTTCGACATACAATGTGGCGTGATCATATTTTACTTGCATCCAAAGATGTGCGGGTTAGGTTGATTTGCCATGCTCAATTGTCCCTCAGTGTCAGGCTAAATACGTGGGGTTACGGGGATAAGGTGGGATTGTTGTCAGTGCAGACTCGAAGGGCCAAATGGCCTCTTTCTGCACTGTAGGCATTCTATGATTCTACAATTCTGCTTCTGTCTGTGTGGAGTTTGCACATTCTCCCCATTCGCTGCACTACCAGAAGGACGTGGAGGCTTTAGAGAGAGTGCAGAGAAGGTTTACCAGGATGTTGCCTGGTATGGAGGGTCTTAGCTATGAGGAGAGATTGGGTAAACTGGGCTTGTTCTCCTTGGAAAGACGGAGAATGAGGGGAGACCTAATAGAGGTGTACAAAATTATGAAGGGTATAGATAGGGTGAACAGTGGGAAGCTTTTTCCCAGGTCGGAGGTGACGATCACGAGGGGTCACGGGCTCAAGGTGAGAGGGGCGAGGTATAACTCAGTTATCAGAGAGACCATGCTGCCTGACGTAACTAAAACCCCCTACCCTTCCGGGGACCATATCCCTCTATTCCCATCCTATTCATGTACTTGTCAAGACGCCCCTTAAAAGTCACTACCGTATCCACTCCCACTACCTCCCCCGGCAACGGGTTCCAGGCACCCACTACTCTCTGTATAAAAAATCTGCCTCGTACACGTCCTTTAAACCTTGCCCCTCGCACCTTAAACCTATGCCCCCTAATAATTGACTCTTCCACCCTGGGAAAAAGCTTCTGACTATCCACTCTGTCCATGCCTCTCATAATCTTGTAGACTTCTATCAGGTCTCCCCTCAATCTCCGTCACTCCAGTGAGAACAAACCAAGTTTCTCCAACCTCTCCTCATAGCTAATGCCCTCCATACCAGGCAACATCCTGGTAAATCTTTTCTGTACCCTCTCCAAAGCCTCTACATTCTTCTGGTAGTGTGGCGACCAGAATTGAACACTATATTCCAAGTGTGGCCTAACTAAGGTTCTATAAAGCTGCAACATGACTTCCCAATTTTTAAACTCAATGCCCCGGCCGATGAAGGCAAGCATGCCGTATGCCTTCTTGACTATCTTCTCCACCTGCATTGCAACTTTCAGTGACCTGTGTACCTGTACACCCAGATCCCTGGATCCCTGGGTCCCATAACCCCAAGTAAGTTTACATTCCCTCAAGTGCCCATTCAATTTCCTTTTGAAATAACTCATTGTCTCTGCTTCCACCACCGGGTAAGGAATGAGCTTAACTTAATTACCATTTGCTGTGTAATAAAATTCTTCCTCATATCCACCCCTATATCTCTTGCCCATATCCATAGGTCTGTGCCCCCCAATCTTAGTGCCATCTCTGAATGGGAACAGCTTTTCTTTGTCTGCCATACCAAACTTGTCATGATCTTGTGTACCTCTATTAAATCTCCCCACAATCTCCTTTGCTGAAAGGAGAACGATCCCAGCATCTCCAAGTTAACCTCATGACTAAACTTCCTCATCCCTGCAACCATTCTGGTAATCCCAGACTTCAGGACCATTCTGGACTTGGTGGGGAAGTTATAGGTGGTGGTGTTCCCATGTGCCTGCTGAATTTGTCCTTCTAGGTGTTAGAGGTTGTGATGGTGGAGGGAATAAGTGTTTAAGGTAGTGATTGAGGTGCTGATCAAGCGGGGCTTCTTTCCCTTGGATGGTGTTGAGCTTCTTGAGTGTTGTTGGAGCTGCACTCATCCAGACAAGTGGGGAGTATTCTGTCACACTCCTAACTTGTGCCTTGTAGATGGTGGACAGGCTATGGAGAGTCAGGAGGTGAGTTACTCACCTCTGACCTGCAGCCTTTGGACAGTTGACAATCCCATTGACTACACAATGGATATCTGAAAAGAGGCGGCTCTCTGAACCCATTGGCCAGATCTTGGGCGGCAGGAATCGGTGAACGTGTATTTGAAACTGTCACATATTTCTCAGAGATGGAAGAGACTGAGCGGATGTGGTGAAAAGAGAATTGTTAGGCCTTAATGATCCATTCCTGTCCCTGCAGCTTCTTGTTTTGGTCAATACACCAACTCATTACGAAACAGAGAGATAACTTTCTCAATCTTTAGAGGTTGATGATACTTGATGACACGGGCAGCACGGTGGCACAGTGGTTAGCACTGCTGCCTCACAGCGCCAGGGACCGGGTTCAATTTCAGCCTCGGGTCATTGTCTGTGTGGAGTCTGAACGTTCTCCCCGTGTCTGCGTGGATTTCCTCCGGGTGCTCCGGTTTCCTCCCACAGCCCAAAGATGTGCGGGTTAGGTTGATTAGCCATGATAAATTGACCCTAGTGTCAGTGGATTAACAGGGTAAATATGTAGGGTTATGGGGATAGGGCCTGGGTGGGATTGTGGTTGGTGCAGGCTCGATGGGCTGAATGGCCTCCTTCTGTACTGTAGGGATTCTTAACAGGACGAAGATTTTTAACTTTGTAAACGTTTTTTCTCCGGGGTGGGTCGGGGGGGGGGGGGGAAACATTCCTATTTTTTCCTCACCAAAGAGGCCGGTGAGCAGATTTCAGGAAGCTACGTGAAAGTTTTTAAAAGGTTGAATATGAAGAAGAGAAGGATCATTGTGAAGGAATGAGGGCAGAGTTGCCTGGAGTGGACCGGGAAAAGAGTTTAGCAGGAAAGATCAGCAACGGCAGACATTCATGAAAATAATCCATGACTCACAACAAGGATATGTCCCAGAGAGGAAGAAGGATTCTAGGAAGGGGAGAAATCGACCATCGTTAACCAAGGAAGTTATTAAACTGAAAGGAAAAAACATATAATGTGACAAAGATTAGTGGTAAGACCGAGAATTGGGAATGTTTTAACAGCCTGTGATTGGAGGAAATCTTTTAACTTCACTTCCCTGTCTTACTGGGTTTTTGAACAGTGGATCCGTGGGCCTCATTGAATGGGTTTGGGTGCCATAATCCGGCCCAGGAGCCATGGATTGGACAAGCCGAATCTAACAGTGCAGCTGTGTATATAGTTTAAAACAATGGTCCATGTACCGACATCAGGACATCGGGTTGGTAGTGATGGGAGAGAGGAGAGGGTTAACAAGACGAGAAGGGCTTGATGACCACTGCTTTGGGGGATTGTTGATTTGATCTTTGTCTTCCTACAAGGTTCCCGGCTACAGGCAGGAGCGGGTGGAGAGGGGCTTGACGCTGTTTGGGCAGCTCATCAACAACAAAGTCTTCTTATTGACCTTCATCCGGACACTGGAGTCCCAGCGGAGCTTCTCCATGAGGGACCGAGGAAACGTGGCTTCACTGATCATGACTGTCCTTCAGACTAAGCTGGAGTATGCCACCGATGTCTTAAAACAGCTACTCTCAGACCTGATTGACAAGAACCTGGAGAGCAAGAACCATCCCAAACTTCTGTTGAGGAGGTAAGACATTTTCTTTTATTCATTCGTGGGACATGGGCGTCACTGGCTGGCCAGCATTTATTGCCCATCCCTAGTTGTCCTTGGAGGGCAGTTGAGAGTCAACCACATTGCTGTGGCTCTGGAGTCACATGCAGGCCAGACCAGGTAAGGAAGGCAGATTTCCTTCCCTAAAGGACATTAGTGAACCAGATGAGTTTTTCTGACAATCGACAATGATTTCATGGTACCCAAAGAGAAAAAAATGCTGGAAAATCTCAGCAGGTCTGGCAGCATCTATAAGGAGAGAAAAGAGCTGACGTTTCGAGTCCAGATGATCCTTTGTCAAAGCTTTGAATGAAATGTCAGCTGTTTTCTCTCCTTACAGACACTGCCAGACCTGCTGAGATTTTCCAGCATTTTTGCTTTTGGTTTCAGATTCCGGCATCCGCAATAATTTGCTTTTATCCAATGGTTTCATGGTCATCAGTAGATTCTTAATTCCAGACTGCTTCATTGAATTCAAATTCTACCATCTGCCGGGGCGGGATTCGAACCCGGATCCCCAGAACATTAACTGAGATTCTGGATTAATAGTCTAGCGATAATACTACTGGACCATCACCTCCCATTGCAGATTGGATTGCCAGCTCTGTTTTGAGACAGATCCCAGAATTATGGTTGGAATATTCACAAGTGCAGCTCAGAATCTCTCATTAGGAACAGCCAAGTTGACTCATTGTTGACAAAGGTGAAGTTTTCAAAACCCAAGGGGTGCAGGGTTAGGAGTGAAGAGTTAAAAGGGGATGCGAGCAGAATATTTTCACACAACAGACTGGTTATATTGCTTCAAGAGACAATTAGAGACAGCAATGCTGACAAGGCAAGGCAAATGGAGTTGAAAAGGGATATTCTTGGACTTCTTCAAGCACCAACCTTCAGCTCGTGATTGCACTTTCTTGCACAGTATTATGTTTGAGCAGATGCCTCGCCTTCCTGTCAGTGATAACTGTTACCTCCATCAGAAAGTGTCGCCTCTTCCTGCTCTGTGAGGCAGAGTTGCACTAAAGATAGAATCCCGACAGTGCAGAAGGAGGCCATTCAGCCCATCGAGTCTGCACCGACCACAATCCCACCAGTCCCCATCCCCCTTAACCCCATGCATTTACTCTAGCTAGTCCCCTGACATCAAAGGTCAATTTAGCATGGCCAATCAACCTAATCCGCACATCTTTGGACTGTGGAACCGGAGCACCCAGAGGAAACCCACGCAGACATGGGGAGAATGTGCAAACGCCACTCAGACAGTGACCCAAGCCGGGAATCAAACACAGGTCCCTGGCTCTGTGAGGCAGCAGTGCTAACCACCGTGCCACCACAGAAAACAAGCGCATGAAATTCACCTATGCCAAGGAGCCCTCACACCATTTTGCTCAGCGCGCTCTGCTGCCAATCTGTGTGGCGCCAATGTAGTGCCAATTTTTGACCAGGCCACCCATACCGGTGATATAGTGGCCATCACAGAGATGTGGTTGCAGGAGGGGCAGGATTGGCAGCTCAACATTCTGAGATGTAGAACCTTCAGGTGAGACAGAGGAGGGGGCAAAATAGGAGGGGCATTGCAGTATTCGTTAAGGAGTCAGTTACTGCATTAAGGAGAGATGCTATCTTGGAAGGGCATTGAATGGCACTTTGTGGGCAGAGCTTAGGAATAAAAAAGGGGCACCCACGTTGTTAGATGTTTATTATAGATCCCCCCCAGATAGTCAGCGGGATATTGAGGAGCAAATATGTGCACAATTCACGGAAGTGTGTAAAACATTAACAAGACTGTAATTATCTTAGGTGATTTCAACCTTCCCAACAGGGTGGGATTTTCTGGCCGCGCTCGTCCCAAAACCGGAAAATCCTGCCAAGGTCAATGGACCTTTGCATGGTCCGCCCCCTGCCTGCTACGATTCCCTTGGCGGTTGGGACAGGAAAACTCCCCCCACAGCGTTAAGGGCTTGGATGGAGTGGATTTCTTGAAATGTGTACAAGGAGGACTTTTTCGGTCAATATGTAGAGGGCCCAACGAGGGAAAAATCATAGAATTCCTACAGTGCAGCAGGAGCTGTGCTGGACCTAATTCTGGGGAATGAAGCCAGACAGGTGGTTGAGGTGGTGGTGGGCGAGCATTTTAGTGATAGCGATCACAACATGGTACAGTTGAAGCATGTTATGGACCAAGAAATAGACAGGTTACAAAAAAAGGTTTGGATTGGGGGAGAGCGGAGTTTAATAAAATAAGGCGAAACCTGGTCAAGGTAGACTGGGAACAGCAATTAGTGGTGAGATCTACAGAAGAGCAGTGGGGGTGGAGGCCATTCTAAAAGGATATGCGGAGGGTACAAGCCCAACATGTTCCCTCTAGAGTGATAGGAAGGAGTAACAAGCCCAAAGAAACCATGGATGATTAGAGATGTTCAGGATACAATGAGAAGGAAAAGAGGGGCTTTTAGGGGAGCTAATCAGCGGAGGCATTAGCGGAGTACAGAAAGTGCAAAGTGGAGCTTAAGAAAGCAATTAGGAGAGCAAAAAGAGGATACGAGGAAGCTCTGGCTGGTATAAGTAGGGAAAATCCCAAGATATTCTAGAAGTATATCAATGGGAAGAGGATAACCAGGGGGCAATCTGTGGGTGGAGCCAGAGGTCCTCATCTGAGTCCTCTACCACCTGGTCCTCTGGCGAACGAATCATCCTTTCCCTTTCAGGCCTGGCTTCGGCCCACTCATGTCTGGCGGTTCGCCACGTGCTGATCCCAACTCTGCATGGCGCCCAGGTAATGTACAGTGCCAGTATCTGTGCTGGTGGCTGTGAGTGTCAGATCAAGTAGCGAGGCCGCTTCATCAGCGTGGCGGTGTGCTCTCTCTTCTCCTTGGGCTAGTGCAGCCAGCCAGAAGCTGTAAATCAGGGGGAAATGCAGAGCAGTGATTTGGGCTGCTTGCTTATGCCCTCGTCAGATTCACAGTCAACGGGAACCGGACATGTAACCAGTGAACGAATCGTTGAACACACATTTCTCCAAATACAACGTGCACTCCCAGAGAGTGGGGGCTTGTCACTGGGCAGATCACCCTCAGGACAATGTCTGTAACATGCCACCAGGGCTCTGTCCAGAGCAATGCAGTGAAACAGTGAATCGAGGCTCCTTGTAAAAGTTTGCTCAGATCAGCCGAGAGTCTGGGATCTGTTTCCCAGATAACAGACAGAGAGGGAATTCATCGAATACAAGTATTTCTCCATGGAGTTTCAGATGGAGGTAGCTCACAGTCTGCTCCACCATGGGGAGGGTTTTTTTATTCATGCCCAACTTTCATTGCTCTTTTGGAGATGTAAATTGTGCTTAAATTGATGTGGAACGCCGGGGTTGAGACCGGGAGTGGGGGTGGGTGGGTGGGGCATCAATTGTCAATTTCCATCTTCCATTGAAACGTACAGCCCAGCGCCTCTCACACAACCCTCACCTCCCCCCTCCCCCAAAGTCCCTGCAGGGCAGCGGTGAAGGAGAACAGCCCGATGAATACTCTGACTGACCATTGAAATCGTTTCTACAGCCTTATAAGGTGGCACAGTGGTTAGCACTGCTGCCTCACGACGCCAGGGACCCGGGTTCGATTCCTGGCTTGGGTCACTGTCTGTGCGGAGTCTGCACATTCTCCTCGTGTCTGCGTGGGTTTTCCTCCGGGCGCTCTGGCTTCCGCCCACAGTCCGAAAGACGCGCTGGTTAAGTGCATTGGCTAAATTCTCCCTCAGTGTTCACCTGAACAGGCGCCGGAGTGTGGCGACTAGGGGATTTTTACAGTAACTTCATTGCAGTGTTAATGCAAGCCTACTGGTGACATTAATAACATTTTTAAAATATTATAGCTCCTTCCAAAATACCAAGGAGCCGGCCTTCTTGTCTGAGTGGACCAATCAAGCTCAAATTCAACTCTCCCGAGAGCCAGGCACATCAACGCACAATCAACTGGGTTAAAAACATTCTCCCAGAAACTACCAGATGGAGGAGGGACTATAGGAAAGGGGTGCGATTGCTCCTTTTAATTTTAGGAAAAATATCAGCACAGATTTCTGCATATTCTAGCCATGTTGATTGTTGTTGCGCTAAAATTGTTGACAGGATGGATTTTACCAACTCCCCCTCCCTCTGTCTCACAGCAGTCTGTACAGTAAGGCTGAGTCTCACCGTACACTTGCCACTTCAACGGGAGTCAGAGCCACACTATCACTGCATACTGAACCATCTGGTACAAGCTGGGGAGCCTGCTGTCTCCCAAACTGAATTAGCTTCACAATCACCTCCCTCACCATTTGTTAAGGAAGGTGTCTTGTTAAAGTAAGGCTCAATTTCCGCTCTGTGTCGGAGATTGATGTGAGCTCCGCACTTGTCCTCTGGGCTAGAGAGAGGAAAAGTACCCTGGCTGCTCTGATTAGGCTTCAGCCAGCAGCTTACCTGCATCTCCAGTAAGCCCTAGTAACAGCTGATTCCCATGTAATAATATTAATACCAATAATAAGAGTCATCATCCCTCTAAACTGGCTAAACACACCTACAAAGAAAGAACAAATTTGTGTTGATACACCAGTGCCTACCTCAGTGCTGAGATATATCCCAAAGCATCTCAATGAATTGCTTTTTCTTCCAGTGGGGAAATGTTTGTTAAGTAGGTGTGTGTGGCAGTGTTTGTTATGTAGGTGTGTGGGGTAATGTTTGTTATGTAGGTGTGTGGGACAATGCTTGTTATGTGGGTATGTGTGGCAGTGTTTGTTATGTAGATGTGTGGGGTAATGTTTGTTATGTAGGTGTGTGGGGTAACCAGTTATTCCTGTAAACAGCACTGAAATCAATAGCCTCTTTGATTTGGTGGCCTTGACCAAGCTTATCCAGAGAGCCAGTGCAGACATGATGGGCCGAATGGCCTCCTTCTGCATTGGAACAGTCCTGTGATAAATTTGGACTAACTGCTTTTCCTCAAAATGATTACATTGAAGTTTTAACCCAAATCTGAACAGGAAAGGGTTTTAAGTCTCATCTGAAAGGTAGCACCTCAGACAATGCAGAGCTCCCTCTGCATTCGAGTACAAGCCTAGCCAGGTGTGAAGATTAAACCTTGTACCTCTGACACAGTGGCAAGAGAGATATTACCGAACCAAGCAAATAGGAGCTGGTATATATGAGAAGGATAGGCAGGTTCCCCTGGTGAAAGATTGATCAGTATTAATTAAAAGCAACACCTTCAATGCACTAATCATTTCAGTAGCACCTGCATCTTCAGTTCCAATATCACACAGCTTGTGAGTGGTGACTTGATGAGTTTTGTGTGACCATCATCTTCTATCCCGCTTGAGTTAAGTTCTGTCACTATCGAGTCTGTGTGGACACCCTGCCACTCCTGATCTCTCTCCCCCGGTCATATCTGTCACTGTGTCTCTGAGGAAAATAATCCAGCATTTACATTATCCTCTTGTGCCAGTGCCACTTAGCTTCTTTATAATGTTGGACATCTCAACAATAGATGTGGGCTGTTAATTATGTATTAATTGGGTATTTGATTGTCTGGAGGTGGTGGTTATTAACTGGAGATTCACCTGTGCTCCAATGTAGAGAGAACGTGTGGTTATTGGATTGACAATGCACAATATGTAATGTGTGTCCCCGTAAACAAAAGCTTGGATCAGATTCCAGTTCTAACTTGCATTGTCTGCCTGTCTGTAACATGGGCAATGCCAGCGCTGCTGCCTCACAACGCCAGGGACCCGGCTTGGGGCTCTGTCTGCAAAGTCTGCACGTTCATCCTGTGTCTGTGAGGGTTTCCTCCACTTTGGCCCAGTTGGTAGCATTCCTGCCTGAGTCAGTTTAAAGTTTAATTATTAATGTCACAAGTAGGCTTACATTAACACTGCAATGAAGTTGCTGTGAAAACCCCCTAGTTGCCACACTCCAGCGCCTGTTCAGGTACACTGAAGGAGAATTTAGCATGGCCAGTGCACCTAACCAGCACATCTTTCGGACGATGTACTTGTGTGAGTGTTCGTATGTTAGTCCATAAGTGTAAATATGCACTTGTGTTGCAAGTGGATGAGTGTTTAAAGTTTTAAAGTTTATTTATTAGTGTCACAAGTAGACTTACATGAACACTGCAATGAAGTTACTGAGAAAACCCTCGAGTCGCCACACTCCAGTGCCTGTTCAGATACACCGAGGGATAATTTCGCATGGCCAATGCACCTAACCAGCACATCTTTCAGACTGTGGGAGGGAACCGGAGCACCCGGAGGAAACCCGCGCAGACACAGGGAGAACGTGCAAACTCCACACAGACAGTCACCTGAGGCCAGAATCAAACCCGGCTCCCTGGCACTGTGAGGCAGCAGTGCCAACCACTGTGTCACTGTGTCACTGTGCCGCTGTGTGAGACTGCAGGCAGGATTTTCCAGCCGCACTCACCCCAGAACCGGAAAATCCCGCCCGAGGTCAACGGACCTTATCATGGTCTTTCTGACTGTGGGAGGAAACCGGTTACTCAACGAGCAGGTATTTCCATTTATAGGGGAGACCAAAATTACAATATAAAGTAGCTGCTAATAAATCCAAAAGACAATTCCAGAGAAACATTTTTACTCGGAGAGAGTTTATAGTGTGGAGCTTCCTGCCACAAGGATTTAAGGGGAAGCTGGATTAGGACGGATGAAGGAGAAGATGATAGAAGGTTGTGTTGAGAGGGTTAGATGAAAAGAGGAGTTTGTGTGGAGCATTAACGCAGCCTTTGGTGAGACCACACTTGGAATATTGCGTACAGTTTCGGTCACCCTGTTATAGGAAAGGCATTGATAAACTGGGAAGAGTGCAATGAAGATTTACGAGGATGTGGTCAGGACTAGTGGTATTCCTTGGAATGTAGGAAAATGAGGGGTGACCTTATTGAGGTGTATAAAATCTTGAGGGGCATAGATAGGATGAACGCACATAGTCTTTTTCCCAGGGAAGGAGAATTGAAAACTAGAGGGCGTAGTTTTAAGTTGAGAGGGGAAAACTTTAAAAAGAACCTGAGGGGCAACTTCTTCACGCAGAGGGTGGGTGCGCATATGGAATGAGCTGCCAGAGAAAGTGGTTGAGGCAGGCACAATAGCAACATTTAGGAAGCACTTGGATAGGTAAATGGATGGGAAAGGATTAGAGGGAGATGGGCCAAACACAGGAAATTGGGACCAGCTGGGAGTGCACCATGGACGGCATGGACCAGTTGGGCCGTAGGGCCTGTTTCCGTGCTGTATGATTCTATTTATGTGGAATGATCACTTCAGGTATCAGCGTTGTCTTTTGCATGGTGCAGATTGCCTGGCAGCTGTATCGCTCAGCTCCTGTTGCCAGGATTGAAGGAAAGGGTGCAGGTGACATTCCCTTTCGGAAGCAGGTTCTTTCAAGGCTGTTTACTGAGTTGGCTCGTTTACCTCCTGAGTGACTCTGAGCTGCTGCTTCAAATGAAAGGAGAGCTTTTTGTTGCCCATTTGGTTTCTCCTGGTCCCTCCTGATTCATGCCTCAGGTGGCGTTTTGTAAATGCTGGCCAACTCCTGAAATCCTGCTGAAGTGGCTATTTGTGTAGATATTTGGTTAGACATACAAACATAGAAACTAGAAGCAGGAGTAGGCCATTCGGCCCTTCGAGCTTGCTCCACCATTCATCTCGATCATGGCTGATCATCGAATTCAATATCCTGATTCCCCCCTTCCTCACATATCCCTTGATCCCTTTAGCCCAAGAGCTATATCTAATTTCTTCTTGAAATCAGACAATGTTTTGGCTTCAACTATATTCTGTGAAAGTGAATTCCACACATTCTCCATCCTCTGGGTGAAGAAATTTCTCCTCTCCTCAGTTCTAAAAGGTTTACCCCTTATCTTCGAACTGTGACCCCTACTCCTGGACTCCTCCACCATTGGGCCCATTCTTTCTGAATCCACCCTGTCTAACCCTGTTAGAATTTTATAAGTTTCTATGAAATCCCCCCCTCACTCTTCTGAACTCCAGTGAATATAATCCTAACCGACTTAATCTCTCCTCATATGACAGACCTGCCATCCCAGGAATCAGCCTCATAAACCTTCGCTGTACTCTTTCTATAGCAAGGACATCCTTCCTCAGATAAGGACACCAAAACTGCTCACAATACTCCAGGTGTGGCCTCACCAACACCCTGTACAATTGCAGCAAAACATCCCTAACCCTATACTCAAATCCTCTCGCTATGAAGGCCAACATACCATTTGCCTTCTTTACTGCCTGCTGTACCTGCGCGCTTACTTTCAGCGACTGTTGCACGAGGACACCAAGGTCTTGTTGAGTATCCGCCTCTCTCAACTTACACCTATTGCTTGGAATATAAAGTGACGGCGGCGCAGTTGCCGGAAAGATTGACCCCCCCACCCTCCTCCCTCAAAAGCAAAGTCACTCCATGTGTGCCCACCCACCTCACAGCAATAACGTACTGCGGGCTGGCTAAGCTCAGGAGGGGGGGATGGGGCGGGGGGGGGGGAGAGTGGGACTCTACCCCTCATTGCAGAGGTGGTCTCACCCTCGGCAGTGTGGTGGTTGGGATTGGGATTCTACCTTAGGGTGTCCCGTCCCCCTGTCCGCCCCCCCCCCCCCCCCCCCCCCCCCCCCCCCCCGCCCCCCGCCCCGATCTGCAAAGAACAGCCTCTGAAAATAGAACCTCTCCTCCCCTTTGAAGAATTTTTAAAAATTGAGCTGCCCCGCTCCCGTCCGACTGCCCAGCCATTTAATGGCGTGGGCCGTGTATTCACAGTGTCAATGGAGCCAGCGACAACTTAACTGACCCATGGTTATCTCTTTAAATATGGCAGGCAGGCAGGCTGCTGATTCTGGTGTATCCACCCCCCCCCGCCCCCCCCCCACCCCCCAACCCCTCCCCACCCCCCTTATCATATGGGTAAGCTCAGGTGTGGCAGGAAGGTGGGAGAGTGGGCACCCTCCCCCCAACTGCTGAAAACACACCTGGTGGAGCCGGGTAAAATGCAGCTGAGGGGCTTTGCAACCCACAAAGGTTCAATTCCACCCTGGGCGGCGTGTTTGTCAACAGGTTCATTGGAGGAGTCTTGAAATATCCAGTCTCCCCGAAGGCTCCTGTGACTTTGGACAAAGTCGCTCTGCACAGAAAGGGGCTCGGTTGCACTGGATCTTTGGTCGCGCCTCTCAGGACAAAGAACAAAGAAAATTACAGCACAGGAACAGGCCCTTCAGCCCTCCAAGCCTGCACCGACCATGCTGCCCGACTGAACTAAAACCCCCTACCCTTCTGGGGACCATATCCCTCTATTCCCATCCTATTCATGTATTTGTCAAGACGCCCCTTAAAACTCACTATCTGCTTCCACTACCTCCCCCGGCAGCGAGTTCCAGGCACCCACCACCCTCTGTGTAAAAAAAAAACCTGCCTCATGCATCTCCTTTAAACCTTGCCCCTCGCACGTTAAACCTGTGCCCCCTAGTAATTGACTCTTCCACCCTGGGAAAAAGCTTCTGACTATGCCCCTCAAAATCTTGTAGACTTCTATCAGGTCGTCCCTCAACCTCCGTCATTCCAGTGAGAACAAACCAAGTTTCTCCAACCTCTCCTCATAGCTAATGCCCACCATACCAGGCAACATCCTGGTAAACCTTTTCTGTACCCTAAGTCGGGTGACAGATTGTTTAACAGGCGTGTTGTACATTGCAAACCACAATGTATGTTTCTGCTGCGCCAGCTGAGCTGTGCTTAAGTTGCCATGTCTCTTTAAGCTGATGGATTGTCTTCGCTCTAAGCGTCCTCGTGTTAATTACAGGTTAATTACTCTGGGTGAGGGAAGTTTTCAGATTCTCGACTGTTTGTCAATTTCCACTCCAGGTCAATATGCAGATTTCCCTCCGCAAATATAATTAAACCCCGGCCGCAAATGTCCGAACTCCACTCTCACTTTTCAAACATTTATATCACTTTGAAGTCTGACATCTAAAGCTGATCTCAATCTCAGATATTGAAAGACTGAGAGAGTTAGATAGATAGATAAAGAGAGAGATCGAGAGATGGATCTAGAGGGCTGGAAAGATAGCGAGATGGAGAGAGAGAGAGACAGAGAAAGAGAGAGGGAGGGAATGATGGAGAGAAAGCAAGTGTGAAACAGATAGGGGAGGTGATGGTCTCGTGGTATTATCACTAGACTATTAATCCAGAAACTCAGCTAATGTTCTGGGGATCCAGATTCAAATCCCGCAACAGCAGGTAGTGGAATTTGAATTCAATAAAAAATATCTGGAATTAAGAATCTACTGATGACCATCAAAACCATTGTCGATTGTCAGAAAAACCCATCTGGTTCACTAATTCCTTTCGGGAAGGAAGACTGCCGTCCCTATCTGGGTCTGGCCTACATGTGACTCCAGAGCCACAGCAATGTGGCTGACTCTCAACTGCCCCTCAAGGGCAACTAGAGATGGATAATAAATGCTGGCCAGCCAGTGACACCCATGTCCCATGAATGAATATAAAAAAAGGTAGATAGATAGATGGATAGCTGGGACGGAGAGGGAAATAATGATAGGGATACTGAGTTGGAAAGGTAGATATATATATTCTGCCAGTCTATGTGGATCTATCTGGTTGTGCCTCCTCTCGGGGACACAGTGGTATTGCGGTTATGTTGCTGGAACCTGGAGGCATAAGCAGAAATCCCATCACAGTGATTAAATTCAGTTAATTATTTGGAATTAAAATATTAGTATCAGTAATTGTGTTCATGAAACTACCCGTTATCATAAAAATCCATCTGCTTCACCAGTGTCCTTCAGGGAAGGCTGTCTTCATCCTGTCTGGCCCGAATATGACCTCCAGACCCACCACGGTGTGTCCTCTGGAATAGCTCAGGAAGCCATCCAAGAGGGCAACCCAACATCACCCTCCCGAGGGCAATTAGGGATGGGCAATAAAAGCTGGCTTTGACAGGGACGCTCATGTTTTGTGAATGGATTGACCTCCCCTGTCTGTTCTGTCATGAACATGTATAATCAGAACATCACGAGGGTCGCAATTTGGGGACCCTGCCCCTTCCCCAACCCCAAAACCTCCTGGACCTCTAACACCCCAACCCCATTGGGCGGCACGGTGGCACAGTGATTAGCACTGCTGCCTCACAGTACCAGTGACCCTGGTTCGATTCCCGGTTTGGGTGACTGTCTGTGCAGAGCCTGCATGTTCTCCCCGTGTCTGCGTGGGTTTCTTCCGGGTACTCTGGTTTCCTTCCACAGTCCGAAAGACGTGCTGGTTAGGTGCATCGGCCAGGCTAAATTCTCCCAAACAGGCGCCGGAATGTGGCGACTAGGGGATGTTCACAGTAGCTTCATTGCAGTGTTAATGTAAGCGTATTTGTGACACTAATAAATAGAACAATCAGAACATCACGAGGGCTGCAATTCGGGTCTGCACCTACCCCACCCCAACACCAAAACTCCCCGCACCTCTAATACCCCGACCCCCACCCCAAACCCTCCCCACCACCGACTGTCCCATTGTCCCTGATGCTGAGTGGGCTGGGAGCTCTCATACAGAGGGTTTGACCCAATCATCTGTGAACCATCCTGAACAAACTCAAACAACAGCCACAAAGTCCACTCCAAAGTGAAAGCACCTCTGCAACGTGTAACTGGGGCTGCATCACCTGAACATTTCTAGCTCTTCCTGGTACTAACAACATAATTTGAAGCTGTTTGAAGATTGACCTGTGCAATTACATCCTGTCACAATCCTTAGCAGTAGGTGCAAGTCATTCCATTGCAAGTGTGACTTCCAATTAAAATATGGAGAGAATTGCTTTTTAATGTAGTCACGCAAAAAACGCCTGCCTTACAGTATTAATTAAATCTTGCTTATTTGAACGCTGTTAACTGTTCATTATCTCCCTGCTCTTGGCAGATCAGAGGCAAGCTTGAGAATGAAAAAGGCCTTTGTTTAAATAAACACAAGGCATTAAGCTCGAAATTTTAATTCAAAGAGAAATTGAAATCAAATACAAGGGAACTTCCCTTTTTACTCTCTCCCGTTTTATTCCCTTTTGTCCTCTCCGGCTCCCTCTCTCGCCCCCTGGCTGGGGGTTTTCTCAGGGAAGGGCAGCCTATCCACAGTTGGAAGTTCGGAGTGCACATTGCTCACCTCTGGGATGTTTGACCTTTGCTCACTTCACACATGCACATTCCAAAGAGGTGTCATTGAAAGAAAGAGGGGGGGGTGTTGCATTTATGTAGCGCCTTTCATGGCCTCATGCAGGAAATCCCAAAGCACTTTACGGCCAGTGAAGCATTTTGAAAAGCGATCATTGTTGCAATGTAGGAAAAGCCACAGCCCAAGTTGCACACGGCAAGCTTCCTTATACTACAACATGATGATGACCTGGGCAGCATGGACAAGTTGAGCCGAAGGGCCTGTTTCCATGCTGTAAACCGCTATGACATGTAACAGTCTGCTTTTGTGACCATAAGCTGAGGGATAAATAATATGACCAGAACATTGGGAAGAACCTCCCCTTCGCTTCCTTGAATTACTGCCATGTGACCTTTTACGTCCACTTGAGAGGGCAAACATTCCATATCACATCCAAAAGACAGCACCTCCAACAATGCAGCACTCCCTCAGTGCTGCACTGGAGTGTCGGCCGAGATTTTGGGCTCTGGATTGGGACTCCAACCTTCTGACTCAAGGGCAAAATTGGAGGAGCAGGGACACTGGCTGATTTTTCAGCCTCTTTAATCCTGAGGTGCTGAGGGCCGATTGGACAGATCGGTGTCGATGGACATGTTTGTTGTCTTGGACGTTACTCTCCCCAAGCGTCTGATACAGTTACAGATGTGACACGTGAGGCTGGCGCACCAGACCCAAGTATAAGGAACGGCCATGGAAACAAGCAGGGAAAATGCATCAAAATACAAGGATCATTTTGCAAGTTCCTTAATGTGGAGCTCATTCCAGACTCTAATTCGCACATTCTAACTTGCATCAAGTCCTTTTTAGCCATCAGCCCTGACGTATGTTGTCCCCAGGTCTGGAAACACCTTGATTTTAAATTTCTTATCCACGTTTTCAAATCTCTCTTACCTGGACAATTAAAAGAAAACTGTAGAATCTTTCGTGAAACAGGCCCCCCTGATCTCCTTGAAGCTGATTAGCAAAGGAGAAATACCTCTTGCTGATATTATTAACACTTCTGTTGTTTGGAGGGTCGGTTGTGGGGAGAGCGGGGAGGTCTTGCCCTCGTTTCTCTTGTTGGGTAGAGGTGCTACAAGCCAGGCATCTGATATTCCTCTCACGCACTGGCACGGGACTGATTACACACCCTCTGCTTGGTGAGGTTCAATAACCACTTCAAAAATACCTTGCGTTTCTAGGGGATTTTCACAGTAACTTCATTGCAGTGTTAATGTAAGCCTACTTGTGACACTAATAAATAAATAAACTTTAAACTTTCTCGTGCTTTTCCAGTCCAAACATGTGCAGCTTAGTGGATTGGCCATGCTAAATTTCCACTTACTGTCCAAAGATGTGCAGGTTAGATGGATTGGCCATGCTAAATTGCCCCTTAGTGTCCCAAGATGTGTAGGTTAAGGGGATTAGTGGGGTGAATACAGAGAGTTATGGGGATAGGGTGAGGGTTGGGGGGGTGGGGGGGGGAGTAGTGTTGGACATGGGTAAGATGTTGAGTTGGTGCAGACTTGATGGGCTGAACAGCCTCCTTCTGCACTGTAGAGATTCTATGATGCTATGATTTACATACTAAGAGGCCACCAGACGTAAGTAGAGGTTTAAGCCTCAAGGGAGATATTAGGATGGGTCACTAAATACTTTGATGCCAGTCCGAGTTTGTCTGATAACACTCCTATGAATTGCCTTGAGATATTTTACTACATTCGAAGCGCTATATAAATGCAAATTGTTTATCATTAACCTCCTTGTTCAACCACACTTGGGCTCCTAATGCATCATCAATATGGCGGGCTTCATATTGTTAAATATAAAGTTGTCCATGATGCATTTTTAATCTCCTTTCTCTTAACTTTGTCTCTCTTCATTTCAGGACTGAATCTGTGGCGGAGAAGATGCTTACCAACTGGTTTACATTCCTCCTCTATAAATTCCTTAAGGTAAGGTTACAAAATGGCCTCTTCTGGGTCTGTTCTCACTCATTGGTTTTATTTCCTCTCAGGCTCATTCTGTGGGTTGCAGCCGGAATATTTCTCTGAGAGAGGGAGAGAGTGAATGGAAAGACATTAGTTTTTACAAAATTGTGCAATGTGCTGCTTTGGGATCAGCTAATTAACTGAGCGACAGCTGGCACAGTTTTTATAAAACCGAGCCCACATTTCTTCACATTACTGATTCCTTTGCTTGGGATTTTATATTCTAAGAATTTAAACCTTAAACATCCACCGCAGTGACAGTGGTATGTACCACCTACAACCTGCACCACAGCATCTTGCCGAGGCTCCTTCAACAGCACCTTCCAAACACGCAAACTCTACCACTTAGAATGACAAAGGGTACATGGGAATACTGGCACCTTCTCCAAGTCACACATCATCCAGACCTGTACATATATCATTGTTACTTCATCACCATTGGGTCCAATGATGGAACTCCTTCCCTAACAGCACTGTGGGTGTACTGTTACAAAGCGGAGGTTGATCCCCCCCCCTGAGAACCAACACCGCAACAGCCAAAGAGGAGTACCTCGCCTTATAATCTGTAAAAAGTGTGTGTGAAGTGGTGTGACCTGCTCTTCAGCAACTTCTGGTGGTTAAATACAAAATAAATCCCTGACGCTCACTCTTAAATCAACACACAACAATTTATCTAACAGTGAACAAATAAACAAATATTAACAAACCGAATAAATCCCTTCTATTAACTATTCTCGAATAAAACAAGATTCTAATGGGACACTGTTCAAATAAACACAATTCCCATTCATTAACAAGTCACTCTCTAAAATACAACCAGGTTTTGTGTCTTCCAGAATATTCTGGGCCTTCTCTGTTGATTCTTCTGTCTGGAACTACTTTCTTCTTTGGTACCTTTGCTATCTAGATGGTGCTTTCTCTAAGACATAGATGAAGCTATGAGAGCCAGTGATTCTCTCTCTCTCTCTCTCTCAAGAGAGAGAGAGCTGGGAGCTGTTAGCTCTGGCAGGTGGCAGTTGCTCTCTCTCTTCGTCCCACTGCCCCCTTCTTTTATACCCGTGATGACATATCAATATTTCCCACAATAGATTGTCAAAACCATCAGGTTTAATAGGTTTTTGGTGTCTAAGTGCCTGATTCAAATTGATTGGCCAAATTCAAACACCTGTTGTCTTGGTAAAAACTGCTGCTTGGCCTTTCAATATAAATGTTTCAGTTTGGGCTCTCTGTGTACTTGCATTTTAAATCTCTACGCAGAGAAAAAGCACCATATTTTACCGGGACCAGGCAATGCTCCCCCCCCCCCCCGAGCATTTTACAATTTTACTAACAGCAAATTCTAACTTCCTACCTCCCAACCTACAATTACTCTGCCCAACTTCGCAACACAACCTGCCTGGAAGGATGGTGGAGGTGGGTTCAATTGAGGCATTTGAGTGGACATCAGAAACAATGTGCAGGGGTGCGGGGAAAAAGCAGGCACTAAGTCATGACACTCATTTGGAGAGCCAGTGCGGACACGGTGGGCTGAATGGCCTCCTTCTGCACCATCCCAATTCTGTGATTTAGTACCACATCGACTGCAGTTGTTCAAGAGAAGGCTTTATCAGTGATGCCCATGTACCCAGAATGAATATGAATTTTTTTAAAAATACAACCTCGGGCGACATAGAATTACAGGGAAAGGAAGGTGACCGATTACACAAGGTTTTATGATACAGGAGGAGCCAAATTCACTATTTAAAGTATTTTCTTGGTCCGTGGATGCCCCCGGTTCCTCAGTCAATCAAACTGTGCCCTGTGTGGAATGAATACACTGCCCAGGAAAGCCCGAGGCCGGAGTCACGCAGAGTTGGCTGAATTCAGCCCAGTAAATGATCACAACAGTTTTACCTTGGTGTTCATCTGTGGGCACAGTCTCACAACGCCAGGTTAAAGCCCAACAGGTTTATTTGGAATCACAAGCTTTCGGAGCACTGCTCCTTAATCAGGTGAGTGGTTCTGGGCAATGTGGGTTTTGAGGGGGCGGGTTGGGGAGAGATGGGGGGGAAAAATCACCATTCTCCGTAGCATTTCCCTGAAGCCCCAAGTGGGTGGTTGTCCTGCTCGTTCGCCAATACTAATGCTGGCCGCTTCCATTTTCCCGTCTTGACCAGGAATGCGCGGGGGAGCCTCTGTTCATGCTGTTCTGCGCCATCAAGCAGCAGATGGAGAAGGGACCAATCGACTCGATCACCGGAGAGGCTCGCTACTCGCTCAGCGAGGACAAGCTTATCAGACAGCAGATAGACTACAAGACACTGGTAAGTCCACAACCTAACAGGGAATGGGTTGGGGTGTGAGAGGGTGGGACTTGCGCGGGGGTGGGGGGGGGCTGATGGTGATGGGAGGAGGGTTGTGTGAACAGTTTGGGTGATAATTGGGCTAGTTTGTGTAGCTCACAGGAGCTGAATATTCCTGTTAAGACGGGTTGGGTGCTGATACATCCCTGTATGAATTGCCTCCAGCCACACTGATGGGAGCAAAGAAACATGTGTGATTGGCCTGAGAATCTTTGCTGCCAATCAAGATTTCAGTGGAAACAGGATGTGGTCATTTCATTTTAATTTGCATCCCGTCCCTCCTCTGGTCAGTTCCTTGCTGGGTGGGGTGGAGTGCGATGAGGGCCCAGAACATTGGTTGGTCAACAATACCCTATTGTAGCTTTGATTTGATTTGATTTATTATTGTCACATGTATTAGTATACAGTGAAAAGTATTGTTTCTTGCACGCTATACAGACAAAGCATACTGTTCATAGAGAAGGAAAGGAGAGAGTGCAGAATGTAGTGTTACAGTCATAGCTAGGGTGTAGAGAAAAATCAACTTAATGCGAGGTAGGTCCATTCAAAAGTCTGATGGCAGCAGGGAAGAAGCTGTTTTTGAGTTGGTTGGTGCCCTCAGACTTTTGTATCCTTTTCTCAAAGGAAGAAGGTGGAAGAGAGAATGTCCGGGGTGCATGGGATCCTTGATTATGCTGACTGCTTTTCCGAGGCAGTGGGAAGTGTAGACAGTGTCAATGGATGGGAGGCTGCTTTGTGTGATGGACTGGGCTTCGTTCACAACCCTTTGTAGTTTCTTGCGGTCTTGGACAGAGCAGGAGCCAAACCAAACAAATAGTTGACCAAACAATGGGCTGAGATGGTCAATGTGGGTAGCTGTTGGACATTCCAGCTGAGAAGGATGCTGGGCTCAGCCCCTAATACCCGCCCCGGTGAACAACTTCCTGCAGGAGGCGCAAGAGAGAGAAACTGAGAAGCTGGGATTTCTCTCCTTTGAGCAGTGAGGGCTAAGGGGCAATTTGTCAAAATCCAAAAGGTTTTTGATCGAGTACGTAATGTGAAACTGTTCCCAGTGGCTGGGAGGGTCACCGACCAGTGGAAACAGTTGAAAGTAAGTGGCAAAAGAACGGGAAGTGAGATGGGAAAGTAAACTTTTATGCACTGAATGGTTGTGCTCTGGTTTGCACTGCCCAAAGATTCAATAATAACTTTCAAAAGATAATTGGATAAGTGCTTGAAAAGGAAGATTTGCAGGGCTATGGGGGGAGAAAGCAGAGGAAAGGGATGAATTTGATCATTCCTTCAAAGAGCCAGCACATCCAATGATGGGCTGAATGGGCTCCTTCTGCGCTGTATCATTCGATGATACCATCTTGAGACCTCAGCTTTTCCTCTTCTAACTGAAGACCATCAAAGCCAATTGTAGCTCAGGCTGAGATGAACCAACCCAGGTCAATCCAGGGGTCAACAGTCTAACCTCCTGCTTTATTTGACTCATTGAGTCACTTGAGGAAGGCTGGGGTGACCTCAACCGCTTCTGTTTTGTTGTTGACGGTCGGACACATTCTTGAGGTAAGTCAAATCATCGCCACCTTCCGGGAGGCTAGATGGATGAAACTTAGGAAAAACCTGCAAAGACTGGAATAGAATACAGACAAATGCTGGAAACATCAACCTCTAGTAAAGCTCGATGTTTGATTTAGGAGGCCCTTCCCTTCATCAGAGCCTGATTAAGGACCTGCATCAGGAATACAAACCTGTCTTCACCAACAATTTCTGTCGCTTCTTCCAAACTCCAGATGCCTGCTTCCCTGCCAGAATCCACTTATTCAGAGGGAGAGTCGAGTCACTTTTGATTAGAGCCAATTTCTCTCTGCCTCACTCTCAGAAGATAGCCCAAGCACCTCATAATGAGCTGGCTTTGCAACCGGCCGTAGATTGAAGTGGATGAGTCAGGCAGTCGAGGGAAACAAAATCAGGTTCTTCTGAAGTTGCTCTGTGTGTGTGCAAAGGAGAGGTTAGGAAGAAGAAGAGTGTGACACTCACTGTAATGGGTGTGTAATATTGATCAGCATGTAACCCTCACTGTAATGGGAATGTAGTATTGGTTAGAGTGCAACCCTCACTGTAATGGGTGTGTAATATTGATCAGAATGTGACCCTAACTGTAATGGGCATGTAATATTAGTCAGAGTGCAACCCTCACTATGATGGGTGTGTAATATTGGTCAGAGTACAACCCTCACTGTGTAATGGCTGTGCAATATTGGTTAGATTGGGACCCTCACTGTCATAGGTGTGTAATATTGGTCAGAGTGATCCTCACTGTAATGGATGTGTAATATTGGTCAGAGTGATCCTCACTGTAATGGATGTGTAATATTGGTCAGAGTGATCCTCACTGTAATGGATAAGTGGAAAAGTGAATCGTGTGGAGGACGGAGAAGATCTGCAGAGAGATTTGGACAGGCTGAGTGAGTGGGCGAGGATATGGCAAATGGAGTATAACGTTGAGAAATGCGAGGTTATACACTTTGGAGGAAATAATAACAAATGGGATTACTATCTCAATGGAAACAAATTAAAACATGCTACCGTGCAAAGGGACCTGGGGGTCCTTGTGCATGAGACGCAAAAGCCCAGTCTGCAGGTACAACAGGTGATCAAGAAGGCAAATGGGATGTTGGCCTATATTGCGAGGGGGATAGAATATAAAAGCAGGGATGTCTTGATGCACCTGTACAGGGCATTGGTGAGGCCGCAGCTGGAATACTGTGTGCGGTATTGGTCCCCTTATATGAGGAAGGATATATTGGCATTGGAGGGAGTGCAGAGAAGGTTCACCAGGTTGATACCGGAGATGAGGGGTTTGGATTATGAGGAGAGGCTGAGGAGATTGGGTTTGTACTCGTTGGAGTTTAGAAGGATGAGGGGGGATCTTATGGAGACTTATAAGATAATGCGGGGGCTGGATAGGGTGGAGGCGGAGAGATTCTTTCCACTTAGTAAGGAAGTTAAAACTAGAGGACACAGCCTCAAAATAAAGGGGGGTCGGTTTAAGACAGAGTTGAGGAGGAACTTCTTCTCCCAGAGGGTGGTGAATCTCTGGAATTCTCTGCCCACTGAGGTGGTGGAGGCTACCTCGCTGAATATGTTTAAAGCGCGGATGGATGGATTCCTGATCGGTAAGGGAATTAAGGGTTATGGGGATCAGGCGGGTAAGTGGTACTGATCCACGTCAGATCAGCCATGATCTTATTGAATGGCGGGGCAGGCTCGAGGGGCTAGATGGCCTACTCCTGCTCCTATTTCTTATGTTCTTATGTTCTTATGTAATATTGGTCAGAGTGATCCTCACTGTAATGGATGTGTAATATTGGTCAGAGTGATCCTCACTGTAATGGATGTGTAATATTGGTCAGAGTGATCCTCACTGTAATGGATGTGTAATATTGGTCAGAGTGATCCTCACTGTAATGGATGTGTAATATTGGTCAGAGTGATCCTCACTGTAATGGATGTGTAATATTGGTCAGAGTGATCCTCACTGTAATGGATGTGTAATATTGGTCAGAGTGCGACTCTCACAGTGAAAAGTGTGTAATATTGGTCAAAGTGCCATCCTCACTGTAATGGGTGTGTAATATTGGCCGGAGTGCAACCCTCACTGTAATGGGTGTGTAATAGTGAGATACTTGCTGTAATCGGTATGTAATAGAATATAAATTATAATTGGTAAATTGAATGTGGCTGTTCAGGAACCATTTTGGGCTTTTTGGAAATGATATTGCTGTAATTGATCTATTATCATTCAGTCACCAAGCAAGACAATTCTCATAATTCAGATCCAATCTCTAAAACGCTCATCTGCATACCAGAATGGGAAAATTGCCAGCACTCTCATCTTCCCAGGGGCTCAGGGATACTTTCTGTCTGTCATTCTTTACTCCAGCACACTTAAGACGAATTGTTAAATGGGCTGAGGTCAGATAGCTTTGCATAAACTTCAGGGATTAAAGCTGAGTCCTTAGATTAGCCAAGGCCTCACCATCCCTCTCAGGTAGGGGTCAGAGATGATCTGGCCACTGTTCCCAAGAAGAGAAAGGGAGTCATGTCCACGTGTCCTGGTCAAAATCTATCTCTCAACCAATATCATTAGAAACAGAGAATACGGACATTATCTTAGTGGCGTGTGTGCGTGCGTGCGCGCGTTTGTTTTGGCTGTGCACACGTTGGCTGGCGTATTCTCCACATTCCAACAATGACTTCACTTCCAAAGTACTTAATTAACTATTAAGTATTTTGGGATTTTGTTAATGTCATGAAGATGCTGTAAGCCAAGAAAGACTTGCTGGCTTGGTGTCAATTTTTGGGTGGCACAGTGGTTAGCACTGCTTCCTCACAGTGCCAAGGAACCGGGTTCGATTCCCCCCGGCTTGGGTGATTGTCTGTGTGGAGTCTGCACGTTCTCCACGTGTCTGCGTGGGTTTCCTCCGGGTGCTCCACTTCCCTCCCACAGTCTGAAAGACGTGCTGGTTATGTGCATTGGCCATGCTAAATTCCCCCTCAATGTACCCGAACAGGCGCTGGAGTGTGGCGACGAGAGGATTTTCACAGTAACTTCATTGCAGCGTTAATGTAAGTCTACTTGTGACACTAATAAATAAACTTTAAAATTGCAGTTATCAGTTGAGCCAACAGTGACACTACAGTGTTGCGTGGTGTATCTTTGATAATGATATTAAACCATCAACAGAAAGGAGTACTGTAAATAATCCGGTAATTTATTTGTAGCCTGTTTAAATAATTAAAGATAAAGAATCATGACAGTTTAAAGGGTACAGTAATCCCTGAATGATCACCTTTTGGGCTGATTACATTTCAAATCTAACAGCAAACTGGAGTGTTAGTGAATGAAGTCAAGATCTGACCCAGTCCAACGCCACCAAGAGTCATCACTGGGCTTCTCTTCCTTACCAGTTCAATATGGAGTAACCAATTCTGATTGGATAGCACAGTGGTTAGCACTACTGCCTCACAGCGCTAGGGACTTGGGTTCGATTCCGGCCTCGGGTCACTGTCTGTGTGGAGTTTGCACATTCTCCCCATGTCTGCATGGCTTTCCTCCGGGTGCTCCAGTTTCCTCCCACAGTCCAAAGATGTACAGGTTAGGTGGATTGGCCACGCTAAATTGCCCCTTAGTGTCCAAAGAACTGGACGTTAGGTGGATTGACCATGCTAAATTGCCCCTTAGTGTTCAAAGATGTGCAGGTTAGGTGGATTGCCCATGCTAAATTGCCCCTTAGTGTCCAAAGATGTGCAGGTTAGGTGGATTGGCCATGCTAAATTGCCCTTAGTGTTCAAAGATGTGCAGGTTAGGTGGATTGACCATGTTAAATTGCCCCTTAGTGTCCAAAGATGTGCAGGCTAGGTGGATTGACCATGCTAAATTGCCCCTTAGTGTCCAAAGATGTGCAGGCTAGGTGGATTGACCATGTTAAATTGCCCCTTAGTGTCCAAAGATGTGCAGGTTAGGTGGATTGACCATGCTAAATTGCCCCTTAGTGTCTAAAGATGTGCAGGCTAGGTGGATTGACCATGTTAAATTGCCTCAACCGAGTAAACAGTTTTTTATCCCTATCTCTAATATTTTTAAAACTAGCTGCTCAGAAACACCACAAAGCGGGTTGAGATTCTTCATCTACCTTCATTCATAGCAGATCGATCTTCAGTGGCGTGGGCAGAGCAATCTGGGAGGCTTGATGAGCCTGAGGGGGGTGGGGAGAAGGGAAGGATGAAGAATCCCTTAAATCAGAATTAGTTCCTGATGGTGGGGGGGGAGTCCAGCACGAGGGGTCATAATTTAAGGATAAGGGATAAACCTTTTAGAATTGAGGTGAGGAGAAATTTCTTCACCCAGAGGGTGGTGAATGTGTGGAATTCACTTCCACAGAAAGTAGTTGAGGCCAAAACGTTGTGTCATTTCAAGAAGAAATTAAATATAGCTCTTGGGGCTGAAGGAATCCAGGGATATGGGGGGGAAGGGGGGGAATCAGGATATTGAATTTGATGATCAGCCATGATCAAAATGAATGGCGGAACAGGCTCGAAGGGCCGAATGGCCTATTCTTGCTTCTAATTTCTATGTTTCTCCCAAATTGTGAGGGCCAACTTTGCCTTTAAGATGCTGAATGTTTTTTTTCTTCCTGCCCTAATAAGTAAGATAGTCATAAAAATTGTCTGGAATTACAGATGGAAGATTGTGATAACCTGATATTAGAATTTACTGCTCTGCTACCCAGTGCGGCTCAGGATGAGCAAACTGCTCAGTGTGACTTCTTCCTGCAAGGCTAAAAATGGGAGAAAAATAAAGATGTCTCCCACAATTTGTTCAAGTCTAATAGTCTCGCTTCTCGCTGCTTTCAATTCAGGCGAGATGTGATGACTGAAGCGATGCAGAATAACCAACTCAAACCTGCTCTGGCTTACAGAAGTAAAATTTAAAAAGTGGTCGAAGCACAAAGCAGGTGAGGTAACATCCGAGAGAAAAAAGACAGGTGGAGATTTCAGATGCAGATTGATCAGTCTTGCACCTTGTCCCAGTGAAATATTAACCTGCTGGAGCATCTCAGTTGTTGCCAGTCTGCACTATTTCTTTTTCCACTTCCTTGAATGATTCCTCATCCAACGGTTCTATTGCCTATATCATCATTGGGGCAGCATGGTGGTACAGTGGTTAGCACTGCTGCCTCACAGCGTGAGGGACCCGGGTTCGATTCCTGCACTGTCTGTGCAGAGTCTGCACGTTTTCCCCGTGTCTGTATGGATTTCCTCCAGGTTCTCCGGTTTCCTCCCACAGCCCAAAAGATATGCTGGTTAAATGCATTGGCCATGTTAAATTCTCCCTCAGTGTCCTTGAACAGGCGCCGGAGTGTGGCCAACATAATGGTCGGCACGGTAGCACAGTGGTTAGCACTGCTGCCTCACAACTCCAGGGACCCGGGTTTGATTCCCGGCTTGGGTCACTGTCTGTGTGGAGTTTGCACGTTCTCCCCGTGTCTGCGTGGGTTTCCTCCGGGTGCTCCGGTTTCCTCCCACAGTCCAAAAGATATGCTGGTTAAATGCATTGGCCATGTTAAATTCTCCCTCAGTGTCCTTGAACAGGCGCCGGAGTGTGGCCAACATAATGGTCGGCACGGTGGCACAGTGGTTAGCACTGCTGCCTCACAACTCCAGGGACCCGGGTTCGATTCCCGGCTTGGGTCATTGTCTGTGTGGAGTTTGCACGTTCTCCCCGTGTCTGCGTGGGTTTCCTCTGGGTGCTCCGGTTTCCTCCCACAGTCCAAAAGATGTGCAGGTTAGACGGATTGGCCATTAGGCGGGTTAGGTAAATTGCTCCTTAGTGTCCCGGGATGCGTAGGTTAGAGGGATTAGCGGAGTAAATGCATGGAGTTACGGGGATAGCGCCCAGGTAGGATTGTCATCAGTGCGGGCTTGATGACTGAATGGCCTCCTTCTGCACTACAGGGATTCGATAACAAGAATCGATAAAGTACTTTTGAAGTATAACCACTGTTGTAGCAAACCTGGCAACTAATTATCATGAAGTGAGTTCCTGTAAACAGCAATAAGATAAATGACCAGAAAAACTGATTTATTTTGCTTGAGGAATAAATATTGGCCAAGGCAGCTGGGAATATTCTTGGCCCTTCTTTGAACATTAGTTTCTTTCTTCAACAAGGCCAAAGAGACATATAATTCAACTAAAAGACACCAACGTCCGACAGTGCAGCATTGTCCTCAGCGCACTGAAGACCTCTTTTGGAGTGGAGTATGAGCTTTCACACTGAGAGTTGAGACTGCTGCTACTAAGGGAGCTGCGGCCTATTTTTATATGATACTCCTTGCTCGTGGGACAAGAGCTTGGGACACTCTCCAGCGAGAAGGAAGTGAACCTGGGGGAACTCGAGGCACAGGAGCAAAGGAGAGTTTTTCCAGATTCTGAAAGCTGGTTGTGAGGCAGGTAGAGGGGCACAGTCAGAGGAGTGAATCGTTGTAAGGTCGGAGATTGCCACAAAATCGAAGGTGATGGAATTCAAAAGAGAGATGCCAAAACCTTCAGAGAAAGTAAGTCTGTGATTCTGCCGATAAAAAGAGAAGAACTTGTATTCATATTGGGTCCTTTGCAACCTCAGGACATCACCAAGCACTTGACAAACCATTAAGCGTTTTTGAAGTACAGTCGATTAACAAATTAGCAGCCATTTTGTACACAATAAAGTCAAACAATCAGCAGTGTGATTGTGACCAGATTGTGACAGATGCACCATAGAAAGCATCCTTTCCGGATGTATCACAGCTTGGTATGGTTCCTGCTCTGCTCAAGACCGCAAGAAACTACAAGAGGTCATGAATGTAGCCCAATCCATCACGCAAGCCCATCCATTCAATCTGTCTACATCTCCCGCTGCCTCGGGAAAGCAGCCAGCATAATCGAGGACGCCATGCACCCTGGACATTCTCTCCACCTTCTCCCATCTGGAAAAAGATACAAAAGTCTGAGGTCATGTACCAACTGACTCAAGAACAGCTTCTTCCCTGCTGCCATCAGACTTTTGAATGGGCCTACCTTATATTAAGTTGATCTTTCTCTACACTCTAGCTATGACTGTAACACTACATTCTGCACCCTCTTCTTTCCTTCTCCCCTATGTACTCTATGAATGGTATGCCTTGTCCGCATAGTATGTAAGAAACAATACTTTTCACTATATCCCAATGCATGTGACAATAATAAATCAAATCAAATTAACAAATTAGCAGCAAACTTGTACACACAATAAAGTCCAAAAAACAGCAGTGTGATAATGTTCTTTTCCCATGATTTTGGTTGTGGGTTAACTGTTGCCCTTTAAAATAACGCCTGGGATCTTTTATGAGGTGGCTTGTTTGGGGGTGTCAGGCAGGAGTTCTGTGCTCAAGAGTCTTCAACGGGGCCTCGAACCCGTGACCTTCTGGCTAAGTGACGCGAATGCTTTCTCATTGAGCTGCGGCTGACAACAGGACAAGGGGAGCCAAGCCGAGCATTGTAAACAAGATGGAAGGGTATAAATGCCCTGTGACCAAGTGAGGAAATAACACCTTCAGGACTGAAGGATAATTAGAAAGGGATAAAATATAGAGTTGGCGCACTAAATCAATTGTCGGGACTCTTTGTGTTGCCTCCATGATTCCTGAGCTGGAACTAAAGCCTGTTTAATTCTCCCGGCCTCGCTCTGCCTGGTTTTGTTTGTCCTTATTATCTGTCTGTTTCCTTTGTTTCTTCTTTCAAAAAAAAAACTCTATAAATTTGTCAGATGAAAGCGGCCAGCACACGTGTAAAAGCAGCGGGTTTACAAAGTGCATCTGCGCCTCAATTTGCAACCATCAGATCATTTACAAAGGAACTGGAGCATTTGCACTTTGATTTCTGATGAGGAGCCGGCGCTGACCTGCTGAGAGTTGCATTTTCTATTTCCTTAAACGCTTTGTGATGCAGATTCGCTCTGGGTTGGCGGGGGACGGCGGTGGTGGGGGGGGGGGGGGGGGGGTGAGAGCGGCGGGAAGAGGATTGTGGGGGTGGGGGGGTGGAGTGATCCTGGATCTGTGATCTCTCAGATGCTGAAGATTGGTTCTGAGCGGTGACAATTTAATTAACACCTGACTGGGTAATGCATTCTAATGACTGTAATGTTGGTTCGTATTTTATCCTTGCGAGAGGCTAGGAACTTAATGGCTATTGTTATGGCTGAGGATTGGCAATGATGTCTGAATGGCGCATTGAAATTGTTCGATTTATACACTTTGAGCTAATTTTTAAGTGGTTTTTGCACAAACCTGCGCAATTAAAATTTATCAGTGTTACAAGTAGCCTTGCATTAACACAGCAATGAAGTTACTGTGAAACCCCCCCTAGTCACCACACTCCGGCGCCTGTTCGGGTACACTGAGGGAGAATTTAGCACGGCCAATGCACCTAACCAGCACGTCTTTCGGACTGTGGGAGGAAACCGGAGCACCCGGAGGAAACCCACGCAGACACGGGGAGAACAGGCAGACTCCGCACAGACAGTGACCCAAGCCGGGAATTGAACTTGCATTCCTGGCGCTGTGAGACAGCAATGCTAATCACTGTGCCACCATGCCACCCACAGTTTGAGTCAGAACAGAAAGTACCAAGAGCGATGAGGAGATAGACCAGCATGTTAGGCAGGGTATCAAGGCCTCAGAGACTTACCAGGATGGGACAAGGACCGAGGGACTTCACTTACTTGAGGAGAGATGAGAAAAACTGGGACTGTTCTCTCTGGAACAGAGAACATGGAAGAGAGATTTGGCATTCAGGATCATGGATGAGTTTTGATAAGAGTAATGAGGGAGAGACTGTTTCCACAGGCAGAAGGGTCAGTAACCAGAGGTCAAAGATGTAAGGTCATTGACAAAAGAGTCAGAGGTGAGATGAGTTTTTTCGTACTTATATGCAGCATTGCTATGATCTGGAATGTATTGTCAGAAAGGGAGATCGAAGCAGATTAAATACTAACTTTCAAAAGGAAATTGGACAGATACTTGAAGGGGAGAAAGCATGGACAAGTGGGACAAATTGGATATTCATTGAAAGGAGCTGAAACAGAACTAATGGGCCGAATGGCCACCCCTGTGCTTTCAGATTTGAAAAGACAAAAGTTTATGGTTTGGCTTCTGGCCTTTTGTCAATTTGTCCGTATGGTGGTGTCTGGTCATAGAATGTACATAGAATCTCAACAGTGCAGATGGAGGCCATTCAGCCCATCAAGCCTGCACTGACAACAATCCCACCCAGGCCCTATCCCTGTTATCCCATGTATTTACCCTGCTTATCCCCCTGATACTAAGGGGCAATTTATCATGGCTAATCCACCTAGCCCGCACATCTTTGAGCGTGGGAGGAAACCAGAGCACCCGGAGGAAACCCACACAGACATGGGGAGAGTGTACAGTCTCCGCACAGACAGTGACCCGAGGCTGGAATCGAACCCGGGTCCCTGGTGCTGTGAGGCAGCGGTGCTAACCACTGTGCCACCGTGCCACCCACTTTGGACAGTCAGGGTCCACTTTTTTCTTAAATCCTTTGTCATCTCAATTCCTCCTCGCAGGAAATAACGCGCACCCTGGAAGCTGAGGCCTCTGTGCTTGCAGTTTACATCACTAATACCCGTAACTGTCCCTCCTCACCCACAAGCACTGTTTCTGTTAGTGCGACAACTCGAAACTGGGACCAGTGCTGACTAAGCGAGGAGCATGTGTTCTCTGAATGGATAAGTGATGTCCCGCATGTCTCTGAGCACACGAGGTGAGACAGGATGTACTGGCACACACTGACACTTCATGCTGGCATGGCCTTGGGCACAGGTTGGGGCACTGAGAAGCACTTTGTTTAAAATTGGCAGGGTGAAGTGGTGAGCCAGACAGAGAGCTTGGCAGCGTTGTTGTTCTGCTGTCTGTGTCACACCTCCCGCCGGCCTGTACAATGTGTTTGTCAGAGGAGAGAGTGGGAGGTGCAGAGTTGAAATCTGTGCAGGAATTTGCTGCTGGGTGGGGGTGATTGTGACATGCTGAGTGGAAGGGAGATTTTTATCTAATAGCAACTGTGACTCTGCACGGCCGACCTTCATTAGCACTTGCACAGTACAGGCTTAACTACTTCTACAAGCACCAGTATGCGAGCCATTGAATGCTCCCTCCACCCACATTGTCTGTACATTTAAGACCTGGCTGGCTGTAGAGATTTGCATTCTAATCAGTATTCTGTAATTTGATTTCTGTGTCTGTGCCCTGTTTGAGAACAGAGACCACTCCATCTGACGAAGGAGCATTGCTCCGAAAGCTTATGGTATTTGCTACCAAATAAACCTGTTGGACTTTAACCTGGTGTTGTGAGACTTCTTACTGTGCCAAACATCCAGCCAGGGCCACTCAGCTCTCGATCGTATTTCGTGGGTTTGCTCCGGTTTCCTCCCACAGTCCAAAGATGTGCGGGGTAGGTGGGTTGACCATGCTAAATTGCCCCTCAGTATCAGGGGGATGAGCTAGGGTAAATGTATGTGGTTAAAGGGATAGGGCCTGGATAGGATTGTTTCCAGTGCAGACTCGATGGGCCGAATGGCCTCCTTCTGCACTGTAGGGATTCTATGATTCAAACAGAACAAAAAAAAGGGCTGAAAGCAAAATACTGCGGATAGAGTCAGAGAGGTTTACAGCATGGAAACAGACCCTTCGGCCCAACTTGTCCATGCACCCTTTTCTTTAACCACTAAGCTAATCCCAATTGCCTGTGTTTGGCCCATATCCCTCTATACCCGTTTTACCCATGTAATTATCTAAATGCATTTGAAAAGACAAAATTGTAACCGCCCGTACTACTACCTCTGGCGGCTTGTTCCAGACACTCACCACCCTCTGTATGAAAAGATTGCCCCTCTGGACCCTTTTGTACCTCTCCCCTCTCACCTTTAACCTATGCCCTCTAGTTTTAGACTCCCCTACCTTTGGGAAAAGATATTGACGATCTAGCTGATCTGTGCCCCTCGTTATTCTATAGACCTCTATAAGATCACCCCTAAGCCTCCTGAACTCTCGGGAATAATGTCCCAGTCTATCCAGCCTCTCCTTATAACTCAAACCATCTGAAACAAAAACGGAAAACGTTGGAAAATCTCAGCAGGTCTGACAACATCTGAAGCGAGAGAACAGAACCAACATTTCGACTCTGGATTAGCGCTGACGAAGGGTCACCCAGACTTGAAACATTGGCTCTATTCTTTCTCCACAGATGCTGTCAGATCTGCTGAGATTTTCCAGCATTTTCTGTTTTTGTGTTGAAGAAAAGAGCGGAGTTCTGCAGGGAAGTGCGAGTGACTCTCTGTCAAGGTAATGCTTGACCAAGTGACTTGTTTGGCTCAAGAACAGCTTCTTCCCTGCTGTCATCAGACTTTTGAATGGACCTACCTTATATTAAACTGAACTTTCTCTACACCCTAGCTATGACTGTAACAGTACATTCTGCATCAGCTCCTTTCCTTCCCTCCTATGTACTCTATGAATGGTATGCTTTGTCTGTATAGCGCGCAAGAAACTATACTTTTCACTGTATGCTAATACATGTGACAATAATAAATCAAATCAAATCAAAGAGGGGCGTAGATGAGCCCTGGAAACATTTAAGCCAATAGGAATCAGGGGAAAACTGGATGGAGTCATATTTAACGCATAGGAAGATGGTTGTGATTGTTGAAGCTCGATCATCTCAGACCCAGGACATTGTGGCTGCAGTTGGCACAGATTGCTAGGCCCAGCTAGCTTCAGCTGCTTCATCAATGACCTTCCGTCCATCATAAGGTCAGAAGTGGGGATGTTCGCTGATGATTGCACAATGTTCAGCACCATTCCCGACTCCTCAGATACTGAAACATTCCATGATTCTATGATTCTCTGTCCAAATGCAGCAAGACCTGAACAACATCCAGGCTTGGGCTGACTAATGGCAAGTAACATTCGCGCCACACAAGTGACAAGCAATGATCATCTCCAACAAGAGAGAATCTAACCATCTCCCTTTGACATTCAGTGGCATTGCCATCACTGAATCCCCCACTATTAATTTCCTGGGGTGGAGGGGGGGGTTACCATTGAGCAGAGATTGAACTGGACCAGTCATATAAATACTATGTTATAATACTGGGAATACTGTGGCAAGTTATTTTCCTGATTCCCCAAAGCCTGTCCCCCATCTGCAAGGCACAAAGGAGTGTGATGGAATGCTCTCCACTTGCTTGGATGGATCCAACACCATCCAGGGCAAAGTAACCCACTTAATCAGCACCCATCCACCACCTTCAACATTCACTGCCTCGACCACTGTTGATGTAACGCGTGCTATTTACAGGATTTACTGTCACCATCTCTCCCAAATATGCGATCCCCAGCACCTAAGGATGATGAGGGCAGCCTTAATCTGCACACCATCCCGACCTGTGCTTATATCAACCATTCAGTCCTCATCACAGGGACAAAGGTCTGGGAATTCCCTCCGATCAGCACTCTGGGAGTGAGGATCTTCACCACATCGATTGCAATGGTTCAAGGAGTCCTCCACCACCTTCTCAAGGACCATCAGAAATGGCTAACAAATGACGCCCATGACCCAAGAATGAGTTTATAATGAAACACCCTGACTGTGTTTTCCCCGTCTCTTGTGTTTCCTCCCTTTAATACTTTATTTGTTTTGTGTCTCTATAGGTTCTATATTGCGTGAATCCAGATAACGAGAACAGTCCTGAAATCTCCACCAAAACTTTGAACTGTGACACCATCACCCAGGTCAAGGAGAAGATTTTAGATGCTATCTTCAAGAACTTACCCTGCTCCCATAGACCGAAAGCTGCCGACATGGACTTGGGTAAGGTTTCTGCTGAGGACAACAGCTTTCAACCCTATTCGGTGCCCCCCGGGGCGGGGGTGAGAGGGTTGGCAGGAGGGGGGGCGATTGGGTGACCAGCTTTGAGTGAGGTTAATGTATTAGCTTCAGAACAAGGCTCACCAGGAGCTGAATCAAGGTTGTCGAATCATAGAATCCTACAGTGCAGAAGGAGGCCATTTGGCCCATCGAGTCTGCATCGACCAATATCCCACCCAGGCCCTATCCCCATAACCCCATGCATTTACCCTCGCTAGTCGCCCTGACACTAAGGGACAATTTAACGTGGCCGATTAACTTTACCTGCACATCTTTGGAGTGTGGGAGGAAACCGGAGCACCCGGAGGAAACCCACGGAGACACGGGGAGAATGTGCAAACTCCACACAGACAGTGACCCAAGCCGGGAATCGAACCCGGGTCCCTGGCGCTGTGAGGCAGCAGTGCCAATCACTGTGCCACCCAGACATGTTTCACACTTGACTCACTATTGTTAGTATCCACCACGCCCTTAAAAACAAGATATGTCACGGAGCTGAGGGCAGCCAAGGTCACTTTAAATTTGCCACAGCTCTCTTATTGCCTGGCCCTTCTATATTGGCTTTCCATGTTGTGACGATAAGGATTGAACCTCTACACAGCGGATTCCATGTGATAACTGGCTTTCCCTAGTGCTGGATTTCTACATTTTAAAAAACTGTTAGTTTTAACAATAAAAGCACAAAATCCAATTGTTTCAAGTCCATTTGGATGGGGTGGCACGGTAGCACAGTGATTGGCACTGCTGCCTCGCCGCACCAGGGACCTGGGTTCGATTCCAGCCTTGGGTCACTGTCTGTGTGGAGTTTGCACATTCTCCCCGTGTCTGCATATGGGTTTCCTCCAGGTGCTCCGGTTTCCTCCCACACTCCAAAGATGCGCGGGTTAGGTGGATTGGCCATGCTAAAATGTCCCTTAGTGCCAGGGGGAACTAGCTGGGGTAAATGCATGGGGTTATGGGGATAGGTGGGATTGTGGTAGGTGCAGACTCGATGGCCCAAATGGCCTCCTTCTGCATTCCAACCATTATTCATGTAAATTGAGTTTGTGTCTTTATAAGCTCTGTTTGTGAACAGAATTCCCACTCACCTGTGGAAGGGGCTAAGAGCTCCGAAAGCTTGTGTGGCTTTTGCTACCAAATAAACCTGTTGGACTTTAACCTGGCGTTGTTAAACTTCTTACTCCTTCTGCATTGCAGGGATTCTATGTCTCTATGTCTATTTGAGCAAGAAAGTGCAGCAGTGAAGTACCAGCTGCGATTCTGTACTCCAGTCTCTAGAGTGGCACTTGTAGCTTGTGTCTCAGTGGTAAAGGGGGCAACCCAGTGAGCTCCAGCTGGCACAGTTTTCCAGATGCTCCTGGAAACCAAGTTATCAGAGAAAGGATTGGAAAAGATTAAAACAACAGCCCGGTTAATAAAAACATCCGGCAGATTTCCAGTGGGAAATTGAAGAAACCGGCAAAGGTTCTGACTGGAAAGTTCACAAACTTTGTTAGGTGCTCGAAACCTGCTGTTCTAATGATCAGAATCTTAATTTGGGAGCTGCCAAAAGGTGATCATTGAATCCCTAACGTGCAGCAGGAGACTCTTCAGCCTATCGAGTCTGCACCAACTCTCCAACACAGTATCTTACCCAGGCCCTACCCCAGTAACCCCACATTATTTACCCCACTAATCCCCCTAGCTTACACATTGGGGTGGCACAGTGGTTGGCACTGCTGCATCACAGTGCCAGGGATCTGGGTTCGATTTCCGGCTTGGGTCACAGTCTGTGCGGAGTCTGCACGTTCTCCCCGTGTCTGCGTGGGTTTCCTCCGGATGCTCTGGTTTCCTCCCACAGTCTAAAAGACGTGCTGATTAGGTGCATTGGCCATGCTAAATTCTCCCTCAGTGTACCCGAACAGGCGCCGGAGTGTGGCGACTAGGGGATTTTCACAGTAACTTCATTGCAGCGTTAATGTAAGTCGACTTGGGACTAATAAATAAACTTTAAACTTTATCTTGGGACACTAAGGGGCAATTTAGCATGGCCAAACCATCCAACCTGCACATCATTGGACAGCGGGAGGAAACCGCAGCACCCGGAAGAAACCCACACAGCCACGGGAGAACGTGCAAACTCCGCACAGACAGTAACCCAAGCCGGGAATTGAACCCGGGTCCCTGGCGCTGTGAGGCAGTAGTGCTAACCACTGTAATGATCACATTGCCTATTGTGGAGGAGTACTGGATCGCCCAGCCAGATCCCAGCTTTGATCCTTACTCTGTATGGACCTGGCCAGTCTCAGTGCACGGGACAGTGAGCTTTAATACCCCTGAACTAGGAAGGGGACAAATTCAGGCAGACTTCCCACTCTCTTTGTGTGTCGGTGCTGGGTGGGAATTCCAATCAAACAGCAGGGAGTGGTTGAAGGGAATAGTAAAGATTAAGGGGAAAGTAGACAAGCACACGAGGGAGAAGGAAATAAACGGAAACAAATAGGTAGAAGATTTAGATTAGAAAAGATGGGATGAGGCTCGAGCGAAGCAAATGCACCAGCATGGACTAGTAGGGTCGAATGGCCTGTTGCTGTGCTGGTCTCCAATGTAATCCTACGTTGATAGCTTGTATTAACATAGCCTTCTTAACATAGTCTCAAGGTGCTACACAGGAAGGGTACCAAATAAATGTTGACACTGACTCACAGAAAGTGGTATCAGGATGGACCAGCAAAAGCTTAGTCACTCGGGTAGGTTTTAAATGAGCAGCTTAAAGTGTGTTAGAGTGATGGAGAGGGTTTGCGGGGAGGGAGGGGGGCAGTTCCAGAGCTTACGGCATAATTAATGGAGGCACAGTCACCTACGATGGAGTGATTAAAATTGGAGATAGCAAGAGGCCAGAATTGGAGGTGCGCAGATAGGTTGCAAGGCTGGAACACGCTCTTTGTGGCGGGGGCATCAGGCTGTGGTGGGATACGAAGCAAGGTTGAAGATGTAGTCAGATAATTTGCCGATTGTTAAGGTGTGGACCGAATCATGTAGCGTGGTCATTAGGGCGAGATACTGGGTGATACTGAGGGAGTAAGAAGTTTAACAACACCAGGTTAAAGCCCAACAGGTTTATTTGGTAGCAAAAGCCACACCTACCAAATAAAGCTGTTGGACTTTAACCTGGTGTTGTTAAACTTCTTACTGTGTTTACCCCTGTCCAACGCCGGCATCTCCACATCATGATACTGAGGGACCATGGCACAGCGTGAGTTACCGCTTGCCCAGTGCTGACGGTGGGGCAGGCAGTGAAGATGGAATAAGTTAAACCCCACTCCACAAAAAAAAGTAACTGCTTCAATCTGTACCAACCACTGGCTTTGTCCAACCCGCACATTGGTGGAAAGAAATGGTGTATCTTGGATGACCTTTAAGTGAAAACACAATGAGGTTAACCTTCAGCTCAGAGTCAATGAAAGCATTTGTAGGCAGCTTTTGAGCTGAAAAAGATTTCCTCCTTATCTTTGTGTAATTGTGACTTCCTCCTCCATTGAATGAAGTGCTTGTTTTCTTTAGATAATGAAGCCCCATTGATCTGTGGTGTGAGGCAGAACAGACGTGTGATTTCATTGACTCTCTCTCTCTTGTTTTTAAATCTCTATCCACCTCCCCTCCTCCCCCCCCCCCATCAAACCACCGGCAAATAACTTTCACCCAATAGAGTGGCGACAGGGAAGGATGGCCAGGGTGATTCTACAGGATGAGGACGTCACGACAAAGATAGAGAATGACTGGAAGAGGCTGAACACGTTGGCGCATTATCAGGTGAGATGGAGGACATGGCTCTTCCAGATCAGCTGTCAATCACCCCTTTTGAGAGAGAGAAAGGGAAAGCAGAATTGCATCCGTCAGGCTGGTTGCCTGTCTGGTGCGAATTGCAGATTCCTTCCTCTGATAGAAATGTCCTTTCTTCATTAATGTGCAAATAATTTGGGAGATAAGCCATCAACTGCTAAATTAGGGATTTGACTTTGGACCACATTGGTGTTAAATTAAATGTCACAGTGTTGACTGTCAGTGTGGAGGTGGGAAGAGAAAACAGATTAGAAATTGATTGGATCGGAGATGAGATAATGAAGACAGGAGTTAATTCTTTCATTGGAGAGGGCAAGTTATCCTTGACAAATCCTGTCAAAATCTCCAAGGTTGTTAGCACTCTGGCAGTACAGGGGATTCTTTATATTGAAAATGATAGATTTTAGTTCTATATCAGTGATTTTAATGCTCCCCTCTCTCTCTGTTTCTCTCTCTATCCAAATATATTTCTATATATTAATGTATAAAAATTATTTGTGTTGCAACAGTCAAGCGCCTGCAAATAAAGAATGAAGATTAGCTTGATGGTCTTATTAATGTGATTTTCTATCAGGATATAATCAATTTAAATAAAGAGAAGTCACTTGAACTCAGCTGTAAAGAGTTGATACGAATAATGTTGACTTATTTCTGTTAGGAGTGAGTGTATTGATTGAGCAATAGGACTAGAAACAGGCTGAACTCCATGTCATGTTTACATTCTCCTGAAACCTAACCATTGTATTTCAGTTTAAGTTTATTTATTAGTGTCGCAAGTAGGCTTACATTAACACCACAGTGAAGTTACTATGAAAATCCCCGAGCCGCCACACTCCAGCTCCTGTTCGGGTACACTGAGGGAGAATTTAGCACCTAACCAGCATGTCTTTCGGATGGTGGGAGGAAGCTGGAGGCACCCGAAGGAAACCCACACAGACATGGGGAGAATGTGTAGACTCTGCAGACAGGAACCCAATCCGGGAATCGAACCCGGATCCCTGGTGCTGTGAGGCAACAGTGCCACCATGCCGCACACATACTTTGTGTTGGGACATGCAGTGCAGTGGGATTATCGTGCAGCCTCTCCAACCTCAATATCTTGCTTTAAACGCAGACTTGACAAACGGGAGGCATATCTTCAACTTCAGTGCACTTGGGAGTGTCAACCCACTGCTAAAACCTCCTGTGATTTGCCACAGGAGGTTTTAATTCAGATAGCTTCTAATTCAGATGATAGGTTAAGGCAGCGGTTGTTGAAACAGAGGACGTAGAGCTTCACTTTGCATCTAGCCTGTGGAGTGCTTAGCGGGAGAAAATATTGGATGTTGAAAGTAGAACTGTATCATTCTCCCAAAATGGTGCCCTCATCTTAATGAGCGTAAGTGCTGAGCTAAAAGTGTGTGACTCAACCAGTGAGCCGAAAGCAAGATCGTGGAAACATCATTACCTCCAAGCTTCCCTTCAAATCACACACCATCCCAACATCGATATCTTACTTCATCAACATTGGATTACAATCCTGGAAATCTCTACCACACACACTGTCAGCACCAGCACTGTAATGTTTCAGGAAAGGCACCACCAACTTCTTAGGATAACCAGGAATAGGCAATGAAAATATAAGATTATGAAGGGAATAGATAAGTTAGAAACAGGGAGGTTGTTTCCACTGGCGGATGAAACTAGAACTAGGGGGCATGACCTCAAAATACGGGGGAGCAGATTTAGGACTGAGTTGAGGAGCAACTTCTTCACGCAGAGGGTTGTGAAATCTGTGGAATTCCCTGCCCAGTGAAGCAGTTGAGGCTACCTCATTGAATGTTTTTAAGGCAAGGATAGATACATTTTTGAACAGTAAAGGAATTAAGGGTCATGGTGAATGGGTGGGTAAGTGGAGCTGAGTTCACAAAAAGATCAGCCATGATCTTATTGAATGGCGGAGCAGGCTCGAGGGGCCAAATGGCCTACTCCTGCTCCTAGTTCTTATGTTATGTTCTTATAAAATGGCCTTATTTTGAGAACAAATTAAAAAGGTGTAAAGTTGCCCCTATCCACTAGGCATATGGTTCATATGGGTCTATATGGTCCATAGGGTGTCCTCAGGCTGGCATGGACAAGGTGGGCCGAATGTGCTGTAACGTTTCTATGGTTCTATGGTCCATGTTGCCCCGTGAACTCTCGGACAGAAAACCATTTTTACTGGAAAACAATCACCCTCCCAGTCAGTCACCGTCCAGTGCCAGAAGTAGTGCCAGGTTACAACGATTAATTTCAATTGTTAAATAACCTGTGGGAAATGTGTTAAATCCTTCTGTAAAGATGCACCTTCTCACACTTCACACACTTCATTGATGAATACAAAAGGCATCTACTAATAAGAATTGTCCAGCAGCCTTGTGGCTGTAGCCAGCCCCCACAATGCCTCTGACCAGCCACCTCTCTCACCATGGGGTGATTCCACACTCTGGGTAGGATTTTCTAGCCGTGCTCACCCCAAGTCCAAAAATTCCCACCAGAGGTCAACGAACCTTTGCATGGTCCACCCCCGACCGCTATAATCCCCGTGGCGGGCAGCATGGGTAAATTCCACCCTCTGAGTCCCAATTGGTCTCACAGACCATGTGACTCTTTCTCAGCTGTGTTGTCCTTAAAGTGACAATCACCACACCTTCCTTTCGCAGGAGTCGACTGGAATTAAAAATAGGTCCAAAGCATGATTCCAATTTAGATTATGTGTCTGGGGAGCAGGAAGTGGAGGGAGGGTCTCAATGACATGGAATAAAATACTCAGTATTAGTGATGAAGAAAACCCAGAAGGTTATTCCCGAGTGTCATGCTAGAAGGTGGAGATTTAAGTGAGAGAAAAGTAAATTTAAAACAGCCACAAGGAAGAGCTCCTTAACTCAGTGATAAGTGTTTAGAACAATCTTCAAGGCAGATCCTAGAAAGAAAGGGGGTGGGGTTCAAGATGGTAGGAAGCTGGGAGTTGGGATACCAATAGAACCCCTACAGTGCAGAAGGAGGCCATTCAGCCCATTGAGTCTGCACCAAATCTCCAAAAGAGCATGTTCCCCAGCCCCATCCCCGTAACTCTACATATTTACCATGACTAATCCACCTAACCTACACATCTCTGCAAACTAAGGGTCAGTTTAGCATGGCCAATCCACCTAACCTGTACATCTTTTGGACTGTGGGAGGAAACCGGAGTACCCAGAGGAAACCCATTAGGGGAGAATGTGCAAACCCCACACAGACAGGCACCTGAGGCTGAAATTGAACCTGGATCCCTGGTGCTGCGAGGCAGCAGTGCTAACCACTGTGCCACCCCCGTGCTGGACACACAAGAGTTTTGAGGGGCCGATTCACTTCATCCTGTCCTTGAAGTGTTTATCAGTGTCCCTGTGAATGAGACCTGAGACCAAGTCAGTTCAATCCAGACCTCGGGAATTCTGACAGACAGCTTCCCATGTTCCAGTCTTAGGAGTCGGAAGATTGATTGTGAGGCGGTAGACCATTTGCATGTCAGTGATCGGAATTGTTACTCTGCTTCGATTGCTTTGTAAGGTTGTGAAGTTCTTATTTTGGGAATGTGTTTCTGTGCTGTTATTGAAGGCTGATTATCCTGTCTGAGTTGTGAGCATTGTTAGTCAGGATTATTCACCATGTAGTTATCTAATGATGACCACACATGAAAGGGAAAGATTGTGGATGGGATTTTCCGGCCGCGTTCGCCCTGAAACCGGAAGCCTCATGGTGTGTAGCTAGCTCCCAGAATGTTCCTGACCAGTCGCCTCCCTCACCATGGGGTGATGCCACACTCTGGGCAGGATTTCTAGCCATGCTCACCCCAAGGCCAGAAATTCCCGCCCAAGGTCAATGGACCTTTCCATGGTCTGCCCCTCGCCCGCTATGATTCCTGTTGTGGGCCGGACGGGAAAATTCACCCCTGTGACACAATCACTGCCAGTTTATCAGGTGACAATCTTTTCTTACTGAGAAAGGGTATGATTGATACATATTACACCGACAGATCTCTTCTAACACTGCCCGGGATTGATTTGGGAGATTTGCTGCCTTAGGACAGTAAGGGTCTTAAAATATTCACTCATAAATCCAGTAAAGAATTCAGGAGAAACCCTTTTTTAACCACCCAAAAGCAAAAAACAGGGAAGGGTCGCATTAAAGCTTGTCCGAGCTGGCCTTGTGTGCCTTAAAATGGAAGTCCGGTGTTAGTGGTCCAGATATTACTGATTTTTACTGAGATTCGGACATTTTGAACTGGTTTAACCTCCTGGGCAGAGTGTGGTCAGCATGTAGAGCTCGCTACCCTGAAGAGTTAAGAGGAATAGTGGAAAGGGAAGATAGAATGCGCACAGTGGATGGGAGTGGAAGGAAATGAAAGTAGGGTTAGATGAAGAGGGGCGGAAGGAGACATTGGCACAGACCAGTTGGAGGTCAAATAGCCTTTCCCTGTTCTGTGATAGGAGAAGTGTTGCAGGAAATAGCCATGGTGGTACACAATATATTTCTAGATATTCCGTATAATCCTAGCAAACCTTCCATGGCCTTTTACTCATGGTTATCCTTTTAGCAGTGTTTAATGTAACAAGCCAAACTGGTAGGAGGAACTGTGCAAACTATGCAACAGCACCACCAGTGGCTGGAGGACTAATTCGTAGGCAGTAATGTTTCCAGTGAAAATGTGTGTTCATTACTTTTAACACTTTGAGTTGTGATGATACTGTGCCTTTAAGAAATGTATTGGTCATGTTTCTGTGCTGAATGTGTTTACTGAATGTGTTTACTTCCAATTTATCGGCGCCCTTCTGTCTGGATCCAGCAGCACTGTATTGTTACTGCAGCCACATAATTGATCTGAATTGATGCAGTCTTTGTTTTGATCTGAATTAATGCAGGGTTCTGTTGTTTTGTGTTTTCCCCTGGGATATTGCAGATTGGGGGCTTGATTAGGTTGATGGACAGGTAAGGTCATATGACTGGGTACAGTTAGACTTTCACAGAGAACTCAAGGCAGTCTGCTTTTGGGATTTTTAGAGAGAGATTGCTTTCTCTGTATTTCTTGCTCTGTCTGAACTGGAGACTGGAATCTGCCAAGAAGTAGGGTTTCTCTCTGAGATTCTACAGTCTGGGCTGGAGCTTTCTCTGGAGATTGCTGCATGGGAATTAGAAGACGACTGTCTGTTTGGATCACTCTCCAGAAGTGTCAAAAGGCTAGAAATCTCGGACCCGTGTAAGCATCTTTGTTTTTCTGTGCTAACTGGTTCGACAGAGGAATTTATGTCTTTGGGGGATATTGCTAAATTGGAATAATAGAGATAGCTAGTTGTTAAGAATTATACTTTGTCAAGCTTAAGTATTTTAATTGGTAAAAGTTATGCTAATTCTTTTTGTTATATTCTAATTGTTCATAAATAAACTTTGTTTGACAAAAGCTTCCTAGTGGGTCACTTGAATCATACCTGGAATGAAACACCTTATGCTCACTCTAATGCCAAAAGCAGATGTAAATGTTAGGGTCTCGGCTAACTTTGTAAAACACCTTGGAGTTTTTGATCTGGTCCTTAACAGAGTTTGCATTGCCAAATCCACAAAAGCATAGTTCAATTATGGCAAGTGTGTGCGCGTGTATGTGTGTGTGTGTATATGTGTGCGCATGTGTGTGTATATGTGTGCGCGTGTGTGCACGCATGTGTATATGTGTGCGCGCATATGTGTATATGTGTGTGCGCGTGTGTGTATATGTGTGCACACGTGTGTGTATATGTGTGTGTGCGCGTGTGTGTATATGTGTGCGCACGTGTGTGTATATGCGTGTGTGCACGCATGTGTATATGTGTGCGCGCATATGTGTATGTGTGCGAGTGTGTGTATATGTGTGTGTGCACGCATGTGTGTGCATGCATGCATTTGCACATGCGTGCGGAAAATAGTCTTTCCTGGAAGCAAAGTTTTGGCCAATGGTATGAGGCGCAAGTCCTTGATGTTTCTGGTTGCTTCCTGTTGGTACGCCAACTAATGTTAAGACAGAACAAACTGCTCAAAGCCTCCAGAATCCTTGAAAGTAATCCGCCCTTGGATATCCAGTGCTGTCTGTACAAACTGTCTGAATCCCTTGATTAGGCCACTGACTGGTAATCACTCCCAGATATGCATTATTTTCAGCATAATTAAAAAGAAGTCTTCGAGTTGCTTGATGAGTTTTCCATGTTTTTTTGTTTGTCTCTCCAAAAAAAAACCCCAATTCTCTGCAGGTGACAGATGGCTCTGTGGTTGCCCTAGTGCCCAAACAAACAACAGCGTACAATGCTGCCAATAATTCGACTGTTTCGCGAACCTCAGCCAGCAAATACGGTGAGTTCTCTCCCCACCCCCTGCCCCTCTTTCTCATCCACATGACTCTCTGAAAAGTCCCTTGTACTCTCATCTTCCTCTGCACCTTCATTTCAACCTTGGTGTAGCACAGTTAAGCAAATTTTTAATGAGAGAATTTGATGTTCTGGTAACTTGAGAGCAGGGAGAACAGACGTAGGCAGCAGAATGCTGATTAGCACTTATAATTACACAGCATTTACAGCACAGAAACAGGCCATTCATTCCAACTAGCCCATGCCAGTGCTTATGTGCCACATAAACTTCCTCCCACTCTACTTCATGGCTCCCTTTCAGAGTCAACTCCTTTCTCCCTCATTTACTTTTCAAGCTGCCCCATTAAATATTTTTTTCATTTTGCTCTCTGATATCCATCCTCTTTTCCTGGAGACTGTTGCTGACATAATGGTTCTCGAGGCACAGGTAGCCTCACAATATCTTGCTCAAGCATCAGCGGAGGGTGTGACGCAGAGAGGTTAATCGCTGTTCCCAGTCCTGCTCGGGTTCTTTGTGCGTCAGTGTGACATCTGCAGCAGGTGTAACTAGTTGGCAATTAGGATGTGGAGACTCTGGACAAGTGGTCAGGAGTAGGACTACTGAACTGTGATCAGGAGCAGGATTCCCTGACAGTGCTCAGGAGCAATAATCTAACTAAGATCAGGAGCAGGTTTCCCGGACAACGGTTCCTGGATAAGGATCATGAGCAAGGGTCCTGAATAGTGGGCAGGAGCAGGGTTCCTGGATGTGATCCGGAACAGGAGTCTTGGATCAGGATCAGGAACAGGAATTCGAATAGGATTCAGGAACAGGATAGGGATCAGGAGCAGCAGACTGGTTGGGAATCAGGAGCAGAAATCCTGGACAGTGATCAAGATCAGGAGTTCTGGATAGTGTTCAGGAGTGAATGGATTAACCTCACCTCTCATACGAGAGTGTTAAGGAACACATCAGTGCTGCCCCAACCACTAACATCGCTAGTGTCAACCTATTCAGCTCAGAGCTGGATTAAACTTGGGAAATTCATGGTGCTTGTGGTTTGGAACATTCACTGCATGTAGGCCCTAAAGAAAATAGTCATCCTTTTTTCTTCTTCCCCCACTGTAATCAATTATCTTTCCTTGGGTAAAGCGTGGGGCATTTCCAGACCTAAAACCTCTACTGATCATGAAGGGCACTACATAAATGCAGGTCTGTCTGTCTTTCTTTCCCACAGAAACCATGATCCGGTATACGGGCAGTCCTGACAGCCTGCGCTCCCGTACTCCGATGATCACTCCTGACTTGGAGACTGGAGTCAAGGTCTGGCACCTGGTCAAGAACCATGAACACGGAGACCAAAAGGAGGGTGACCGGGGCAGCAAGATGGTGTCGGAGATCTACCTGACCCGGCTACTTGCTACAAAGGTAACGTTAACGACTGGATAGTTGGGAGTGATGTGAATGGAATGTGTCAACCTGATTCCTCATTCCTGCCCCACAGAATTGATCCTCCTGTTCTAGTTAGGAAGCTCTTGCCTCACCTCGGGTGACAGGTAGAGAGACAAGAAGTCCACTTGGAAATGCCTGATTTTAATTGTTCCACCATTTTGAGAGGGGGGGGGAGGTGAGGGGGTTGGGTGCCTTGGAGCTAGGCTGTGTGGAATTCCCTCCCTAAACCTCTCCACCTCTTTACCCCTCACTCCTCCTTTAGATGCTCCACTTAACCTATCGCCTTTTGGTCACCCACTCTAATATCCCCTCATGTAGCTGAGTGCCACGTTTTGTCTGATTACGCTCCCGTGAGCTGGCAAAGGCTCTGTATAACTAAAAGTTTTTGTTGGTTGTAGAAGATCGGCAGGGAAGCCTAGTATTGAGAAACCACAAATGTCCTCCCCATGATGCTCTGTCCATTAAAAGCCAACTGCAAATTCCTGAATTGCCGTTGGCTGAAACATTCCCACCAGAAGCAAAGTTTCAAAAATCAATCTGAACTTCCTCTTTATAAACTATCTCCCTCTTGGATAAAGATTCCCAGAAAATGCAATTTGACTCTGAATTGATTTTCGACAAAGGAGCTGGAAAATTCATTAAGATTGTTGTTAATTGAATCTGAATCAGTACATTGTTAAAAGAGGCCATTTGGCCCATTGAGTCTGCACCGGCTCTCTGAAAGAGCTTCTTACCCAGGCCCTCCCCTTCACCCTATCCCCGTAATCCCATGCATTTACTATGGCCAATCCGCCTAATCTGCGCATCTTTGGAGTGTGGGAGGAAACTGGAGCACCCGGAGGAAACCCACGCAGACACGGGGAGAATGTGCAAACTCCACACAGACAGTCACCCAAGGCTGGAATTGAAGCCTCTAACCATTGTGCCACCCTGTTCGAGGTTTGAGTTTTTCACAGGGCAACACAACCCCACGGAGAACATGGAGACCAGCTGGCAATATGAGAGTGGTGGGGAGGACTGAGCATCCTCTGCAGAGATCAATATTTGTGTGAAATTCCCTGGGAGAATGAAAGGAAGATCCACAAGTCGGCAACTCTTCTCTCAGAAGCGTCTTGATGCTCCTCATGATGCTTTGAAGTGCGGTCACTGTTGTGCAGACAAACACCATTGTGAAGTGTCGTTCTGTATGTGGCCTTTCCAAAAAATATCCCTATATTTTGAGGGCGGTCTTGTGTTGTAGGCCCAAAAGGATCCAATTTAATATCGAACAAACTCATTTCACACCTAGTTTTCAACCCATCAGTAGGCGTTGCAAAGATATCCAGGTAGCATGGGTGACAGGGCAGTGTGCCAACCCACTGTATTACCTACAACTTATTAATAATAAGCTCTATTAGACATGGGCTGGAACTCTACCACCTCACCCGCCACGGAATCGGAGCGGGCGAGGGTCCGACAACGGAAATCTCCGTTGACCTCAGGCGGGAATTTCCGGTCTCGCCTGAGCGAGGCCATAAAATGCCGTGCATGGGCTTTGCAGGTAGCATCATGGGATGGTGCTTGCAAAGCCCATGACTCATAAGATAACTTTCCCATATCTGTTGATTCATATAGCACAGTCATTAGTGAAATAATCACTCCATAAATGAAAAGAAAAGAATCCATTGATTTAATACAAAAGATTTAGTCTTCTCCTCCTTTCCATCTCTTCCTCATTGGTCTGCGCTCAGCAACAACCAATCAAATGCAGGATTTAGCAGCCATTCAATGTGGCGTCTTGCTTCCTGACTGATGTTCACTTCCAGCCATTTCAGCCTCTGCCAGACACCGACCTCCCTCGAGATCCACCCCACCATCCGTCTCGCCCCCCTACCATCCAGTATCCCGCTTATGTTTCCAGCCAATGGGCTTCCCCCCATTTCACTTCTAACTCTGGCCCTGGTTCCCTCCCTCCCAATCATGGCCCTTCCTATTTCAAATCCAGCCCCAGTTTGAGATTTAACTGCACCTTCACAACCAACAGTGTCCTGGCTCTGGACACCCACAGTTCTCCCACTTCCACTTGAGAGCCTGAGATTCCGTCTCTGCTTTGACCCTCGTCATTGCTGGGGAGATAAATTGTTATTATTTCATGGGATATGGACGTCATCCACAAGGTCAACATATAGTGCCCATCGTAAATTGCCCTTGATCTGAGTGGTATGCTACACCATTTAAGAGGGTAATTGAAAATCAACACTGTTATAGGTCTGGGGCCACATGTAGGCCGGACCGGGTAAGATTTCCTTCCTTGAAGGACATTAGTGAACCAGATGAACATTTGTGACAGTCAGTGATAGTTTCATGGCCAAAATCATTGAGACTAGTTTTTCAATTCCAGATCTATTAACTGAATTCAAATTCCACCAGCTCCCATGGTGAGATTTGAACCCGTGTCCCCAGAACATTTACCTCTGGATTATAAGCCAGGCGGCATTACCACTATGTCACCTGTGGTGGTCTCCTTCCCCCTCCTCTCAGATCTACCTTTCATCTAGACCTCGACCTTGCCTCTTCTCTCCTCCCACACATCCCTGCCACAATCCAGCCCTCTTCCCGAATGCTGAGCGTCCAACCATCCTCCCTTTGTAAGGTCACCCATCCATCCCACTTCCAGCCTTCTACCAATCCTGTTTGTCACCGAGAGAGAGAGGGGAGAAAAAAGTCGAATGCATGGGAAGCAAGTGGAATGACAGTTCAAGAAAAATAGGGTGGTAATAGTCGGAGATTTTAATTTTCCCAACATTGACTGGGACAGCCATTGTATTAGAGGGTTGGATGGAGAGAAATTTGTTGAGTGTATTCAGGAGGAATTTCTCATTCAGTATGTGGATGGCCCGACTAGAGAGAGGGCAAAATTTGACCTCCTCTTGGGAAATAAGGAAGGGCAGGTGACAGAAGTGTTAGTGAGGGATCACTTTGGGACCAGTGACCATAATTTTATTAGTTTTAAGATAGCTATGGAGAATGATAGGTCTGTCCCAAAAGTTAATATTCTAAATTGGGGCAAGGCCAGTTTTGATGGTGTCAGGCAGGAACTTTCAAAAGTTAATTGGGGGAGTCTGTGGGAAGGCAAAGGGACGTCTGGTAAGTGGCATGCTTTCAAAAGTGTGTTAACCAGGGTTCAGGGTAAACACATTCCTCTTGGAATGAAGGGCAAGGCTGGCAGAAGTAGGGAACCCTGGATGACTCGGGATATTGAGGCCTTGGTCAAGAAGAAGAAAGAGGCACATGACATGTACATGATTGATAGTGCATCACATAGGCAGCTGGGATCAAGTGAATCCCTTGAAGAGTATAGGGGGAGTAGGAGTAGAGTTAAGGGAGAAATCAGGAGGGCAAAAAGGGGACACAAAATTGTTTTGGCAGATAAGGCAAAGGAGAATCCAAAGAGCTTCTACAAATACATAAAGGGCAAAAGAGTAACAAGGGAGAGAGTAGGGCCTCTTAAGGATCAACAAGGTCATCTATGTGCGGATCCACAAGAGATGGGTGAGATCCTAAATGAATATTTCTCATTAGTATTTACTGTTGAGAAAAGCATGCATGTTAGGGAACTTGGGGAAATAAATATTGATGTCTTGAGGAGTGTACATATTACAGAGAAGGAGGTGCTGGAAGTCTTAAAGCGCATTAAGGTAGATAAATCTGTGGGACCTGATGAGGTATATCCCAGGACGTTATGGGAGGCTAGGGAGGAAATTGCGGGTCCCCTAGCCGAGATATTTGAATCATTGATAGTCACGGGTGAGGTGCCTGAAGATTGGAGAGTGGCAAATGTTGTGCCTTTGTTTAAAAAGGGCTGCAGGGAAAAGCCTGGGAACTACAGGCCGGTGAGCCTCACATCTTTGGTGGGTAAATTGTTGGAAGATATTTTGAGAGACAGGATCTACAGGCATTGAGAGATGCAAGGACTGATTAGGGACAGTCAGCATGGCTTTGTGAGTGGAAAATCATGTTTCTCAAATTTGATTGAATTTTTTGAAGGGGTAACCAAGAAGGTAGATGAGGGCAGTGCATTGATGTTGTCTACATGGACTTTAGCAAGGCCTTTGACAAGGTACCGCATGGTAGGTTGTTGCATAAAGTTAAATCTCACGGGATCCAGGGTGAGGTATGTAAATGGATACAAAATTGACAGAAGCCAGAGGGTGGTTGCAGAGAGTTGTTTTTCAAACTGGAGGCCTAGGGCCAGCGGTGTGCCTCAGGGATCAGTGCTGGGTCCACTGTTATTTGTCGTTTATATTAATGATTTGGATGAGAATACAGGGGGCATGGTTAGTAAGTTTGCAGATTACACCAAGATTGGTGGCATTGTGGACAGTGAAGAAAGTTATCTCCAATTGCAACGGGATCTTGATCAATTGGGCCAGTGAGCTGACGAATAGCAGATGGAGTTTAATTTAGATAAATGCGAGGTGATGCATTTTATAGATTGAACCAGGGCAGGACTTACTCAGTTAATGGTAGGGCGTTGGTTGGGGAGAGTTACAGAACAAAGAGATCCACGGGTACATGTTCATAGTTCCTTGAAAGTGGAGCCACAGGTGGACAGAGTGGTGAAGAAGACATTCGGCATGCTTGGTTTCATTGGTCAGAACATTGAATACAGGAGTTTGGACGTCTTGTTAAAGTTGTACAAGACACTGGTAAGGCCACACTTGGAATGCTGTGTGCAATTCTGGTCACCCTATTATAGAAATGATATTATTAAACTAGACAGAGTGCAGAAAAGATTTACTAGGATGCTACCGGGACTTGATGGATTGAGTTATAAGGAGAGGCTGAATAGACTGGGACTTTTTTCTCTGGAGCGTAGGAGGCTGAGGGTTGACCTTATAGAGGTCTATAAAATAATGATGGGCATAGACAAGGTAGATAGTCAATATCTTTTCCCAAAGGTAGGGGAGTCTAAAACTAGAGGGCATAGGATTAAGGTGAGAGGGGAGAGATACAAAAGTATCCAGAGGGGCAATTTTTTCACACAGAGGGTGGTGAGTGTCTGGAACAAGCTGCCAGAGGTAGTAGTAGAGGCGGGTACAATTTTATGTTTTAAAAAGCGTTTAGATAGTTACATGGGTACGATGGGTATAGAGGGATATGGGCCAAATGCGGGCAATTGGGATTAGCTTAAGGGTTTTTTAAAAAAAGGGCGGCATGGACAAGTTGGGCCGAAGGGCCTGTTTCCATGCTGTAAACCTCTCTGACTCTAAATGGTTGCAATTAAATCTAGTTTTTAAATTGATGACCGTATTGATGGAGGACACCACTGAAATATTTCCGTCCCGCCCACCACAGGAATCGGGGCGGGCGAGGGGTGGACAATGGGAAGGTCTGTTGACCTCGGGTGGGATTTTACAGTTTCGGGATGAGCAAGGCCGTAAAATCCTGCCCCATTTGTCTGTTTGGGGATTCAGTGAGGAGTTGTCCCCTTAACCCGTCACGGACAGACAAGTCTTCCCTTTTAAATTGAAATCAACAAGGGGGAAGCACAAGGTTAGGGAGGGAGAGTAAGGCAGTGAGATTTGGTTTGGATAGTTCCAGCAAAGAGCTAGCACAGACACGATGGACTGAATGTACTCCAAACCTCTGCAGTTCCAGGTGCAGAAACAAACATTCTTTCCTCTTTGTCTGTGGCAAATGGGGCGGCACGGGGGCAGAGTGATTAGCTCTGCTACCCCACAGCGCCAGGGACCCAGGTTCAATTCCAGCCTCGGGTCACTGTCTGTGTGAAGTTTTCTCCGGTTTCCTCCTACACTCCAAAGATGTGCTGGTTAGGTTGATTGGCCATGGTAAATTAACTCTGGTGTCAGGGAGATTAACAGGGTAAATATGAGGAGTTACGGGAATGGGGCCTGGGTGGGATTGCTGTCGGTGCAGACTCGATGGGCTGAATGGCCTCATTCTGCACTGCCGGGATTCAATGATTCTATGAAATGGCACTGAAATCGAGCAGCAAATCCTAAAATGAATTATTTTCCTGTGAACCTTCATCCAAGTAAAAAGGAAATCGGGAAATATTACCTCAAAATGGGCATGTTCCAAAACGAATCTGAATTTCATTCTGTTGTCACGTTTAAAAGCTGCTCTTTAAACAGATGCAAGGCAGGACATCTGATAAACGATTCCAATCCGCATGTGAACGGTTTTTATTACTGGGTGAGTGGGTGGTGTTGGAATGCACATTCATCTTCTCAAGGAGAGAGACAGGTGTGTTAAGTACCCTCTGTTAAATGAAGCATTGCAATTTGAACTGTGGAGCGGGAGACCTGCCCAGTTGGTTTTTGTGACGCTCAATCTATTCTGCTTACAAGTTAATGAAGAAGTGAAGGTTCCTTCTGTTCACCATTTGTGACAACATTCCAAAAGAGCATGTCCCAAACGGCGCTCAGAGGAAATCTCCCCCTTCCACTGGGAATCTCTACAGGAAGGTAGAGATTGTGGCACCAATGTAGCACCACTGCAGTGTGCTGGAAACTCAACTCATCACCAGGGGAGGCATGAGACCCCCCGGTAGGAATTAGAAGGATTGGCGACCACCAGTTAGTACAATGGTTTATTTACAAGCAGATAAATATACAGCGTACTTTCACGATGTTAACACTTCCAGCTCCAGGATCAACCCTGACTGCAAAAGCCCACACTCTGCACCGAGATCCCCACGCTCATTCCCCATTGGGCGATTGGGTCACATGATCCTCCTGCTTTTTTTTATTCATTCATGGGACATGGGCGTTACTGGCTGGGCCAGCATTCATTGCCCATTCCTAGTTGCCCTTGTTCAGAGGGCAGTTGAGAGTCAACCACATTGCTGTGGCTCTGGAGTCACATGTAGGCCAGGTAAGCACAGCTTTCCTCTGCTAAAGGACATTGGTAAACCAGATGGGCTTTTCCGACAATCGACAATGGTTTCATGGTCATCAGTAGATTCTTAATTCCAGATATTTATTATTGAATTCAAATTCCACCATCTGCCATGGCGGGATTCGAACTTTGGTCCCCAGAACAACTGATCCACTTTAATCCGAGCAGACAACCTCCCTTAGCCCTTCTTGTGCCAGGTCAAGGGATCTGCTATTTTAAACATCCATTGCACCATTCGTTTACTACTGCTGCAGTCTGCCTGGTGTGTGCCCCTTTAAGATCAGTACAATCCCATCAGGGTGGATGGGAAACTCTAATGTTGGAGCAGGTCCATTGTGCTAATTTGGACTTTAGGGCAGCACAGTGGTTAGCACTGCTGCCTCACAGTGCCGGGGATCTGGGTTTGATTCCCACTTGGATCACTATCTGTGCGGAGTCTGCACATTCTCCCCGTGTCTGTGTGGTTTCCTCTGGGTACTCCGGTTTCCTCCCACAGTCTGAAAGACGGGCAGGTTAGGTGCATTGGTTGTGCTAAATTCTCCCTCAGTGTACCCGAACAGGCGCCAGAGTATGGCGACTCGGGGATTTTCACAGTAACTTCATTGCAGTGTGAATGTAAGTCTACCTGTGGCACTAATAAATAAACTTAAAACACACACAGTCTCTCCCAAAGAAATTGGATGAATAAGAATTTGAGTAGGTAGGATGGATAGTATTGATCAGTTAAAATAACTTGGAAGTGCATGATAAAGGAGGACTGAGTCAGCACGGCTTTGTCAAGGGGAGGTCATGTCTGACAAATCTGTTAGAGTTCTTTGAGGAGGTAACAAGGAAGTTAGATAAAGGAGAACCAGTGGATGTGATTTATTTAGATTTCCAGAAGGCCTTTGACAAGGTGCCGCATAGGAGACTGTTAAATAAGTTAAGTGCCCATGGTGTTAAGGGTAAGGTCCTGGCATGGATAGAGGATTGGCTGACTGGCAAATGGCAAAGAGTGGGGATAAAGGGGTCTTTCTCAGGATGGCAGCTGGTGACTAGTGGTGTGCCTCAGGGGTCAGTGCTGGGAGCATAACTTTTCACAATATACATTAACGATTTGGAGGAAGGAACTGAAGGCACTGTTGCTAAGTTTGCAGATGATACAAAGATATGTAGAAGGACAGGTAGTATTGAAGAAGCAGGGCGGCTGCAGAAGGACTTGGACAGGTTAAACGAGTGGACAAAGAAGTGGCAGATGGAATACAATGTGGAAAAGTGTGAGGTTATGCACTTTGGAAGGAGGAATGGAGGCATAGACTATTTTCTAAATGGGAAAATGCTAAGGAAATCAGAAACACAAAGGGACTTAGGAGTCATTATTCAAGACTCTCTTAAGGTTAATGTGCAGGTTCAGGGCAGTTGGGAAGGCAAATGCAATGTTAGCGTTCATGTCGAGAGGGCTAGAATACAAGAGCAGGGATGTACTTCTGAGGCTACTTAAGGCTCTGGTCAGACCCCATTTGGAGTATTGTGAGCAGTTTTGGGCCCCATATCTAAGGACGGATGTGCTGGCCTTGGAAAGGGTCCAGAAAATTTTCACGAGAATGCTCCCTGGAATGAAGATCTTGTCGTATGAGGAACAGTTGAGGGCTCTGGGTCTGTACTCGTTGGAGTTTAGAAAGATGAGGGGGGATCTGAAACTTACAGGATACTGCGAGGCCTGGATAGAGTGGACATGAAGAGGATGTTTACACTGGTAGGAAAAACTAGAACCAGAGGGCACAACCTCGGGCTAAAGGGACGATCCTTTAAAACAGAGATGAGGAGGAATTTCTTCAGCCAGAGAGTGGTGAATCTGTGGAGCTCTTTGCCGCAGAAGGCTGTGGAGGTCAGGTCATTGAGTGTCTTTAAGACAGAGATAGATAGGTTCTTGATTAATAAGGGCATCAGGGGTTATGAGGAAATGGCAGGAGAATGAGGATGAGAAAAAAATCAGCCATGATTGAATGGTGGAGCAAACTCAATGGGCCGAGTGGCCTAATTCCGCTCCTATGTCTTATGGTCTTATGGAATGGGAAAACTCACCCCCATGTGTGGAAGGTTGTGTGATATTCACAGGGAAGTGGGCACAATATTGATTAATTTTACCGACGTATCTGTATCTTCTGTCTTTCCAGTGCTTTTCCTGCCCCCTCTTTCTTTTCTGCTTTCCTCTATTAAATTCCCCATTTTCTCCCCTCCCTCAGTCTTTTCCTCATTTCCCCTTGGTGAGGGAGGGGTGATGTGCGAGACGCTGCCCAAGGTTAAAGGCTGCTTTTAGGGTTAGGTTGATAGGGTAAAGGTAACCTTTAAGGCTGACTTTCCATCTCTCCACAGAACACTCGTGCTTTGTCTGCCCTTTTTGTTCCACTGTATCTCTAACTTTTCAACTTCCCACACCCTGTTTCCCTTTCCCACCACATGCACTCACTCTCAATGCCACCCTTACCTCTTCTGCCCACAACACATTTATCATGGAACGGTGGCATAGTGGTTAGCACTGCTGCATCACAGTGTCAGGGACCCAGGTTCAATTCCAGCCTTGGGTGATTGTCTGTGTGGAGTCTGCATGTTCTCCCCGTGTCTGCGTGGAATTCCTCCATGTGCTCTGGTTTCCTCCTACAGTTCAACGATGTGCGGATTAGATAAATTGGCCATACTAAATTGCCCCTTTGTGTCCAAAGATGTGCAGGTTTGGTGGATTGGCCATGCTAAATTGCCCCTTCGTGTCCAAAAATGTATAGGTTAGATAGATTGGCCATTGTAAATTTTGGTGCCCCCATGGGCCCATCAGAGATACCACTCGAAAAGGTCATTCCCCCTTATTGAGAAAAATATCAGCCATGATTGAATGGCAGTGCAGACTCGATGGGCCGAGTGGCCTAATTCTGCTCTTATTCCTTGTGGTCTTCTGGTCTAAATGGGCAAAAAAGTGAGAGAGAAGGAAATATAGAGAGAGACAGATGCACAGAGAGATGGTGATGGAGGTAGTGATGGATACAAAGAAAGAAAGGCGATGGAGATGTTGAGAGTGACGGAAAGAAAGGACAAAACAGATAGCCCAATAAATAGAGAGAAAGTTGGAGATAGAAGCAGGTAACGAATAGCAAGAAAATGCATCTTGTATCAGTGATCAGAGAAGCAGCTGGATTGAGTCTCTGATGACGTGGAGATGCCGGCGTTGGACTGGGGTAAACACAGTAAGAAGTTTAACAACACCAGGTTAAAATCCAACAGGTTTATTTGGTAGCAAAAGCCACAAGCCCCTTCCTCACCTGAAGACTTACCTAAAGAAGGGGCTTAAGGCTCCGAAACCTTGTGGCTTTTGCTACCAAATAAACCTGTTGGACTTTAACCTGGTGTTGTAAACTTCTTATTGAGTCTCTGATGCCAGCGGGCATGGGGTTGCTTTTATTGGTGAAATCCTCACCTGTCTTGGTGCCACTTTCAGCCATTCGCAGTGTGGCTCTGATACCCGAGTGGGTATCGCAGCTGCTCTGAGGGGGGTGGGGGGCAATGAGATGAGACAAACGGGCCACTTCATGCCACCGTTTCTGTTTTTTACTCGAGCTGCTAAAGATTTCCGATTAGTTGGACTGTGATGGAGAGATTTACGGACGGACTGTGTTTTTCCTTTGCTGCAGAATTCTGCAAACAGCAATTTTGGTTGCTGTCAGAATTGGTAAATTCACACACAGGCCCTTCAGTGCGACCAGATTAAAATCCGCCGGCCAGTCCCGAGCACAGACACGGTTCAGTGTTTCCACACTATGCTTTGAGGTCAATGAACAGGCATCCAGTCGTATCATCCGATTAATAGAGTTGAAGTATCCTCCCTGATTACAGCAATTATATCCATGATTGGGACATTAGTTTAATTGCCCATATAAAGCCATTAACTTTGACCTGCCAATGTCAATCCTCTTGACCTGTGTTTGTGCCCACGGTGCCTTTTCCAGCTCCCAGTACAATGCACGATCACAGAAGCAGTAGACTTGAAAACACCATGTCGCTATTCAGGATTCTATTATAGGAGAACAGGAGTGTGAGATTAGGTGCCGGCTCAGTCAGTTGTTTTGTTGTGACATGTGATGTCAGCTTGGTTCAGTTTACAGCACTCCTGCTGCTGCAGTCACATGATTACCAATTCAGGTTCAGTAACATGACACCAACAACAGCTTGCGTTTGTATGGTGCCTATATTGTCATAGGTTGTCCCAAGGCACTTCACAGGAGTGCAATCAGACTAAAAATGAACACCGAGTCAAAGGAGATAATATTAGGACAGGCGACCAAACACCTGGTCAAAGAGACATCCATTGTGCCGTGTCTGCTTGGGTTTCCTCCCACAGTCCAAAAATGTGCGGGTTAGGTTGATTCGCCATGCTAAATTGCCCGTTAGTGTCCCCGGATGTGTAGGTGAGAGGAGTTAGCGGAGTAAATGTGTGAGGTTGTGGGGATAAGGCCTGGGGTGGTATTGTTGTCAGTGCAGAGTCGATGGGCTGAATGGCCTCCTTCTGCACTGTAGGGATTCTATGATGTCTCCCGTCCATTCCCAGAGCCTCCCATCCATTGACTCTGTCTACACTTCCCACTGCCTCGGAAAAGCAGCCAGTATAATTAAGGACTCCCCGCACCCCAGACATTCTCTCTTCCACCTTCTACCGTCGGGAAGAAGATACAAAAGTCTGAGGTCACATACCAACTGACTCAAGAACAGCTTCTTCCCTGTTGCTGTCAGACTTTTGAATGGACTTACCTAGCATCAAGTTGATCTTTCTTTACACCTTAGCCATGACTGTAACACTACATTCTGCACTCTCTCCTTTCCTTCTCTATGAACGGTATGCTCTGTGTATATAGCGTGCAAGAAACAATACTTTTCACTGTATACTAATACATGTGACAATAATAAATCAAATCAAATCAAACATCTGAAATAGGAGCAGGAGTAGGCCACTCGGCCCCTCAAACCTGCTCCCCCATTCAACAAGACTATGGCTAATCTAATTATAATCTTAACCCCATATCCTGCCTCCCCTCGATAACCTTTCACCTCCTTGCTTATCAAGAACCTATCTACCACTGCCTTAAAAATATCCAAAGGATCTTCTTCCACTGCCTTTTGAGCAAGTGGTTAGCACTGCTGTCTCACAGCACCAGGGACCCGGGTTCAATTCTGGCCTTGGGTGACTGTCTATGCGGAGTTTGCACGTTCTCCCCACGTGTGTGGGTTTCCTCCGGGTGCTCCAGTTTCCTCCCACAGTCCAAAGATGTGCAGGTTAGGTGGATTGGCGATTTGAATTGCCCATTAGTGTCCTGAGATGTGTAAATTAGGGGGATTAGCAGGGTAAATACATGGGGTTACGGGATAGGCCTGGGTGGAATGCTCTGTCAGAGAGTCAGTGCAGAGTTGATGGGCCAAATGGCCTCCTTCTGCACTGTAGGAATTCTACGATTCTAAGACAGAGTTCCATAGACTTACAACCCTCAGAGAAAAGAATTCTCCTCATCTCTGTCTTAAATGGATGACTCTTTATTTTTAAACAATGAACCCAAATACTAGATTCTCCCACAAGCGGAAACATCTTCTCCACATTGACCCAGTCGAGACCCCTCAGGATCTTATGTGTTTCAAATGTGTCATCTCTTTCTCTTATAACCTCCAGCGGATACAGGCCTAGCCTGTGCAACCTTTCCTCATGAGACAACCCTCCCAATCCAGTGTTAGTTAAAAGCTTCCCTGAACATCCTTCCTTAAATAAGGAGACCAACATTGTACATAGTACTCCAAATGTGGTCTGATCAATGCCTTACATAACTAACAGTGGCCTGTACACCACTCCGAAAAGCGACTTCTCGCCTTAATCATATCCCAATTCTACCCAAACCGTTTCTACATCCTGGTTTCCTGAACTTGCGTCTTCTCTCTTTCACATGGTGATGCCATCATTAATTAACAGAGCCACCCCTCTAATGTTTCCTCATTTCCTGTCCTTTCTAAATGTCCCGTACCCTTTGATGTTCGGGTCCAAATCTATATCCTTCTGCAGACAGGTTTTAAGGAGTAACTTGAAGGAGAAGACAACCAAGTGGAAAGGTTTGGGGATGGGGGGGAGGGGAGAATTCCAGAGCTTAGAGCCTGGAGCAGGTTAAAGATACGGCTATCGGTGGTGGACTGAAGGGAATGGGGGTGCACAAGTGGCCAGAATTTGGTGGAACACCGAGTTCTCAGAAGTTTGTGGGCAATATTCCATCTAATTTCTGTTTGCTTTGCATAACTGGCTTGTTGCATCGCATGGTCCCTTTAAGATTGCTGTAAAGCGAGAGTGCGTGCGTTTTCAAGCGATCATTGCTGGTGCGTGGCCTGTTTCCTCCCTGCGTGTTACATTCTAGATTGTTCCACGGCTACACATTTGTACATCTTAGAGGGAATATGGGTTATTTGCAGGTGGTACATTGGCAGCGTGATCAAAAGTACTTCCTTGTATGAAACCTATTTTCGGTTTTATTGATCAAATTTTACCAAGTCAAGATATTAAGGAATATTTTTAGCCGAGTTTTGCTTTTTAAATGAAGCATGTTCTGGAGCTTGGCCTGACGTCATTTGCATTCAGAGACATGCAAGTAAGTTTGAGCAGAAACTCTGAGATAAAACTTTGAGAAAAACATATTTTCTGAAACAAAATAACATTTTGGGCTCCAAAGCAGAAACCCAGCTCCAGGATCCTTCAGGGGAAGGAGGCCACCATTCTTATCCACTCCGGCTCACAGGTGAACTCCACTCCACACTACATGATGGCCTCTGAAATGGGGAGAGTAGGCCTTTCACTTGTGCCAACACTTGCTTTAGATGGGTTCTAAGTGTCAACGCGTCAACATCCCCCACATCCAGGAAACAAATATTTTTAAAAATACAGTCACTCCAAATGAAATCGAGTGGACTGTCGATAGATTTTACTCAGTCCCAGTGTCTTTGTCAAGGAGCTAGATCAACACCTGTTGAGAAGGTGGGGTGTGGGGAAATCACAGAGCTATCAATACCTCTGCTTGATTTGCTTTTCAAAAGTAGCTAGAAAGGGAAGTTACTGTCCCTGAAAGTAAATGATGAAAAATAGATCAAGGGTCAGGGAGACAGATTAATTAAACATGGATTCTAGATGCAGTCAACTAGGTTGGCTAACTGGTTTATCATCGATCTATACTGTCCTGTGTACTTAAAAAACTGTGAATATGTTTTGCATGTTGTATTCTCGGTTAAACAGTTCAAACAATTGTTCCTTTCATAGAATCCCGACAGTGCAAAAGAAGGCCATTTGGCCCATCAAGCCTGCACTGACAACAATCCCACAAACAAAACAAAGAACAAAGACAAAGAACAGTACAGCACAGGAAACAGGCCCTTCGGCCCTCCAAGCCTGTGCCACTCCTTGGTCCAACTAGACCAATCGTTTGTATCCCTCCATTCCCAGGCTGCTCATGTGACTATCCAGGTAAGTCTTAAACGATGTCAGCGTGCCTGCCTCCACCACCCTACTTGGCAGCGCATTCCAGGCCCCCACCACCCTCTGTGTAAAAAACGTCCCTCTGATGTCTGAGTTATACTTCGCCCCTCTCAGCTTGAGCCCGTGACCCCTCGTGAACGTCACTTCTGATCTGGGAAAAAGCTTCCCACCGTTCACCCTATCTATCCGCTTCATAATCTTGTACACCTCTATTAGATCTCCCCTCATTCTCCGTCTTTCCAGGGAGAACAACCCCAGTTTACCCAATCTCTCCTCATAGCTAAGACCCTCCATACCAGGCAACATCCTGGTAAATCTTCTCTGCACTCTCTCTAACGCCTCCATGTCCTTCTGGTAGCGCGGCGACCAGAACTGGACGCAGTACTCCAAATGTGGCCGAACCAGCGTTCTATACAGCTGCATCATCAGACTTCAGCTTTTATACTCTATACCCCGTCCTATAAAGGCAAGCATACCATATGCCTTCTTCACCACCTTCACCCACCCAGGCCCTATCCCTGTAACTCCAGGTATTTACCCTGCTAATCCTCCTGACACTAAGGGCCAATTTTGGCATGGCCTATCAACCTAACCCGCACATCTTTGGAGTGTGGGAGGAAACCAGAGCACCCGGAGGAAACCCATGCAGACACGGGGAGAATGTGCAAACTCCACACAGACAGTCACCCAAGGCCATAATTGAACCCGGGTCCCTGGCGCTGTGAGGCAACAGTGCTAACCACTGTGCCACCGTGCCACTCAATTTGGACTGTTGATTGTATTATTCCAAACAATGCAACACCTTCATAGCACAGAAAACTTCCTCTGTGTTCTACTCCTTACAAGCAGACCGTAATTTATTTTCCCTGGATGCTAGTTCAGGATAGTCTATCAGACCAGTTCTTATGGAAGTCAGTTACTTTTATTTGTTCCTGGGACGTGAGTGCCACTGGCAAGGCCAGCATTGACTATTCACGGCAGTAGTCCTTGAGAAGGTGATGGTGGTTTTCTTGAACTGCTGCAGTCTGTATAGTGCTCACAAATGAACTAAGGGAGGGAGTTGCAGGACTTTGACCCAGCGATGTGAAGGAATGACCATTTGTTTCCAAGTCAGGATGGGGTGTATCTGGGAGGGGAATTTAAAGGAGGTGGTGTTGTATCTGCCTGCTGACCTTGTCCTTCTAGGTAATTTTGGGGACATCGAAGATGCTAAGGAACTTTGTGGAGTTACTGCAGTGCTTCTGAAAGATAGTACTCACTGAAGGCACTCAGGCATCAGTGAGCAAATTAGAAAGAAAGGCAGATCTCTGCTGGCAACTTTCAAAGTTTCCTTTCAACCAGAAGCGAGTATGTATCTATGTTCTATCAATCATTATGCAGGTATATTGGAAGAATACTCAAGTATCCACCATACTCGGTGTACTTTCTTCCATATGCACAGAAATTCTGATGTTAGAAAAGCTTTTTAAATTTGATTTGATTTATTATTGTCACATATATTGGGATACAGTGTAAAGCATTGTTTCTTGCCCACCATACAGACAAAGCATACCATTCATAGAGTGCGTAGGGGAGAAAGAAGGGAGAAGGTGCAGAATATAGTGTTACAGTTACAAATGGAGTGGAGAGAAAGATCAGTTTAATATATAATAGGTCCATTCAAAAGTCAGATGGCAGCAGGGAAGAAGCTGTTCTTGAGTCGGTTGGTATGTGATCTCAGACTTTTGTATCTTTTTCACGACGGAAGAAGGTGGAAGAGAGAACGTCCGGGGTGCGCGGGGTCCCTGATTATGCTGGCTGCTTTTCCGAGGCAGCGAGAAGTGTAGACAGAGTCAATGGATGGGAGGTTGATTTGCCTGAGGGTCTTTGTCTAGCAAGTATATTATTCACCTTCCGCGAAACCTTTGAAATCAGAAGACGAGTCATATTCCATTTGAAAGGTTAGCTGTGTTTCTCTGTCTACAGATGCTGCCAGACCTGCTGAGTTTTTCCAGCACTTTCTGTTTTCATTTCAGATTTCCGGCGTCTGCGGTCTTTTGCCTTTATTGCAGTTGACCATCGTTTGGCCTTTGGCCACAGTAACTAAGAACGACTTGTACTTTATGTGGGTAACTTATACGTTGGACCCATCAATGCCCATTATAAGTAGCAATTTTTTACACAAAATTGATTCATCCTGACATGTTTAATGTCCTGAAATTTGTAAGCAAGCGTCACCTCATTTTCGTAACCGGCATAACATTTTTCTTCCAAGATAAACCTGAGGTAATGTGATGCTTGAGGCCTATCGAACAGACGAAGCCTGTCAGAGTTTCATTAATATTGTTTCCGCCATCAGCAGCTGCTAGATGCAGAGAATGCATTTTTTTTTTGTGTGTCTCCAGCCTCCCACCCCCACCCCACCCCCACCCTTTTCCTGTTGTACGCCAAGATAAGCTGTCACCAGCCCCAGACACGGTAGAGATATTATGATTGTCAGCTAACACGATTCTTCCACGGTGTCTGAGCGGAATGAGAATTTGCTGCCTCTGAGGAGTCACACTATTCATCGTTATCAAGTGCACCAGGTGCTCACTTCATGCATTAACCCCGTAGTGAACCTACATGTCGTTAACCGGTAATTTCACTCCGTGAGGACCCTCGAGGCCTACTTGGAAAGGCTGTCTTTTTTCCCTCTGAAGAATTAATATTTAATTGAACTAATTTGAGGGCATCGTCGTGTGCTTATCAAGGTAAGGTTAGCACACTCTTACATATTGGACAGAGATCAAACATTCCTCATCAGTTTTGGCACGGGTTAGATGCCATGGCAAGCTTCCTCTAGGAAGAAAAAAGGAGTCTTGGGCTGAATTTACAGCCCTTCCCCCCATTGCCCCCCCCCCCCCCCCCCCCCCCCCCCCCCCCAGGGCAGGATGTCAGGTTGTGGGGGGAGGGAGGGGGGAGTGCTGTCCAATTGCAGCGATGACATGCTTGCTTGTCCATCCCTGTGGGTGTTTTACCTGCAGTGTGGGAAACATTGAATGGCCTCTCCCCCTCCCTCCCACTCACCATCACTTGTGGGCCAATTGGCGAGTGCCATGTATTGATGCCTCCAAGTGAAGGCGACCAATGTTGTGTCTTGGCGGGGGCAAGAGGAGGTGGCTGACTAACACCTTGTGTCCACCCAGGGGGAAGAAACAGTTCAGACCACTGTTCTTATTTCCCAGTTTTTACCGGTGTTCCATTTGAAGGTATGCAAGACCAGTTGGGATCAGTATTGTTTTTACCTTCTGGGCATTGGAGACCCCACCATGGTTCCTCCCGCCCTGAATTGCCCTCTCTCCCACCCTGTCATTCTCAGCTCCAAACCCACTTTGCAGGGACATGCCAGCTGAGGTGAGATCTTGAACTGATCTGAAAAGTTGGAGTTCATGGAGTCTCCTCTTCATGACTGCATACAGTGCCAGCAGCTGTTTGGTTGCCCAGCAAGCTATTGGAAGTGGGACTTGCTCTCTGATAGGACGGTGAGCACACACCCCACCATTGAAGGCCCGGTTGTCGTAAAAGGGCTGCAGGACGAACTGGCCAAGGACAGATGCGCTTCCTGACTTCTTGTCAGGAAACCCCTCCACACCCTCCCCGTTTACAATTCGCTCCCGCATTTCCATAGCACCTCTCACACAACTTCACAATGTCCCAAAGTGCTTCACAGCCAGTGTGAAGTCTTTGAAATGTAATCATTTTTATAACACAGGAAATGTGGCAGCCAATGCACACAGAAAGATCCCACAAACAGCAGTGCGGTAATCACCAGATCAGCTGCTTTTAGCGATGATGGTCGCGAGCCTTGTGCATCTCTACTTCGAGGCCAGCAACTAGTTGTTCAAGTCCTATGCCAAGATCTGTTGGCCATGGAAGGTGTGGGTGGATGTGGGGGTTTGTGAGTGTGTGTGAGTGCAAGGCTGGAATTGAACCCGGGTCCCTAGTGCTGTGGGGCAGCAGTGCTAACCACTGTGCCACCATGCCGCCCCAAGCCCTACCTCACTCTGGCAGTTTCCACCACCATCCATGGTGAAGGCAGCGGACAATATCTCCCCGATCTTGTTAGTTACTTCCACTTAGCTTTCTTTTTCTATATTTTCCTGCAGGGAACCTTGCAGAAGTTTGTGGACGACCTCTTTGAGACCATTTTCAGCACGGCGCACCGAGGGAGTGCGCTGCCCCTTGCCATCAAGTACATGTTCGACTTTCTGGATGAGCAGGCGGACAAACACCAGATCCACGATCCTCACGTCAGACACACATGGAAGAGCAACTGGTGAGTGCTGAGAGTGCGCAGGGGGCCGAGGGGGCGGGGGGCGTTTTCAGGGGCGGGGGGTGTTGGGGGATGGGCGAGGGAATGATGGCTGAGAGAGTTAACGTGGGCCCATGCCAGTGTGTGTAAACAGATGGGATTCATGTGATTGGTAAGCTTGGTAATATTGAGCAAGTTTTACAATGTTGAAATATTTAGTTGAAGAAGTCAGGATCTATACAGTAATGGGAGCCAATCGCCTTGGAGAACGATGTTTCTACGCGGTGATAATCAACTCGGTGTTAGACATCGTCTGGTCTGGCTCAGGTGCCCCACTCGGACATGGCAGTGTCTGCCACGTTAGCGGCAGGGGAAGATAGTAGACATGGAGAGTGCACAATTCCCTGGCCTTTGTTTTCTATATGCCCTCTTCCTGAGCAGTGGAGCTTTGAGTTTCTGTTTGCCTTCACCAATGCCATTCCAAACACTCAGTCTCCAAAGGTCACAGCTGTCAGTGACCATGTCCCAGGTAGTTGTCTGTGTCAATATCTGCCATCTTCATATCTTGCTCACAGGTGTCTCTGTAGCAGAAGAAAGGGGGTGGAATCCTCCGGCCGCGCTGGTCTAAAAGCCGGAAATTCCTGCCTGATTGTCAATGTGGTTTCACACTGTCTGCAAACCACCCGTGAAAATTCCAGTGGCGGTTGGGATGGGAGAATTCTGGCCAGGATGTCCAAGAGGGCATGACTCAGTGGCTAGTTCACTGTGCAGGAGGTCTTTGGGTTTACGGTGATCAGTTATCTGATGAAAATGACTAAGCCAGCGCAGACATTGTTGGCTTAGAAATTAGTGTATACTGATAGAATGCCAACCAGGGGTCCCAGAACTTTCACTTCTTAAACTGAGAGAGAATCCATGTTAGGCTTGAAGACAGTGTCATAAGAAATGGGATTGTACGGCTTTTCTATAAATTACATGTGTTCCCGTGTCTGGAATTCCAATAAAAGTCCTTATAGTCGCAGTAGTTGGGAAGTAAATGGATTTCTTGTGGTTCTCTGAGTGTTTCGGAACGTTAACCTGGAGAGGTAAGGATTTAATTAAGTTGACTGCTTCAAGTATCACATCAGCAAGGAGTTTCATTGGATAGCAGCAACAACAACTTGCATTTATATAGCGGCTTCAATCATAGAATCCCCACAGTGCAGAAGGAGGTCATTTGACCCACCGAGCCTACACCGACAACAATCCCGCCCAGCCCCTATCCCCAAAACCCCATTTATCCTGCTAGTCCCACTGACACTAAGGAGCAATTTAGCATGGCCAATCAACTTATCCCGCACACCTTTAGCCTGTGGGAGGAAACCCATACAGACACAGTGGTTAGCACTGCTGCCTCACAGCGCCAGGGACCCAGGTTCGATTCCTGGCTTGGGTCACTGTCTGTGTGGAGTCTGTGCGTTCCCCCCGTGATTGTGTGGAATTCCTCCGGGTGCTCCGGTTTCCTCCCACAGTCCGAAAGACGTGCTGGTTAGGTGAATTGGCCATGCTAAATTCTCCCTCGGTGCACCCGAACAGGCTCCAGAGTGTGGCGACTGGGGGATTTTCACAGTAACTTCACTGCAGTGTTAATGTAAGCTATGTGTGACACTAATAAATAAACTTTAAACCAAGTCAGGATATGAATGAGGTTTGCACAGGTCGGACTGTTTCGCTGTCCCTTGGTTAGAAAGATAAGGAACTCCGTTCACTTTGATTGTTCAAGCCCCTCAATGCAGAGCATTCAGAAATGGTGGAGATAAGTCAGTAAGAGTTTTAACAACACCAGGTTAAAGTCCAACAGGTTTATTTGGTAGCAAATACCATTAGCTTTCGGAGTGCTGCTCCTTCGTCAGATGGAGTGGAAATCTGCTCTCAAACAGGGCACAGAGACACAAAATCAAGTTACAGAATACTGATTAGAATGCGAATCTCTACAGCCAACCAGGTCTTAAAGATACAGACAATGTGAGTGGAGGGAGCATTAAGCTCCCTCCAGACTACAGCACCTTCCTTATCGCTTCACACCCCTCACTGGTTAAACTGCCGGAAGATTAAGTACTCATTTAAAAGTAATAAAGAATAAAGCAGATGCTTACTTTCTACAAGCCATAATGTCCTAATTGTGTGCAAGTTGCTTCATTCATCACACATGAGAGAGGGCAAAATATACACAACTGCAGTCTGCTGTTTCTGTGACAGCAGGAGAATGATTTTTTTAAATTAGCCATCCCCTTGCTCCTCCCACCCCCACCCCATTTTGATTTTCTCCCCCTTCTACTGAGGGCCTTGTTTCTTTCTTGGAGACGGTTTCCATGGTACCATCAGGTGGTCATCTTTTGTGTAAATGAACCAAGTAATTGTCGGGAGTGTAGCGGGGTGGTGAGGTGGGGGGAGGGTGGGGGGGGTTGTCATTTGACTATGAGGTGAATCGTAGCTACATCCAAGGCGATATTGGAAAAGAGGGCCAGGTGGGGGAGGTTAGAAGCACGGTGAAAGTGGTGGGATTTAAGGAGGGTGTTGGGTACAGTGAGGGAGAATTTAGCATGACCAATGAACCTAATCAGCACGTCTTTCAGTCTGTGGGAGGAAACCGGAGGAAACTCACACAAACGGGGAGATTGTGCAGACTCCGCACAGCCGGGAATCGAACCCAGGGACCCTGCCCCTGTGAGGCAGCAGTGCTAACCACTGTGCCACTGTGCCGCCCAACTAAGAAACAGAAAATGGAGAGCAGTGCTGATTGGCTGTTTTTGCAGATGAGTGTTGGGGGAAAGTGTGCAGTGGTGTGTGCAGGGCCCGATGTTGGGGCCATTGCCCTTTTTGATATGTATTTATGACCTGGGCTTGGGTATAGAGCACAAGGGGCCTGCATGGCTATCCCACAACCTTGGAAGGCGATTCAACAAACCCTGTTGAGTTTGCCTGTGACCTGGTATCGCTGGAAGTTATCCTCCTGTCCTTGCCTCCACCACTGATCCCTTTGGTCTGGGATCCCACAATGTCACTGCCACCACTCCAACTGGTGCTGGCAGCAACAAATGGCTGCCAGAATCTGATTGGCCAGCTGTTCTAAGTGGGCAGGACCTCTGCCACCGAGGACCTCAGTTGTACAGGGAAACTAACGGTGGCCATTAAATTGCGGTGGCCGCAGAGATATCGAATGTCAGTTGGCTCATTGCTAAACCTAATTGACATCCGGCCAGCAGCAGCCAAGAATCTCTCAAACTTTTCCCATCAGCTGGGAGACTGACGTGGTTCCTCTCTCTCATAATTAAGTGAGCCTGACCACTATGGTTCCCAAGGTGATAGGCTGCATTAAATAAGCTCCATAGATTACAAATGCAAGGGAGGCATGCCAAACCTCTATAAATATTGTTTGGGCCCAGAGGGCCACCACACTTTAGGAAGACTATCAAGGTCTTCAAGAAAGGGCGACCAAAATGTACAAGAGTGGTACCAACCCGACTTGGAAATATATCGCCGTTCCATCACTGTCGCTGCTTCAAAGTCCTGGAACTCCACCCCCCCCCCCCCAACCACTCTGTGGGCAGTTTGAGAACTCAAATACAGTTCAAAGCAATAATCTGGCAGTGGAAGCCTGATTGTGGTATAAACTGGAGCCACCACTGGGTCAAAATTCTGGAACTCCCTCCCCAACCACAACACATGGATGTAGCGGTTCAGGGCGGCACGGTGGCACAGTGGTTAGCACTGCTGCCTCACAGCACCAGGGACCTGGGATCGATTCCCGGCTTGGGTCACTGTCTGTGCAAAGTCTGCACGTTCTCCCTGTGTCTGGGTTTCCTCCGGGTCCTACGCTTTCCTCCCAATCCGAAAGACGTGCAGGTTAGGGTGCATTGGCCGTGCTAAATTCTCCCTCACTGTACCCGAACAGGCGCTGGAGTGTGGCGACCAGGGGAATTTCACAATAACTTCATTGCAGTGTTAATGTAAGCCGACTTGTGACACTGATAAGTAAATTTAAACTTAAGAAGGCAGCTCACCACCACTTTCTCAAGGGCAATTAGGAATGGGTAATAAATGCTGACCTGGTCTGCAAAGCCCACATTCCATGAATAAATAAAACAAAATTGAGTGAAGAAAGTGAAAGGTCGAGTGGGAGGAAAAGGAGAAGGGTACAGACAGCATTTTTAAGATGCTGAAAGTACGTGAAAGCAACTGATTGAGGGCATGTTTAATTACAGTTCCCAGCGCAGGCTAAAACTCACAAATAATTGAGAAGAGCTGAGATTCATCTGTGAGCTAATTTGATCTGACCATACAGCAATCACTTCATGTGTTCAAGTGTACCTGCTGTTTATTACAGAGCTATAGTGTAATCAGGTCCTGATTCACAATACAGTTAGTGTTAAAACCACACTAATGCCCCATTAGCTTGAGTCTCAGCAAGCCCTGCATCTGGAGAGCTACCTTGTCATGTGACATCTGAAATCAAAGGACAGTGCCTGAAGAAAACACTCAACTTGAGAACTGCAAAACGTGATGAGCTTCTTCAACTGCAGCTGGTTGCTAGGGAGGTCAATTAAGGCCCAAGCTTTGGACTTGCTTTAGGAAAAGGTAGACATTGGAATGGGAGGAGAGTGGGCCTGATATTCAGGAAGGATGAATTGAAATGGCTGCTGGAGCTTCTTCATTCGACCCCACCATGCCACTTCTGAAGCTGTGTTATTGTTGCCAAATCTGGATAAATATCGCACCTCCTTCAATTTGATCCACTGCATTCCGCTGCTCCCAATGCGGTGTCCTCTACATTGAGGAGACCAAACGCAGACTGGGTGACTGCTTTGCAGCACGGTGGCACAGTGGTTAGCACTGCTGCCTCACAGTGTCAGGGACCCAGGTTCAATTCCAGCCTCGGGTCACTGTCTGTGTGGAGTTTGCACGTTCTCCCCGTGTCTGCGTGGGTTTCCTCCGGGTGCTCCGGTTTCCTCTCACAGTCCAAAGTTGTGCTTGTTAGGTTGATTGGCCATGCTAAATTGCCTCTTATTGTCACGGGGATTAGCAGGGTAAATGAGTGGGGTTACGGGAATAGAGCCTGGGTGGGATTGTGCTCGGTATAGACTTGATGGGCCTAATGGCCTCCTTCTGCACTTTCAGGATTCTTTGATTCTATGAACACGTTCGCTCAGGCTGCAAGTATGACCCCATTTTAACTCAGCATCTTGCTCTCATGCCCACATGTCCACCCTTGGTCTGTTGCAATGCTCCACTGAAACCCAACATAAACTGGAGGAGCAGCACTTCCATCTTCCGATTAGGCACGTTACAGCCCTCAGGAATCAACATCGAGTTCAACAACTTTCGACTGTGACCTTTCACCTCCATTGTGACATTTTTATAAATATCCCAAACCTTTTTTGTCCCCAAGCAAAAGCTCCCTCCCCCACTGGGCCACCTGTCACTTGTTCTGAAGTTTTGCTTTCACTGAGCGCTGAGCTTTGTTCTCCCACACTCTGATATCTTGCCTTTATGCAACTACTAGCACTTTCTCCTGCCGTTAACACTTCCTCTGTCTCATGACCTATGTATTTGTTTTGCAATATCTCCTCGCTCCCATCGATCACTTTGTTCCGCCTGCTCCACCTTCTCTGATACAGTGTATAATCCAACACATTTCTCCCTCTCTTTAGCTGTGAGGAAGAATCATATGAACTCAAAATGTTAACACTATTTTCTCTCGACACTGATGCTGCCAGACCTGCTGAGGGTTTCCAGCATTTTCTGTTCTGGTCAGGCATACTCTTAGAGGTTTCAATACATGACCTTCTACCTCACACTGCCCCACACCCATATTCCTGCCATTGGCCACCCAACATGTCCAATCTCAAAGTGCACCATCTTCCTTCATCAATTGTTTAAAGTTTATTTATTAGTGTCACAGGTAGGCTTACATTAACAATGAAGTTACTGTAAAAATCCCCCAGTTGCCACACTCCGTCGCCTGGTCGGGTACACTGAGGGAGAATTTAGCATGGCCAATGCACCCTAACCAGCACGTCTTTCAGACTGTGGGAGGAAACCGGAGCACCCGGAGGAAACCCACGCAGACACGGGGAGAACATACAGACTGCACAGACAGTGACCCAAGCCGGGAATCGAACCCAGGTCCCTGGCGCTGTGAGGCAGCAGTGCTAAACACTGTGCCACCATGCCGCCCAATTGCAAAACAAACTGATCTTCATTACGTAATGGGATTATTTTTGACTGTCGGTCAAACTGCCCTTTCTATGCAGTAACCTGAAATGTTGGAAGAAAGTTTTTATTACTCTGGTGATTTTTCTCTTGGATGCTCACAGCAGAGTCTTGGAAAGTAGTTTTTGATTCCTGGAGACCCCAGAGTAGTTAGCGACCATAAGCTTACCTTGATGCCATTAACCTTGTCTTTCTTACCCCCTTACAGCTTACCCCTGAGGTTCTGGGTGAATGTGATCAAGAATCCTCAGTTCGTCTTTGACATTCACAAGAATAGCATTACGGACGCCTGCCTGTCGGTGGTGGCGCAGACTTTCATGGATTCCTGTTCAACATCGGAGCACAGGCTGGGGAAAGACTCGCCATCCAACAAGCTGCTTTATGCCAAGGACATTCCCAACTACAAAAGCTGGGTGGAAAGGTTAGTGCTGGGCACTGGGGTTAGGGTCAGCATCTCTGACCGCGTTCCTTGAGGTTCCAACACACTGCAGTCTCCAATCGACCCGCCTCCACATTCACGCCATTGGTCGCCTGACATGTCCATCATCAGGATGGCACAGTGGTTAGCACTGCTGCCTCACGGCACCAGGGACCGGGTTCAAATCTGGCCTCAGGTGTCACTCTGTGTGGAGTTTGCACCTTCTCCCCATGTCTGCATATGTTTCCTTCGGGTGCTTTGATTTCCTCCCATAGTTCAAAGATGTGCGAGTTAAGATGATTGACCATGCTAAATTGCCCCTTAGTGTCAGGGGGACTAGCAGGGTAAATATATGGTGTTACGGGGATAGGCTTGGGGTTGTTGTTGCTGTAGGCTCGATGGGCCGAATAGCAATTCACTGTAGGGATTCTATGATTCTTTTGCCCAATGGGCAAGTGGACAGACCCTTCAATATCCAATTAGATGGCTCTTCACTGTCAGTCAAACATGTTCTTGTGGTGAACCATAGATGGTTACCACTATGGGTACTTGTACATATGTTACTCTTGTTACTGTTGGGGTTAGGGTTTGGGTGTTCCACCTGTTATTATTGTTTATGTGGTACACTCCGTTCGGCTCCGCCTTCTTACAGGAGTATAAAGGTCACTGCTACTTCCTAGTAGCCCTTAGTCTGGGATAATATTGTTAAGTAGTGTGCTCCAATCTTGTTGTGAATAAAAGCCTTTATTCCCGGGTACGTCCTAGCCTCCCGTGTGAATCAATCGCGCATCAGTTCTCACATTCACCATTTTTGGAACGAGTGGACCAAAGCGTGGAAAGAAATTTTAAAAATACGCCTTTTATTTAATGCCTCAAAATTTTTTATCCTGGTTGTTTGTCTGTCACAGCATCCTGCAGTATAAGCTTTAATTCTGGAGACCCAGGTTCGAATCCCACCACGGCAGATTTGATAAACATCTGGAATTAAGAATCTACTGATGACCATGAAACCATTGTCAATTGTTGGAAAAACCCGTCTAGTTCACGAATGTTATTTAAGGAAAGAAATCTGCCGTCCTTACCTGGTCTGGCCTACATGTGACTCCAGAGCCACAGCAATGTGGTTGACTCTCAACTGCTCTCCAAGAACAACTAGGGATGGGCAATAAATGCTGGCCAGCTAGCGACGCCCATGTCCCAGAAATGAATTTTTAAAATTCCTAAAGGCTCTGGGGTGCTGAGAGGTGAAAGCAATCATCACCGGGTCACTGATGAATGAGTGGGCAGTGGGGAGGGGAGGGAGCAATGGACGGATAGAAGATAGCGATTTTTCAGTCCCTGCCAACAGGGTACAGAGTGAGTTTCAATTAGGTCAAACTGTCATAACGCTGCAGTCACTGATGCTCAATGTCTGATGAGGGCCACAAGTGGCACAGTTGTCCGCCTGCCTGTCAGACCAGCCTCGAACACTTGAAGGCTGATAGAGGTGAGCAGATGGCTTTTGTCTGATTCAACACTCACGACTGTCCCACTGTCAATATTGGTACTGAAATGTTGATTTAAAAAATACCAGGAACTAAGGAAGGTGAGAGACCATTAACAATCCCTTGAGGGAATATTTCCTTTATTATTTCACATTCCACAATAGCACTTTGGAAGCCCCATAAGCAGTAAATTGTCACGGACAATTACCATTTCTCTATATTTCAACCAAATTAAAGTAAATTGTGGAATTATTCAAAGTGGCACTTTTGCAGAAGGGAATATTCAATATTACGCAGTATTTACAGCACAGAAACTGGCCATTCGACTGAATTAACGCACAGAGGCACTAATGCTTCACTTGCGATATCAACCTGACATCTGTCATTCATATATATAACTAAAAACAGTAACTTCATTGCAGCCTGAACTCCATATGCTTTCAGTTCTTTCTCTCTCACGTGTTTATCTACCTTCCTTTTAATTGCATCTTTTCTGTTCACCTCCAATACACTTTGCGGCAGTGGGTTCCTATTAGCCGGGAAGTCTCTCCTGAATTCCCTATTGCATATACCCAGTCTCATATATCTCATATCCATGGCCCCTAGTTGATCTGCCTACAAGTGGAAGCATCTTCTCCTATGTTTCCCCTATTAGCATTCCACTAGTTCACTCCTGAATCTTTTGCAGGGTTTTACAGTTCAAGGAACAGCGAGCTGTTCTGACTTTTTTACACCTCTGTAAAATAAAGGAGGACATCGGAGGGAGAGCCTGTCTTCAGTACAGGGTATATCTGTCAATCAAGTTATAAGATATCAGAAAATAATGTACTCAAGTCTTGTAAGGGGTGAAAACTCTCTTTTAAGCCGTGAAAAAGGCAAATTTCTTGTTTTTCTTCCTAATTTAATGAACTGTCAATGAAATCCTGGAAAGGTGTGAATTCCAGAGGTTGCAATTCTGATTCACATTTGATTGTGGAACAGAAGGAGGCCATTCAGGCCATCACACCGTTGCTAACTGGCTTGTTGCTAATTATGGAGATCGGTGAAGATTTTTCACTGAGCTTTAATCCAACCCCGTCCCCCCTGCCCCACCCCACCCCACCCCCACACCCCCCACACCCATTCTGAAGTTTTTTTATTCATTCACAGGATGTGGGCTTTGCTGGTTTGGCCAGCATTTATTATCCATCCCTAATTGCTCTTGAGAAGGTGGTGGTGAGCTGCCTTCTTGAACTGCTGCAGTCCCTGTGATAAAGGTACACCCACTGTTCTGTTGGGGGGAAGAGTCCCATGATTTTGATCCAGTGACAGTGAAGGAACAGCCGACATATTTCTGGGTCAGGATGATTAGTGACTCGGACAGAAACAGTCATTTTTGGGCTTTTGTTGTTGGTTTTCTCTATCAAATGTCCACAAATGCCTAAAGTAAAGTTTATTTATTAGTGTCACAAGTAGGCTTACATTGACACTGCAATGAAGTTACTGTGAAAATCCCCTCGTCGCCATACTCCGGCGCCTGTTCGGGTACACTGAGCAAGAATTTAGCATGGCCAGTGCACCTAACCAGCACGTCTTTCGGACTGTGGGAGGAAACTGGAGCACCCGGAGGGAACCCACGCAGACACAGGGAGAACGTGCAGACTCCACACAGACAGTGACGCAAGCCGGGAATTGAACCGGTGTCCCTGGTGCTGTGAGGCAGCCGTGCTAACCACTGTGCCACCGTGCTGCCCCTAATGGCCTATCTGCCCTTTCAGGTGGACGTAAAAAGATCCCACAACCCTCGCTGGAGCTTTTTGGCTGCTCATGCCGGCAGGATCTTCTGGTCCCACTGACGGCGCACTCCAGCCATGGGTTTCCCGGTGGCGAGGGGGTGGAGTCAATGGGAAATCCCATTGAAAGCGGCGGGACCAGAAGATGCTGCTGCTGTCCAATGGTGCCAACACACTGGGCATAATCCCCCTGTTCTTCAAAACAGTTCCATTGGGACTTTTAAGTTCCTCTGGCAGGATAGCTGGGGCCTCCATTTAATGTCTAAAGTGAAAGACAGCAGCTCAAACAGTGCAGCACTCCCCCAGTCCTGCACGGGAATGTCAGCCTTCTCTTGTGTGCTCAAGTCATGGAGCAGGACGAGAACCCGGAACCTTCTGCCTCAGAGGCAGGCATGCCACTGACTTATCCACAGCCCACACGGTCTCCCTGAACAACCAAGCAAATAAAAAAGCCCCTTACACGCAGCACAAACTGAGCCGTGGACACGGGCTTGTCCCCGGAGATGAAAATCCTCAGTCTCTTGTAGAGTAATGTGTTAAAGGCCTGTGCCAGCAGAGTGAATCCCACTGACAATGATTGATGCTCCTGTTGCACTTCATGTCCTTTGATTAATTCCAACGCAGAGTTTGAAAGGGTGGAAATGGTGCCAAGCATGAAGAACAAATTGGAGAATTTCCCACAATGTGAATCCAACAAGGAAACAAAAAATAAATTGTATTGTGCTGATCGTAACCCTTAACTCACCGCTGGCAAACATGTTTATTGAGGTTTATGAGCTGATTTCAATTAGTTTTAAATGTGTGTGTGCGCGCGCGGGTGTGTGCGTGTGTGCATGTGTGTCTGTGTATGTGTGCACGAGTGCGAGAGTGCGTGCATCAACCCATAAATATGGTCACACGTCTGAGAACTTTCCATTATGTTGACATGCTCCCAACTTTCCAACTATTGGCACTACCCTGAGAATGAGGGGTGATCTTATAGAGGTCTATAAAATAATGAGGGGCATAGATCAGCTAGATAGTCGACATATTTTCCCAAAGGTAGGGGAGTCTAAAACTAGAGGGCATAGGTTTAAGGTGAGAGGGGAGAGATACAAAAATGTCCAGAGGGGCAATTCTATCACTCAGAGGGTGGTGAGTGTCTGGAACAAGCTGCTGGAGGTAGTAGTAGAGGTGGGTACAATTTTGTCTTTTAAAAAGCATTGAGCCAGTTACATGGGTAAGATGGGTATAGAGGGATATGGGCCAAATGTGGGCAATTGGAAGTGGCTTAGTGGTTTAGAAAAAAAGGGCGGCATGGACACGTTGGGCTGAAGGGCCTGTTTCCATGCTGTAAACCTCTATGATTCTATAATGTCCTCTAATACTGGCAGTTACTCTGAGGGATTGCCTGCATATATTGACACACTCCTATGGACTATTTGCAAATATTGACACACTTCCAGGAATTATAGGAACATAGGACCTGATTAACTGTAAATGTTGGCTTGTTCATGTATGAGAAGACTGGATTGCTTTTCTTTCCTGTGGGAGTTGTGGCTGGAGTGATGCTATCAGTTAACCGACATTGCAGGACAAATCTTTCCAGAGAATTGAGATTTATAAAAATATCACAAATGCCTTGCTTCTGTGATTTGGGATTTTCTGGAGAGTTGCGTGACGTAGTTATGTCTCTGTTACCCCGACCCCCACCACCAAAATGCATTGTTGAAAAGAGCGACACCTTGACATTCCCAGTTTCTGTCTTCTGCTTTGATGAGATGGGTGGCACAGTGGGTAGCACTTCTGCCTCACGGTGCCAGGGAGCCTGGTTCGATACCAGCCTCGAGTGACTGCCTGCGTGGAGTTTGCACATTCTCCCCGTGTCTGCGCGGGTTTCCTCCGGGTGCTCCGGTTTCCTCCCACACTCCAAAGATGTGCAGGTTAGGTGGATCGGCCATGCTAAATTGCAGCTTAGTCTCCAGAGATATGTAGCTTGGAGGGATTAGCCATGCTAATGTGTGGAGCCAGTAAGAGTTTTAACAACACCAGGTTAAAGTCCAACAGGTTTATTTGGTAGCAAATACCATTAGCTACCAAATACCAAATTAGCTATCAAATACCATTGCTACCAAATAAACCTGTTGGACTTTAACCTGGTGTTGTTAAAACTCTTACTGTGTTCACCCCAGTCCAACGCCGGCATCTCCACATAATGTGTGGAGCTACAGGAATAGGGAGGCAGAGAGGGGCCTGGGTAAGATACTCTGTCAGAGAGTAGGTGCAGACTCGATGGGCTGAATGGCCTTTTCTGCACTGTAGGTATTCAATAGTTCAATGAAATGTTGCCCTCCCCCTCAGCGACCACCCCACCTTCTCCTTTGACGTGTCAGGTAGGCTTTGCAAAGAAACACAACTTGACTTATCTTGCCTATTTGTCTTTCCTGTGCACAGGTACTATGCAGACATTGGAAAGATGCCAGCCATCAGTGACCAGGATATGAATGCCTATCTAGCCGAGCAATCCCGGATGCACACGACTGAATTCAATGCAATGAGCGCCCTCAGTGAAATCTATTCTTACGTTAGCAAGTACAGCGAGGAGGTAAATGTCTTGTTGACTGAGAGAACCAGCGATCCGCTGATTCCGTACACTAGCATTGTCCTCTTCGGTCTGTTGGAACAGCAGGAACAGAAATTGGACTTCAGGCCACTTGGTCATTCGACTGAGACCGTGGCTGGTTTGTGCCTCCACTCCGCTTTGCTTCCTTCGCTTCATATCCCTTTCGTATCTCTACCTGACAAAAACCTATCTCAGCCTTGCAAGCCCAGTTGTCCCCCCAGCACTGATAACTTTTTGCAGGAGAGCGTTCCAAATTTCCACTACCTCACGATTTCGCTTGTGAATGGTTGGCTTTACTTTTTGGGCCCGGGTGCGTGATTGCCTCATCGAGGAAAATGCTTCCTCCATATTTACCCAACCAAATCCTCTTTAACATTTGAAACACCTTGATCAGATTGCCCCCTCAATCTCCTGCACTCGAGACAATAAAACCAAATACATGCAACCTGCTGTCAGAATCTAACCCCCGAAACACAGTCATATTTGAGTTCCTTTATGCCAAGGCATTGTGGAGGTGCTGTAAGATTTAAGTACAGAGGATATGCGTGGAATTGTCAAGCAGAGTCCTTTATTTCCGAAATGGAGAAACCCAACTGAACTTCAGGAACAGGAGCAGAAGTTGCTCATTTGGCCTCTCGAGCCTGCTCCGCCATTCCGTAAGATGGCGATTGATCTGATTGTGGCCTCAACTCCACGTTCCTGCCTGACCCCCATAGCGTGGACAGCATGGTGGCACAGTGGTTAGCACTGCTGCCTCACAGTGCCATAGACCTGGGTTCGATTCCCAACATGGGTCACTGTCTGTGCGGAGTCTGCACATTCTGCATAGATTTCCCCCATGTATTCCGGCTTCCTCCCACAGTCTGAAACACCTGCTGGTTAAGTGCATTGGCCATTCTAAATTCTCCCTCAGTGTACCCGAACAGGCACCGGAGTGTGACGACTAGGGGATTTTCGCAGGAACTTCATTGCAGTGTTAATGTAAGCCTACTTGTGACACTAATAAACAAAGCTAAACTTTAAAGTAACCCCTGAAAGTTAACTAAAACCCATAGCACAAAATAATTTGTCTACATAATCAAATTGTGAATCCTTCCACTACACACTTTCCTTTAAGAGAAGAATGTGAATATGTGGAAGGGATAAGGGATCCTTGTCTCATCTCTAACCTAGATTATTCATGCCAGGGTGGCCCTGAATGAGGAATGTACTTTGTCCATTGCCACACCGGAGCTCCCATGACTCATGGGCATTGCGGGGATGGAGGGCAGAGAGTGGACAATTGGTGCAATATTATTTAATTGTATAACTTTTGTTTGTTTTAAGGTTTAGTTCCACATCTATTGGCAACCAAGGGCCACAAGAACAGAAATAAATAGGAGCAGGAGTAGCCCACAGCACATCGATCCTGCTCCGACATCCAATATGATTGTAGTCGATTATAGGATTGAATGCCATTTTCCCATTCCCCACAATTCCTCAATTCCCCGAGACACCAAAAATCTGTCTATCCAAGTCTTCAACGATGGAGCATCTACCGCCCTCTGGGCGAGAGAATTCCAAAGATTCTCATTCCAAGGAGTGAGGGGTGATTTTATTGAAACATGTAAGATCCTGAGGGGATTTGATAGGGTAAATGCCAGGGAGATGTTTCCACTTTGTGGGAGAGACTAGAACCAGGGGACACAGTTAAAAAAATAAGCGGTCTTCCTATTAAGGTGGAGATGAGGAGAAATTATTTCTTTCGAAGGGTAATTCGTTGGTGGAATTCTCTTCCCCAGAGAGCAGTGGAGACTACACTGAACACATTGAATGTATTCAAGCACCCCCCGCCCCCCCCCCCCCCCCCCCCCCCCCACCCCCGCACCCCCAGACATCAAGTGACATCCAAGCAGACTATTGGGAGCATCATGCTGAGCCCAGTGCAATTCTGTGAACTTTATAGCAGATGCACCTTGATAGCAAATAGGAGCAGGAAACCGTGAATTACTTCTCCCCCTCCCTAACACGGTACTCTCACTGTCCATTTTATGATGATCAGCTGACACAGTGTGCTATGAACCTGTCCGTACAAAATGTGTAGGAATTGTATGTTTCTATATGACAGAGTTAAACTCAGTATTAACATCTCCTTTTTGTGCTCTCATCCACAGGTAGTCAGTACTCTAGAATGTGAAGATCAGTCAAGGAGGCAGAGATTAGCTTACAAACTTGAACAGGTGGTTGCCCTTATGTCCATAGAGAGCTGAGCGGCACTCCCAAGGAACGCTGGGTAAAAGAAGCCAAGCTGTGCCTGACTAAAGATGGTCGCCTCTCAAGTGCTAGTTATGATTGGTTACAAGCAAAGTCACCTTGATCATCTTATCTCTCTTCATTATCTCTGTCTCTTCATCTTTTATTCTCTCTCGTTCTCTCTCTCGCCCATAACATTATTGGATATATCAAAAGGTCAGTGAACGGTTAAAACTACGCCAATCACCTCATGGTTTAAAAAAAAAATGAAGCAGAAATCAATCATGTAGAAAAAAAAACAAAAATCAGTAAGGGACTAAGGCTCACAGTGGTTTTCTCAGCCATCATCTCCAGAGGAACTTCACAGTTTTCATTCTCGCTGTGGAAGTGACGGGAACCAGGAAAGACAGAAGATCTTCACATTCTGTGGGAGATTGCCAGCGATTTCCTTTGGGACAGATTGATATCTGATATGGCTTCAGCCAAGCATTTGCCTTGGGACGTTTCTTTTAGTGGGGGGGTGGGGGGGTGGGGTGGCGGGGAGGGGAGCGGTGGGGGGCGGGTGAAATCGGAGACCTTTGTCACAGGAAGATCTTTGATGAACATGAGATCGATGAGACGGTAAAATGGTTTCTCACTCGGTTGACTTCACGGCCAGAGATGGCAGACCAATGAGAAACAAAAACGTGTGCATGAGTTTTTCAATGTATCTGGGGAAGGAAGGACTATGTAAGAGGGGAAGAGAGAGTCTTGCAAAATGATGGAGGGCTGCTCTCAACAATTGGACTTGGGGGTTGGGGAAGGGACAGGGGAGGCGGGGCGGCGGGGGGGGGGGGGGTTAACTTTATTCCAGAGCTATGAATGTGGGCCATGGTGCCAAGAGAGGAACAATCAGACACACACAGCATACACAAGCAAAGAAAGGTACTCTAAATCCTAAACTTGTACTAGGAAGTAAGGAAAAGTGTGTCGATGAATCAATTTCAAACAAATGGACAGATTCAACTTTTCACCAGAGATTGGGGACATTTTGGAACTCTGGGGTACTGGAGGACAAAATACAAAAGGACATTTGGTTTGGAAACGATGGATTATCCCTGCCAGCGAAGACCAAAGGATTTCAGTGCTATTCGAAAATAAGTGCCACTGTGGTTTAAAATAAAAACAATTTATTTACAGATGTCTACCTAATGTGTGAGGTTCCACAAGAAAAACACGACAAAAAAAAACACCATATGACAAGCTGGCTTCAAACAAGCATTCCTCTTTATTTGCACAGGAAGACTCGCAGATTGAGAAGCTGTGAATTTTATTGATAGGAGAACGAGACGAAAAAAAAATTAAACGGTGAAAGCAACAAAACCTGATTTGCACGTGTTAGATGTAGGAGGAGCCAGAAACTTGGGGTGGAATGGTGGGGGGAGGGGGGCGGGCGGGGAGGGAGGGTGGGTGGGTGGGTTGAGGTGGGAGGGGGGAGGAGTGGGGGGGGGGGGGGGGGGGGGGAGGGTGGCCGGGAATGGCAAGTCTTGCACCATCTCGCGGTCATTACTGAAACACTTCTTTAAAAGAACTGGGCCTGTTTCCCCACCCCGCACCCCCCCCACCAACCCCCAAAAAGGATGTGTATCGGACGGACGTGAATATCATATTATTGTGAAATCTGAAGCTGCCCTCTTACTCATTTAGCTCCGAAAAAAAAAAAGACTTAAAGGGAATAAAACAAGAAAAAAAAAAGCTTCTTTTATTTTTGCCTTGAACTGTGCCAGACTTGTGATGTGAATGTGACTTGGTCGGGTCCTGGCAGTGACCTGGGTTACCTGGCTACTAGTTTTCTTCTTTGAGATTTATTTTCTGTTCTTTATTTAAAACAAGAAGCGCATGTTATATGATTTAGTTGAAATTTTTTAAATTTTAATTTTCCGTTTTTTTTGCTCAAGAATAGCGCACCCAACCTGAATGGATTGTTATGTGAACATCTCCCCCATTAAAATCAACGACAAAAAGAATAAGAGATTTGTAACACCCTACCCTTAGAAACCAGTGTTAGAAGGCGTCAAGACAAAGCAACATAGGTTTTTACCCTAATTAATGACTGTAATTAAATATACTACTCAAAAAAGAAATCAAATGACTTGATAAAGGCAAGCTTCAGTACTTTGTTATATCAATTGTATACCTGTGTATGTAAATATGATGCACTCCTATTTTGCAGTTCAGAACAAAAATTTACTATTTGTAATATAGAATAAAGTTTATTAAAAAAAATCATTTACCGCTGTCGAATGTTTTGCAGAGGGTCCATGATGTCTCTCACATTGAAGCCGTGTTGCACTCTGTAACGAGGATCACTCATTGCACCGCCCGTTGTCAGGGGGCGCTGATTACAGCGATTCAGTCACTCGAATTCTCTCCCGCCAAATCAACAAGAGTGGGCAGGATTTTCCGGGGCGGGTGCAGCCGGAAAATCCCACCCGAGGTCAACGGATCTTTCCGTGGTCCGCCCCTCACCCACTACAATTCCGTGGGCAAGCCAGTGGCAGGTGGAATACAATGTGGAAAAGTGTGAGGTTATGCACTTTGGAAGGAGAAATAGAGGCATAGACTATTTTCTAAATGGGAAATTGCTTAGGAAATCAGAAACACCAAAGGGACTTGGGAGTCATTGTTCAAGATTCTCTTCAGGTTAACGTGCGGGTTCAGTCGGCAGTTAGGAAGGCAAATGCAATGTTAGCATTCATGTCGAGAGGGTAAGAATACAAGAGTAGGGACGTACTTCTGAGGCTGCTTAAGGCTCTGGTCAGACCCCATTTGGAGTATTGTGAGCAGTTTTGGGCCTCATATCTAAGGAAGGATGTGCTGGCCTTGGAAAGGGTCCAGAAAATGCTCCCTGGAATGAAGAGCTTGTCGTATGAGGAATGGTTGAGGGCTCTGGGTCTGTACTCATTGGAGTTTAGAAGGATGAGGGGGGATCTTATTGAAACTTACAGGATACTTTGAGGTCTGGATAGAGTGGGCGTGGAGAGGATGTTTCCACTAGTAGGAAAATCTAGAACCAGAGGGCACAACCTCAGGCTAAAGAGACAGTCCTTTAAAACAGAGATGAGGAGGAATTTCTTCAGCCAGAGTGTGGTGAATCTGTGAAACTCTTTTCTGCAGAAGGCTGTGGAGGTCAGGTCATTGAGTGTCTTTACGACAGGGATAGATAGGTTCTTGATTAATAAGGGGATCAGGGTTATGGGGAAAAGGCAGGAGAATGGGGATGAGAAAAAAATCAGCCATGATTGAATGGTGGAGCAAACTCAATGGGCTGAGTGGCCTAATGCTGCTTCTATGTCTTATGGTCTTATGGAATGGGAAAACTCACCCCCATGTGTCGAAGGTTGTGTGATATTCACAGGGAAGTGGGCGCAATATTGATTAATTTTACTGACGTATCTGTATCTTCTGTCTTTCCAGTGCTTTTCCTGCCCCCTCTTCCTTTTCTGCTTTCCTCTATTAAATTCCTCATTTTCTCCCCTCCCTCAGTCTTTTCCTCATTTCCCTTTGGTGAGGGAGGGGTGATGTGCGAGACGCTGCCCAAGGTTAAAGGCTGCTTTTAGGGTTAGGTTGATAGGGTAAAGGTAACCTTTAAGGCTGACTTTCCATCTCTCCACAGAACACTCGTGCTTTGCCTGCCCTTTTTCTTCCACTGTATCTCTAACTTTTCAACTTCCCACACCCTGTTTCCCTTTCCCACCACATGCCCTCACTCTCAATGCCACCCTTACCTCTTCTGCCCGCAACACATTTATCATGGCACGGTGGCACAGTGGTTAGCACTGCTGCATCACAGTGCCAAGGACCCAGGTTCAATTCCAGCCTTGGGTGACTGTCTGTGTGGAGTCTGCACGTTCTCCCCGTGTCTGCGTGGGATTCCTCCGGGTGCTCTGGTTTCCTCCCACAGTCCAAAGATGTGCAGGTTAGATAGATTGGCCATGCTAAATTTCCCCTTAGTGTCCAAAGATGTGCAGGTTAGGTGGATTGGCCATGCTAAATTTCCCCTTAGTGTCCAAAGATGTGCAGGTTAGGTGGATTGGCCATGCTAAATTGCCCCTCAGTGTCCAAAGATGTGTAGGTTAGATAGATTGGCCACTGTAAATTTTGGTGCCCTCATGGGCCCATCAGAGGTACCACCCGGAAGGTTCATTCCCCCTCAATTTCAATTCAATTTAAATGTTATTCCCATTCGGAGGTTGTTTGCAAGTTCACTGGTCATTCATTAAAAATCACAAAGAATTGAAAAAGAAAAATTACAGCACCACCAGACAAAAGAAAATCAGAAATTCCCCATTTGTCTTTGCGGATGCACCGATATCACCATCTCCCCAGCGTCTGGGTATCACCATCTCCCCAGCGTCTGGGACCTAGCCCACCCCCTCACCGAGACCCCTGACCCCGGATTTAACCTGGGCTCCTCGCCGTGGTAGGCCTGCAGTCCCAGCAGTGGCCACTGCTCCCAGTTGGCGTTGCCGAGACTACAGAGCTGTCAGCCCTCCAAATGGTCGGCAGCTCTCTGAGACAAGAAAGGGGCATGAGCCTTGCCTTCACAAAATCTAGGAGTCACAGTCTGAGGATAAGGGGCAAACCTTTTAGGATTGAGGTGAGGAGACATTTCTTCACCCAGAGGGTGGTGAATGTGTGGAATTCAATACCACAGAATGTAGTTGAGGCCAAAACGTATGATTTCAAGAAGAAATTAGATATAGCCCTTGGGATTTAAGGGATCAGGGGATATGGGAGGAAAGCGGGATCAGGGTACGGATGATCAGCCATGATCAAAATGATAGCGGAGCAGGCTCGAAGGGCCGAATGGCCTCCTCCTGCTTCTATTCACTGTGTTTCTACTAACGCTGATCTAGGCATTAAATTGTTGCAGGGTAGTCGGTAAGATGGTGGGCTTGCCCCTGACGCTGGGGGTGGGGGCAGGAGGTACATTTTGCAATGAGAGGGGGAAAAGCCCATCTCCAATTCTCTCTTGATTTCCTCGATTTCTCTCTGTCCCACAGCAGATAGAAATTTTACTCTACCTTCGAGCTGGATTGTGTAGTTGTAGTGACAGAATATCGGCTCAGTATTCCTCTGAAACTGGCAGCTATTTTTGGAGACCAAACATGTGCAGTTAAACGTAGAAGTCCAGGAATTGCTGTCAGTAACTCTATCCTTTTTCAGAGGCTGGTGCACTGTTAAAGTCCACCCAGATCGCGATCAATTGAAAATCACTGAGCTTTAAGTTTATTTATTTATTAGTCACAAGTAGGCTTACATTAACACTGCAATGAAGTTACTGTGAAAATCCCCCAGTCACCACACTCCAGCAGCGCCTGTTCGGGTAACACTGAGGGAGAATTTAGCACGGCCAATGCACCTAACCAGCACGTCTTTCAGAATGTGGGAGGAAACCGGAGCACCCGGAGCACCCAGAGGAAACCGGAGCACCCGGGGCAGCACGGTAGCAGGGGCGGCATGGTAGCATAGTGGTTAGCACTGCTGCTTCACAGCTCCAGGGAGCTGGGTTCGATTCCTGGCTCAGGTCACTGTGCGGAATTTGCACATTCTCCCTGTGTCTGCGTGGGTTTCCTCCCACAGTCCAAAGATGTGCGGGTTAGGTTGATTGCCCCTTAGTGTCCCGGGATGCATAGATTAGAGGGATTAGCGGGTAAATATGAGGGTTAGAGGGATTAGCAGGTAAATATATAGGGATATGGGGATAGGGCCTGGGTGGGATTGTTGTCGGTGCAGACTCGATGGGCCTGTAGGGGTTCTATGGAAACCCACACCGATACGAGGAGAACGTGCAAACTCCACACGGACAGTGACCCAAGCCGGAAATCGAACCTGGGTCCCTGGCGCTGTGAAGCAGCAGCGCTAACCACTGTGCCACCGTGCCGCCCACATGTTGAGCAAATAGCTTCAGTGCACAAAAAAAGACACTTTAAAAAGTTGTACCTTGTTGTGAATTAGCTTTAAGTGGTTTTATTAATAGTGTATTACATTTATAATTACTGCTGAACACTCTCACTGGCCCCGAAGGAGTAATTTTATATTTGGTAAATGTCAAATTTCTCCATTATGATAAATTACACTTGTATTGAATGCCTTTTTAAAATTTGTTTGTGATGTTTGAGTTTCTCCCTTAGTCCCATGTGTATGTTGCAATTATTTAGCGATTCTCAATGCTTTTTACTTCCTGGATTGCTGTCTGTGAGAATGCTTCAATATGATTGCCTGCTTCCCCTGCTTGATGCCATCACTGTTCTGGAGACTTGGAGCCCCCCTTGTCTTGGCACCAAATTCAATCTGAATTTGGAAAAGGGGAAATCCGTACCACAGAGACTGTTAGATTTTTGTGGGTCATTTTCTTTGAGGTCAGTGACCATTATCTTTGCTTCACCACTGACTGAGAAATCCAACCTATTCATATCAGCCACAAAACTGGGCGATTTCTAAATTCAACTGGTGCTTTCTTAAAAAAAATTGAACTAACATTGCAAAAAGATAGACGTTTATTTTCTGCCCCCAATTTTCCTTCACTAACCCAATCGCTTTCTCTCCCACCCTCCCCTTCTGACCCACTCACACTCTCGCTGCTCCCAGTCACTCACTTCTCCTTGTCCCCTTGTCTCTGACTCCAGTCTCTCTCTCTCTCTCTCCCTCTCATTCTGGTCACTCACTCGCTCGCTCTCTCTTTCTCTTTTACTCTCTCTGTGACCCCAGTTTCTCCCTCTAAGGGGGTGGCACAGTGGTTAGCACTGCTATCTCACAGTGCTAGGGATCCCAGGTTCAATTCCCAGCCTCGCTTCACTGTCTGTGTGAAGTTTGCACATTCTCCCCGTGTCTGCGTGGGTTTCCTCCGGCTGCTCCGGTTTCCTCCCACAGTCCAAAGATGTGCGGGTTAGGTGGATTGGCCATGCTAAATTGCCCCTTAGTGTCAGAGAGACTGGCTAGGGTAAATCCCTGGGGTTATGGGGATAGGGCCTGAGTGGGATTGTGGTCAGTGCAGGCTCGATGGGCTGAATGGCCTCCTTCTGTACTCTAGGATTCTATGATTCTCTTCAACACTTCAAGTCTAAAGCACATAAAACCAACACTACAGCAGGCATATAGGCAGGAGCTCAAAAAAGCTTTCTCTTTCTTATTCTTGGGATATTGGCATCACCGGCAAGGCTTGCATTTATTGCTCATCTCTAACTGATTTGATTTGATTTATTATTGTCACGTGTATTGGGATACAGTGAAAAGTATTGTTTCTTGCGTGCTATACAGACAAAGCATACTGTTCATAGAGAAGGAAAGGAGAGAGTGCACAATGTTGCGTTACAGTCATAGCTAGGGTGTAGAGAAAGATCAACTTAATGCGAGGCAGGTCCATTCAAAAGTCTGATCAGCAGGGAAGAAGCTGTTCTTGAGTCGGTTGGTACGTGACCTCAGACTTTTGTATCTTTTTCCCGATGGAAGAAGATGGAAGAGAGAATGTCCGGGGTGCGTGGCGTCCTTGATTATGCTGGCTGTTTTTTCCAAGGCAGTGGGAAGTGTAGACAGAGTCAATGGATGTCAAGTGCCCTTGAGAAGGCGGTGATGAGCCACTTTTTTGAATTCCTGCAGTCCATGTGGTGTAGGTATACTCATAGTGCTGTCAGGAAGGGAGTTTCAGAATTTTTACTCGCGACAATGAAGGAACAGTGATATAGTTCCATGGACCATGAGGCATCAGTAGGGGAATTTGCAGATGGTAATGTTCACACAAGAATGTTGTCCTTGTCCGTTGGGCAGTGGGGGTCACAGGTTTGGAAGGTGCTGTTGAAGAAACTTTGGTGAGTTGCAGCAGTGCATCTTGTGGGTTATTTTTATTTTATGGGATGGGGATGGCCAGCATTTGTTGCCCCTTCCTAATTGTGCTTGAGAAGGTGGTGAACTGCCTCCTCGAACTGCTGTTGTCAAACTGGTGTAGGTACAGACACAGTGCTGTCAGGGAGGGTGTTCCAGGATTCCAGCGACTGAAGGAGCAGTGATATATTTCCATGTCAGGATGGTGAGTGACTTGGTGGGGAACTTGTAAACAGTACACACAGCTGCCACTGTGCTGACGGTGGGGGGAGCTAATGCTTAACATGGTGGATGCCAATCAAACAGCCTATGTCAAGGGGTGTGGGAAGAGTATGATGTTAAGTTAGAGGATCAGCCATGATCATAACCATAGAATCCTTACAGTACAGAAGGAGACCATTCAGCCCATCGAGTCTACACCGATCACTTAGAATCTTAGAAACCCTACAGCGCAGAAAGAGGCCATTCGGCACATCGAGTCTGCACCGACCACAATCCCACCCAGGCCCTACCCCCATATACCTACATATTTACCCACTAATCCCTCTAACCTACACATCCCAGGACACTAAGGGCAATTTGTTTAGCTTGGCCAATCAACCTAACCTGCACATCTTTGGACTGTGGGAGGAAACCGGAGCACCCGGAGGAAACCCACGCAGACACGAGGAGAATGTGCAAACTCCACACAGACAGTGACCCAAGCTGGGAATCGAACCTGGGTCCCTGGAGCTGTGAAGCAGCAGTGCTAACCACTGTGCTACCGTGCCGCCCAATCCCACCCAGACCCTATCCCCATAACCCCATGCGTTTACCCTGCTAATCCCATGGCACTAAGTGGCAATTTAGCCAAGGGCCAATCAACCTAACCTCACATCAGCCTTGATCAGATTTGAATGTGAACCCCAGAAGAATCATAGAACCTCTGCAGTGCAGAAGAAGGCCATTCAGCCCATCGATCCTGCACTGACAACTATCCCACCCAGGCCCTATCCTCGTAACCCCATGTATTTACCCTGCAAATCCCCTCCGACACTGAGGGGCAATTTAGCATGGCCAATCCGCCTAACCCGCACATCTTTGGGCTGTGGGAGGAAACCGGAGCACCCGGAGGAAACCCACACAGACACGGGGAGAATGTGCAAACTCCACACAGACAGTGACCCAAGCCGGAAATCGATAAGGGATGACAGAGCAGGGCAGAGAGGCTGAATGGCCTGCTCCTGTTTTGTATATTCCTATGACCTGATTCCAGGTCTCAGCGTTCCTTCAAACGGGAAATTAAGAGTTGGCAGGTTGGTGCAGAGTTGACGAAATTCCGTGGTGGTAATAACCATACATGGGCACTGGATAGAGTAATCCGAATGCCTTTATTGAACGATACAACACAGATAAAGACTGTTTGGATCATCATGCCTGCATCAATTCTTTCAAAAATCGATTCCATTAATCCCAATTCCCATTCTCTTACCCCCAAGGCTCTGCTAGATTGATCTCCTTCAACTGTTTATCTAATTTTTGTTTAAGAATTCTTCATCTTAGTTTATTTGTCAGTGTCACAAGCAGGCTTACATTAACACTGCAGCGAAGTTACTGTGAAAATCCCCTAGTCGCCACACTCCGGCACCTGTTCGGGTACACTGAGGGAGAATTTAGCACGGCCAATGCACCTAAACAGCACATCTTTCGGACTGTGGGAGGAAACTGGAGCACCCGGAGGAAACCCATGCAGACACGGGGAGAACGTGCAGACTCTGCACAGACAGTGACCCAACCTGGAATCGAACCTGGGTCCCTGTCACTGTGAGGCAGCGGTGCTAACCACTGGGTCACCGTGCCGCCCCCTTGTATCTTGTCAAAATACTAATTCTGCACAGCCGGTCAGCACCTGAGTATCAGAGAAAATGCTGGAAAGTCTCAGCGGGTCTGGCAGCATCTGTAAGGAGAGAAAAGACCTGTCGTTTCGAGTCCAGATGACCCTTTGTTAAAGCGGGACAGCTTTGACAAAGGGTCACCTGGGCTCGAAACGTCAGCTCTTTTCTCTCCTTACAGATGCTGCCAGACCCGCTGAGATTTTCCAGCATTTCCTCTTTTAGTTTCAGATTCCAACATCTGCAGCAATTTGCTTTTCACCTGAGTGTCAGACACGTTCAGGTTCATGTTCAGGGCTTGGACTGTCTGGAGGAATATTAACCTGACCTTCTCCTTCGGACATTGTTGGATCTTACTGTGCACTCCCAGCACCTTGTGTTTTTCTTTTGCCAATACCAGCTTCCTCTTATTCACGTTACTGCTGCTGGCATTGCAGCATTTTGAAACTACCAGGATGCTTCAGATTGGGGCGTGCATTTCCGTGACACCTCTCATTGTAGCCGCATCGGTTATTATAGGGTAGGACAGACTTTCATTGCTTTAAAATTGGCCTATCTTTCCCGTGCAGTGACGGGCGAGTTCTAAGTCATTCTGAAGTGACACTTGATTGAATATTTCCTGTCTCCCTATCCATTTTCAGCCCATTCTCACTGAACGTGCTATTTTATGCTGTGATAAAGGCTCCGGGGGGGAGGAGGTTTCTGACGACCCTCCCATGCCTTGTCCAAGGAGCAGTTCTTGGCATCTTGGTCGAGTCGGAGTGCCTTGGCAGCTCTTGGCAGATAGCCCAGCCCGACTATTCCTCACCCATTCCTTACACTTTAGTCCTTTTTATCACAGACTCACGAAGGAGAGGAACAAAAATCAATTGCAACAGACCAGTTTGGGGTGAGAGTCACGTTTGGGACACATGTTCCCATCCGTGTTGCTAGTTTTGCGGGAGATTTTAATTAATTTTTACCTCAGTATTTCCATTTCTCTGATGAGTGAGCAGAATGGGGCATGAACCCATCTATGTCTGATACTCAGGCGCTGACCGGCTGTGCATAATTAGTATATTGACAAGATACAAATGGGTGGCACAGTGGTTAGCACTGCTGCCTCGCAGCACCAGGGACCTGGGTTCGATTCCCGGCTTGGGTCATCGTCTGTGGGGAGTTTGCACGTAAAGGGACAAGCTTGATGGAGCAAGAGCCTTATACCTTGTCCCAAAAAGTTCTGACCAAACCTTTCCTTTGATGTTTGTGCGTGTGGAATTCAGGACGCAAGAGAAGCAACCACTCAGAAAATACAAGGGGGGAACCGGAGGAGAGTGGGACTGCAATACGAGAGTTTTATGTTAACAAAGTTAAGGTGCAGTGGCTAGCACTGCTGCCTCACAGCGCCAGGAACCCAGGTTCGATTTCCGGCTTGGGTCACTGTCTGTGTGGAGTTTGCACATTCTCCCCGTGTCTGCGTGGGTTTCCTCCGGGTGCTCCAGTTTCCTCCCACAGTCCAAAGATGTGCAGGTTAATTTGATTGACCATGCTAAATTGCTAGGGGGACTAGCAGGATAAATAGATGGGGTTAAGGGGATAGGGCAGGATTGTGTTTGGTGCAGGCTTGATGGGCCAAATGGCCTCCTTCTGCACTGTAGGGATTCTATTGTTTTAAAGATGTGACGGTCCTCAGTTCTGAGACCAGCGATGAAATCAATATTCATTGTCGAGAACGGAACACTATTGCACAATATCAAAATTATCTCCAGTGTGTGGTCTCTCCTACAAGCTTTCACTTTTAAAGGTTTTTATAGTCATTGGAAGTCTAGAAGGGAAGATATTAAAATTCTCATCCTTGTTTTCAATTCCTTGCATGGCATCACCCCTCCCCTACCTCTGGTACTCTTCTCCAACCAGTCCCTTCGAGATATGTGAGCTCCTAAATTTTGACCAATACCCATTGGACTTTTGGATGATTGAGAGGTGATCTTATTGAAACATGTAAGATCCTGAGGGGTCTTGATTGGGTGAGACTAGTAGAATGTTTCCTCTTGTGGGAGAGATGGTTTAAGACCAATAAGCTTACTGGAGATGAGGAGAATATTGTTCTCTCAAAGGGTCATTTGTCTGTGGATTTCTCTTCTCCAGTGAAGCAGTGGAGAAGAGAATGAATTTATGGTGTGGAGTGCCAGCCTTGGACTGGGGTAGGCACAGTAAGTAGTCTCACTACACCAGGTTAAAGTCACTGAAGTTATTCAGGGCTGAGTTAGAGAGATTTTTAGTAGATAAGGAAGTTGAGGGATTTAAGGGTGCAGGCGACAAAGTGGAGTTGAGACCACAACTAGATTAGCCATGATGGTATTGAATGGCGGAGCAGGGTCAAAGGGTTGAATGGCCTACCCCTGCTCCCACGTCCTGTGACCTCTTGAGCACCCCCAATTTTAACTGCCCTACCATTGACAGCCAATGCTCGAGTTGCCAAAGTCCTAAACTCCAACTTCCCTCCTTGATCCTCTCTGCATCTCTCTCTTTTCTTCCTTCACCACACTCCTTATATCCTACCTCTCGGTCACCTGCCTTAATAGCACTTTCTGTGGCTTGATGTTAAAATGAGATGTTTTGTGACATTAAGGGTACTATATAAATATAAGTTGTTGTTGTGACAGTTGTTGACATTAGTTGATAAACACCAAATAGTGTTCCACTATTCTTGTAGAGTGGATGTTGACACCACTGTGACAGCCGATGAGATGGTCAAGGCATTGTGGCCTTTGAATGGGAGTGCTTGTGGTGCAGTTGGCAGTGGCCCTGCCTCCGGGTTGGGAGCTCTGGTTCCTACTTCAAGACTTGATGGCCACAGAAGGTGTGTGCGTAATGTGGTCAAGCAGATCGATTATCAACCAGTAAATACTTCCAACGTGCCCACTGGCAGGTGGTGAAGGGTCGGAGAGTTTCCTGGTCAGCTACACTGCAGGCAGCAATGGCAAACCACCACAGTACTTTGCCAAGCATAACCTTGGACTGATCCAATGGAAGTCCATGGTTGCCAATGCCCTCTTCGGGCATGGTACCTGGAGGAGGAAGTCACTGAAATTGTGGCAAAATCTGTGTGGCTCGTTTCTCCTGCACAATGCAGTGAGTGGAGAGGATGGTAACATAATACAATGTGCATTCAATCAATCCCAGTCGCAGAGCTATCTCCAAGTGTGGTTGATAGAGATGTGTTGTGGTGGGGGGGCGGGGGGGGGGGGGGGGGGTGGGGGGCGGTTGGTGGGGGGCTTGCCGTTATTTTAATGCAAACATCATTAGGACTCTAAAATCGGTCCCACAGGTGGAGGAGGTGGTTAAGAAGGCGCATGGAGTGCTGGCCTTTATCAATCGAGTTTAGGAGTCCAGGGATAATGATAATGATGCAGCTATATAAGACCCTTGTCAGACCCCACTTGGAGTACTGTGCTCAGTTCTGGTTGCCTCACTATAGGAAGGATGTGGAAAAGATTGAAAGGGTGCAGAGGAGATTTACAAGGATGTTGCCTGGATTGAGTGGCATGCCTTATGAGGATAGGCTGAGGGAGCTCGGTCTTTTCTCCTTGGAGAGACGTAGGATGAGAGGAGACCTAATAGAGGTGTATAAGATGTTGAGAGGCATAGATCGGGTGGACTCTCAGAGGCTTTTTCCCAGGGTGGAAATGGCTGCTACGTGAGGACACAGGTTTAAGTTGCTGGGGGGTAGGTACAGGGGAGATGTTAGGGGGAAGTTTTTCACACAGAGGGTGGTGGGCGAGTGGAATCGGCTGCCGTCAGTGGTGGTGGAGGCGAAATCAATAGGGTCTTTTAAGAGACTCCTGGATGAGTACATGGAGCGTAATAGGATGGAGGGTTATAGGTAGGCCTAGAAGGTAGGGATGTGTTCGGCACAACTTGTGGGCCGAAGGGCCTGTTTGTGCTGTAGTTTTTCTATGTTTCTATCAGTCTGTATATTTTAAATGGAGTAATGCCACCACTAAAATAGCAAACAGGGGAAAGCCATACTGAAACGCAAACAGGAAACGCTGGAGAAACTCAGCAGGTTTGACAGCATCTGCGGAGAGAGAGAATAGAGCTAATGTTCCGAGTCTGAGAGCTCTGAGGAATGGGTCATCCAGACTCGAAACGTTGGGTCTGTTCTCTCTCCACAGATGCTGTCAGACCTGCTGAGATTTTCCAGCATTTTCTGTTTTTGTTTCAGATTCCAGCATCTGCAGTATTTTGCCTTTATCTCAATGTTATACTGATATGTTAAGTCTACACCTGGTCATCTCTTGGGCAATAATCTCCAGCCTGAAGTTATGTTATGTTTTGGCTATTTTCTCTCCATTTCAAAACATGCTGCAAAGATAGAATATTCCTTACGTTGTCATGGCTGGTCTGAGTCACAGAGGCCTTTAGTGTCCCAAGATATATGGGTTAGGAGGATTAGCGGAGTAAATATATGGGGTTATGGGGATAGGGGCTGGGTGGAATTGTTTCCGGTGCAGACTCAATGGGCTGAATGGCCTCCTTCTGCACTGTAGGGATTCTATGATCGATGATTCCTCCTAACCCACACATAGAATCATAGAATTCTTCAATGCACAAGGAGGCCATTTGGCCCATCGAATCTGCACCGACCACAATCCCACCCAGGCCCTATTCCCATAATCCCATGCATTTAGCCTAACTAGTCCCCCTGACACTAAGGGGCAATTTAGCCTGACCAATCCACCTAACTCGCACATCTTTGGACTGTGGGAGGAAACCGGAGCACCTGGAGGAAACCCACGCAGACACAGGGGGGGGGAGGGAGAATGTGCAAACTCCACACAGACAGTGACCCAAGCTGAGAATTGAACCTGGGTCCCTGGCGCTGTGAGGCAGCAGTGCTAACCAGTGTGCCACCCTTGGGACACTAAAGGCCCCATGACTCAGACCAACCACGACAATGTGAGGAATGTTCTATCTTTGCCGCACATTTTGAAATGGAATAAACATCCCCAAAACATAATTTGAAGCCCAAATCCTGGTAGTATTGCTTTAAGGACATTCTGGACCCTTCTGTCCTGCTGCTTTGCCAGTGAATCTAGATGTTTACACTTCAAACACCGACTCTGTCTGAAAGATTTCAGAGAGGTGGAATGGAATTGTACAGATAAAAACAATTGTTCTCCGAAAAAGGCAACCTCTTTGAGCCTCACTTCCTCGCTGTTAGATAGCCAGAACTGCCCGGCACATAAAGATTTCTAAAAACGAGTGGAAAAAATATGGAAGGCACGTTGCGAGTGGATGAAAGCAAGGAGTCCGAGCCTTTTGAAAGACAGCACCTTCAGTTAAAACTCAATCTGTGCATATCTCCTTAAACTTTGGCCTCCTACTCCACAACTTCAGACCGCTTTTTACATGAATCTCATTAAACTTGGCACCAGCTTTCCTCTCATTAGACTGAGTTCCCTTTGAAAAATCAACCAAGCTGGGAATCTCCTTTACATCAAGGTGCAGAAAAATTAATCTACCTCCTCATTAATTTAAAAACCAATTTCAGCCCGCTTCCCGACTTGCCATTTTGTTCTCAAGAGTCTCCGAGTCCTTTTGAAAGTTTAGGCGATTTTTTTTTTTGTGTGTGTCCTGGATTTGTCAGTACGCTGTTGCTTCATAGAATCATAGAATCCCGACAGTGCAGCAGGAGATCATTCGGCCCATCGAGCCTGCACCGTCAACAATCCCCCCAAGTCCTATCCCTATAACCCCATGTATTTACCCCGTTAATTCCCCCTAACCTACACATCTAGGGACACTAAGGGACAATGGTCAATCAACCTAACCCGCACATCTTTGGACTGTGGGAGGAAACCGGAGCACCCGGAGGAAACCCACGCAGACATGGGAAGAATGTGCAGACTCCACACAGACAGTCACCCGAGGCCAGAATTAAACCCAGGTCCCTGGAGCCGGGAGGCAGCAGTGATAACCACTCTTCTGAAGTGGACAGCAATGTCATCATCATGAGCTCCACCTTTCAGGGATATTAATGGCTTTTGAATTGTTTCAAGAAATCGAAGTGGGAAGCTGCCGCATCGTGACAAATGAAAATCTGCTCTCGCACTCTTGAACCTTGAACCGATTGACCTCGAATCGGGGTTTCAAGAATATCGCAAGATATCCTCGATGTCACTGAACTAGGAATGGGTGAAAACCCAGCTAGGATTCTTGCTCCTGATTACTTCCCAGGAAGACGCTCTGGCATGGTGGTAATATCACTGGACTAGTAAAGCAAAGGCCCCGATCAATACCCTGAAGGCACAGGTTCAAATCCTACCACGGCAGCTGGTGGAACTTAAATTCAATAAATTAATAAAATCTGGCATTGAAGGCTAGTTTCAGTAATGGTGACCACGAAACGATCATCGATTGTCATAAAAACCCACCTGGTTCACGAGGAAGGAAATTTGCCATCCTGAACCCTGGTGAATATGTGGCTCCAGACCCACAGCACGGTTCTTAACTGCTCTCTGAAATGGCCTGAGAAAAGACACTCTTTTCAAGGGTAACAAGTGTCATGGTTCAGGTTGGAAACTCCAAAGTGCTTTATGGTGCCCGCCTGGGCCATAACTTTTGTATCTTGAATTTGGCAGGGATAAGCATGATATGTTCCACTTCAGATATGATTCAAATGACCCACTAAGGAGCTTTTATCAAATAAAGTTTATTTAAGAATATAGTTAACGCGTATAGTAAGAAAATTAGCAAGAACTTTTATCAATTACATACAAGAAACAAAATACCCACTATAATGTATAACCCTTAACAAAGATATCTAATGTGGTTCCAATCAAACCAAAACCCTTGCCATAGACAAAACCCTTTAAACAGGTTTACCACAGCAAAGTTTACTGCTCACTTGATAATGGAAATCGAGTCCTTTGGTTGAAGTCTGCAGTTCTCTGGATTCACTCTGAACAGTTTGAAGACAAGACAGCTCCCCAAAGCACCAGAGAGACTTTGGTCCAGCCCCCAACAACAGCAGATTTTCACTCTGCGTGAAAGCGAGATCTTGTTTTCAGCTAACCAACAGAATTTTGAAAAACAACAGGGAGAGAGGGAAAACATTTCTTTTTAGCTTGCTGTCCCTTCTAGAACTGAAACTGAAAATAAACCCCTGTCACCTACACTGCCTACAGTTTTTTCCCTCCTCCCAACAATGACATGACCCAAGGCTCACTGACTGGGAGAGCTGCAGAGGTCATGATTTTTTAAAAAATTCTTAAAGGTACACTAACATTACATAAGGGATGGGCAAATCTGGACCAATCCAACATCCTGTGCTTGCCAGTGAGGCCTATATCCTGTGGAGGGTAAGGACCCAGCAGTGGCTTCAGTTCCCACAGATCAAATAGTCCCCTAAATCTAGCTGGACTCATACATACAAGAATGACCTCTTTGGTCTGGCTAACAAAGAACGGTCAATGATGGCGGAATTATAGGGAGGAAAAACAGAGAACTACTGGGAAAAATCTGAATCTCACCTCTTCCCTCAAACAACTCCAGGGAATTGAGGCCACATTTCTCCAGGTGGGCTTCACCAAGGCCCATTGCCAAGTTGGTGCAGCATGAATCAATATTAAGATTCCTGGCACAGTCTACATCTTTCATGAAGCCCAATTGACCAATCCATCACTGGCGCACTGTCTATGCTGCCTCCATTGCGTTTCACTAAGTCTGTGTGTGTCTCAATCAATCTCATTGTGATACTGTTGTTTGCTTAGAGCCTGACACTAATCAACTCTGAACGATTGTAGCTTTGCTGGATTTATGAGTTGGTAAGTCGTATAATTACAGATAATTATTTGTCTTTGTCACACACAGTGCAGGCCAGTGGTGTTTTGCAGCTGTGGTGGCTAGCTACACAATGTAATTGGGATAGTTTGCATTTTGCACCTTACTGGGGAAGCGACTGTATTTGCCAAAGAATCTGCAACAAAGTTTACATCATTTTTTTGCCAGCCTACCATGTTGAAATGTCTTTTTTATTTCTTCATGGGATGTGGGCATCGCTGACTAGGCCAGCATTTATTGCCCATCCCTATTTGCCTTTGAGAAGGTGATGGTGAACTGCCATCTTGAACCGTTGCAGTCCAAGTGGTGTAGGTACATCCACAGTGCTGTTAGGGAGGAAGTTCCAGGATTTTGACCCAGAGATGGTGAAGTCATGGTGGTATGTGGCTTGGGGGGGCAACTTGCAGGTGGTGGTGTTCTCATGTGTTTGCTGCCCTTGTCCTTCTAGGTGGTAGATACTTCTGGTTTGGAAGGTGCTGCTGAAGGATCCTTCGTGAGTTGCTGCATTGCATCTTCGAGGAGGGAACAATCCCATTCAGCCCCTATCCCCGTAATCCCATGTGGTATTGTCACTAGACGATTAATCCAGAAATTCAGCTAATGTTCTGGGGACCTGGGTTCGAATCCCGCTATGGCAGATGGTGGAATTTGAATTCAATAATTAAAAATCTGGAATTCGGAATTATGGGCAGCATGGTGGCATAGTGGTTAGCACTGCTGCCTCGCAGTGCCAGGGACCTAGATTCAATCCAGCCCTCGAGTGACTGTCTGTGTGGAGTTTGCACGTTCTCCTCGTGTCTGCATGGGTTTCCTCTGGCTGCTCCGGTTTCCTCCCACAGTCCAAAGATGTCTGGGTTAGGTTGATTGGCCATAGTAAATTGCCCCAAAGTGTCCAGGGGAGTAGCAGAGTAAATATGTGAGGTTCCGGAAATAGGGCCTGGGTGGGATTGTGGTCAGTGCAGACTTGATAGGCTGAATGGCCTCCTTCTGTACTATAGGAATTCTATGGTTCTACTGATGACCATGAAACCATTGTCGATTGTTGGAAAAACACATCTGGTTTGCTGATGTCCTTTAGGGAAGGAAATCTGCTGTCCTTACCTGGTCTGGCCTACATGTGACTCCAAATCCACAGCAATGGTTGACTCTCAACCGCCTTCAAAGGCAACTAGGGATGGGCAATAAATGCTGGCTGGCCAGCAACACCCATGTCCCACGAATGAATAAAAAAAAAATATTGTATATAGTATAAACTGCTGCTACTGTGCACCCAATAGTGCAGGGAGTGAATGTTGAAGGTGGTGGATGGGTGACAATCAAGCAGACCTCTTTGACATGGATGGTATTGAACTCCATAAGTGTGTTGTGGCTTCTCTCATCCAGGCAAGTGGAGAATATTCCACCACATTCCTGACTTGTGCCTTATAGATGGTGGCTTTGCGAAGTCAAAAGGTGAGTTACTCTCCTCAGTTTCTGACCTGCTGTTGTGTCCATAGTATTTAAAATGCCTGGTCCAGTTCAGTTTCTGGTCAATGGTAACCCCTTGAATGTTCATGATGGGAGATTTTTGATGGTAAGGACAAGGCTTAAGTGATTGCAACCACCTTCAGCCAGAAGTGCAGAGCGGCTGATCCATCACAGCCTCCTCCTGATGATCAAGAGGAAGTGGTAATCCAATGAGGTGGTAATTGGCTGGATTGAATTTATCCTGCTTTTTGTGAATTGAACGTACCCGGACAACTTTCCACATTGTCAAGTTGATGCCATTGAATATCAAGAGGGGTTGCTCAGATTCTCTCATGTTGCAGATGGTCATTGCCTGGCATTTGAATATTGCCTGCTGTTTATCAGCCCAAACCTGAATATTGTCCACATCCTGAGTTCAGCTCTTTTGCCCATGTTTGAACCAAAGTTCATAGAATCATAGAATCGCTACAGTGCAGAAGGAGGCCTTTTGGCCCATCGGGTCTGCACTGACTCCTACACCAGGCTTACCCCATAACCCCACGTATTTACCCTGCTAACCGACATAGCTTTGGGTACTCAGGGGCAATTTAGCACAGCCAATCCACCTAACATGCACATCTTTGGAATGTGGGAGGAAACTGGAACACCTAAAGGAAACCCACACAAACATGGGGAGAACATGAAAACTCCACACAGACAGTCACCCAAGGCCGGATTTGAACCCGGGACCCTGGCACTACTATTACTGCTAAGTTTTAATGAGATCAGGAGCCAAGTGGCCCTGGCAAACAGAGCATCAGTGACCAAGTTAGTATTGTGTAAGTGCCACTTGAAAGCACTGTCAATGACACCTTCCATCACTTTGTTGGTGATCGAGAGTAAACTGATGGGGCAGTAATTGACCAGGTGGGATTTGTCCTACTTTTCATGAATTGGACTTATATAAAAAGTAAAGTTTAAAATTTATTCATTAGTCACAAGTAAGGCTTACATTAACACTACAATGAAGTTACTGTGAAATTCCCCTAGTCGCCACAGTCCAGCACCTGTTCGGGTCAATGCACCTAACCAGCACGTTAGAATGTGGGAGGAAATCGGAGCACCCGGAGGAAACCCACACAGGCACAGGGAGAACATGCAAACTCCACACAAACAGTGACCCAAGCCGGGAATCGAACCCGGGTCCCTAGTGCTGTGAGGCAGCAATGCTAACCACTGTACTACCGTGCCGCCACTCGTGCTACTGTGCTGCCCCTATATATATGGGAGATTTTCCACATTACTGAGTAGATGCCAGTGTTGTAGCTGTATTGGAACAGCTTGGCTAGGGGCATGGGTAATTCTGGAGATTATTGTTAGGGCCAATAAATAGCCTTTGCAGTATCCAATGGCTTCAGCTGTTTCCCGATTTCGCGTGGAGTGAATTGAATCGGTTAAAGATTGGCTTCTGTGATGCTGGCAACCTCTAGAAGAAGCTGCGATAGATCATCTATTTGGCACATATGGCTGGAGGTTATTTGCAAATGCTTCAGCCTTGTTTTTTTACACTGCTGGGCTGGGATCCCCCATCATTAAGGATGAGGATATTTGTGGAACCTCCTCCCCCAGTGAGTTGTTTAATTGTCCACCACCATTCACCACTGGATGTGGCAGGATGCTGGAGCATTGAACTGGTCCATTGGTTTTGGGATTGCTTAGCTCCGTCTATCACTTGCTGCTTCCAATGTTCGGCAGGCAAGTAATCCTGTGTTGATTTGATTTATTATTGTCACATATATTGCTATACAGTGAAAAATATTGTTCCTTGCGCGCTATACAGACAAAGCATAGCATTCATAGGGAAGGAAAGGAGAGGGTGCAGTATGTAGTGTTACAGTCACAGCTAGGGTGTAGAGAAAGATCAACTTAATATGAGGTAGGTCCATTCAAAAGTCTGATGGCAGCAGGGAAGAAGGTGTTCTTGAGTCAGTTGGTACGTGACCTCAGATTTTTGTATCTTTTTTCCAATGGAAGAATGTGGAAGAGAATATATCTGGGATTCATGGGGTCCTTGATTATGCTGGCTGCTTTTCCAAGACAGCAGGAAATGTAGACAGTGTCAATGGATGGGAGGCTGGTTTGAGTGATGGACTGGGCTTCATTCACGACCCTTTGTAGTTCTTGTGGTCTTGGGCAGAGCAGGAGCCATACCAAGCAGTGATACAACCAGAAAGAATGCTTTCTATGGTGCATTTGCAAAAGTTGGTGAGAGTCATAGTGCCGAATTTCCTTAGCTTCCTGAGAAAATAGAGGCGTTGGTGGGGCTTTCTTAACTATTGCGTCAGTGTGGAGGGACCAGGACAGGTTGTTGGTGATCGGAACAAGTAGAAACTTGATACCTTCACCAGGTGTCGTCTCATTTTTAGGTATGTCTGTTGCTGCTCCTGGCATGCCCTCCTCAACCCAGGATTGATCCCCTGGCTTGGTGGTAAGGGTAGAGTGGGGGATATTCCAGGTCATGGAAGTTACAGATTGTGGATGAACACAATTCAGTGTTTGAACATATGCAATTTCCAGGCTAACTAATGATTATCATGATATAAACATGCTTGCAGGAACTGAAACTGACAACTGCAAGGTTGGCATTCGGGCACTGATTTCATGCAATTTCCCTGGAGATTCCACTGAAGACATGGAGTGTACTGGCTGGGAGAGAGGCCAATATGAAAGGATATGCCAGGTGTAATGACCGCAATGAGGTCCATGAGGTTGGCCTCTTGGAGTATGAGCTCCCTGATTGAGGTAATGATTGCCTGCCCAATCACTGAGTCTCACCTGTGTATATAATGAGGAACGTCAGATCTACTGACCCTCTGGATTCTGACTTTGTATCTGAAGCACTCTTAGGTGTGGAGATAAGTTTGTAAATAAAGGAGAATCTGGTGAAAGGACACTGGCCTCTGAGGAGTTATTTCACCAAGAGCCTGGAGAGATGTAGCCAGCTAGAGGACACGGTACTATAGGCCATGCTGGAGAAGGTGCAAATGAGGAGGGATTATCATCGGGGTGGGCAGGGGTGAGAGGGTGGGAAGTAATTCACTGCACGCTTATGACCCCTTCTCTTCCAGCAGTCAGTTTGGCTTTGCCTGGCCTCATGTCCCCTCTCTTTCCTCCTGCAACCACAGAGGGAAATCCTAACAAGATGCCGATGACCCTTTCTCCTGGTGACTCCCATAAAATTTCCAATAACGTGGAGTAGCACCATATTTACTGTGCTAATTAAAGCCCTCAGAGAGTTTCTGGAATAAATGTTGACCGAGCGTTGCTGAAGGCTCAACGAAGTGTCCTACAACATCTGCCCAAGTGTTTCAAAAGTCCTCTTGAAGCTTTCAAGAGCAAGTGAATAGTCAAAGGTGATAAAGCTTTAACTAGCACTCAAAATCCTCTCCGATGACTAGTTTACATGCAAGCATCTGGTTGCTATTAAAAGAGGTCGTTAGTTTAAGTGCCAGCCAGCAAAGTGCCACGCAGCCTCCTTAAAGAACACAAGGAGGAAATTTAAGAGACAATTAGGTGCTTAATGATCCTTTGGGTGGTTGTTCCTGATGCAAACGTCTACTGCATCACCAACATGGTACCCTGTGTGAAACGTAGGCTCAACCAGTGATTCAACTGACATCAAAGCAAAATACTGCGGACGCTGGAATCCGAAACAAAAACAGAAAATGCTGGAAAATCTCAGCAGGTCTGACAGCGTCTGTGTGAATGGCAGTGCTGCCAAAGGAAAGATAAATGATGATGAAGAAGGCTGAAAAATGTGCTAAAAGTGTCCGTTAAGTGATTGGAATGTGTGAGAACTGCCATTCACATACTGTTATTTGTCATTTATATTAATGGTTTGGATGAGAATTCCGGAGGCATGGTTAGTAGGTTTGCAGATGACACCAAGATTGGTGGCATAGTGGACAGAGAAGAAGGTTACCTTGGATTGAAATGGGATCTTGATCAATTGGGCCAGTGGGCTGATGGATGGCAGATGGAGTTGAATTTAGATAAATGCGAGGTGATGCATTTTGGTAGATCGAACCAGGGCAGGACTTACTCAGTTAATGGTAGGGCGTTGGGGAGAGTTATAGAACAAAGAGATCGAGGGGTACAGGCTCTTAGCTCCTTGAAAATGCAGTCACAGGTGGACAGGGTGGTGAAGAAGGCATTCGGCATACTTGGTTTCATTGGTCAGAACATTGCATACAGGAGTTGGATGTCTTGTTGAAGTTGTACTAGACACTGGGTCACTCAGCTCCTGACCTCATTGCAGCCTTGGTTCAAACATGGACAAAAGAGCTGAACTGCAGAAATGTGGTAAGAATGACTACCCTTGACATTAAGGCAACATTTGGTACGGCATCAAAGAACCCTATCAAAACTGGAGTCGACGGGAATCAGGGGGAAAACCTTTCACTGGTTGGAATCATACCTAGCACAAAGGAAAGTGATGGTGGTTGGAGATCAATCATCTCAGCTCCAGGAGATCTCTGCAGGAGTTCCTCAGGGTAGTGTCCAAGGCCCCAACCATCTTCAGCTGCTTCATTAATGACTTTCCTTCCATCATAAAATCAGAAGTGGGGATGTTCGTTGATAACTGCACAATGTTCAGCACCATTCGCGACTCCTCAGACACTGAAGCAGTTCATGTCCAAATGCAGCAAGACCTGAACAATAGTCAGGCTAGGGCTGACAAGTGGCAAGTAACTGTTGTGCCACACAAGGGCTAGGCAATGACCATCTCCAACAAGAGAGGATGTAACCATCACCCCCTGACATTCAATGGCATTACAAGGGCGGCACGGTAGCACAGTGGTTAGCACTGCTGCTTCACAGCTCCAGGGTCCCGGGTTCGATTCCCGGCTTGGGTCACTGTCTGTGTGGAGTTTGCACATTCTCCTCGTGTCTGCGTGGGTTTCCTCCGGGTGCTCCGGTTTCCTCCCACAGTCCAAAGATGTGCGGGTTAGGTTGATTGGCCAGGTTAAAAATTGTCCCCTCGAGTCCTGAGATGCGTAGGTTAGAGGGATTAGCGGGTAAATGTGTGGGGGTAGGGCCTGGGTGGGATTGTGGTCGGTGCAGACTCGATGGGCCGAATGGCCTCCTTCTGCACTGTAGGGTTTCTATGATTTCTATCACTGAAACCACCACTAACAACATCCCAGGGGTTAGCATTGACCAGAAACGGAATTGGACCCAGCCTTAAAAATACTGTGGCTAATAGGCAAGATCGAAGGCTCGGAATCCTGCAGTGAGTAACTCACCTCCTGACTCCTCAAAGCCTGTCCACCATCTACAAGGCTCAAGTCAGGAGTGTGATGGAATACTCTCCACTTAGCTGGATGGGTGCAGCTCCAACAACACTCAAGAAGCTCGACACCATCCAGGACAAAGCAGCCCGCTTCATAGCTACCCCTTCCTTAAACACTCAGCCCCTCCACTATCGACAACAGTAGCAGCAGTGTGTACCATCTGTAAGATGCACTGCAGCAACTCACCAAGGCTCCCTTCCACACCTGCATATTCCCTGTCAATACTCACTTGTTGGGCAGCATCTTCCAAACCAACGAACACTTCCATCTAGAAGGACAAAGACAGCAGACACATGGGAACACCACCCCAAGCAGGTTTCCCTCTCAGCCACTCGCCATCCTGACTTGGAAATATATCGCCATTCCTTCACTGTCGCTGGGTCAAAATCCTGGAATTTGCTCCCTAACAGCACTATGGGTGTACCTGCACCCCAGGGACTGCCGCAGTTTAAGAAGGCAGCTTATCACTGCCTTCCCAAGGGCAATACAAATGCTGGTCTGGCCAGTGATGCCCACATCCTGTAAATAAGTAAAAAATGGAAATGTGCCTCAGAAGGAGAGAAGACAGAGGAGTAAACATTGACAGATGGGAGTATTGTGTCGAATTTCTGGTATCACAAACTATAACAAACCCCACAGGGGAACAACAAGTTTGAAAACACTTAGGGGCAATTTTCTCCAGACACTTCAGGTACTATAGAGCCTCGAAGGCTCTTAAGTCGAAAGGAACTCTTTACCTTTATAATGGTGTTGACCCTAGGGCCCAGCTGTCATAGTTGGCAAAGGATTGAATGCTCAGTTTTCTCGGTCTGACATTCAGAGGTGGATTCACAGTTTGTGGGGCCCCACATTCACCTTCATTTCTGCACCCCCCCCCAATCCCCAACCTCATACCCCTCCCAATCCCGCCCATTCTTGCCCCACTGAGCGCAAAGGCGGAAGCCACAAGAATACACAAATTGATCACTGCTTTAGTGCTTTTTAACTTGTTATCACAGGATTCAGCTGCAGCACTGCAGATTAAATTCAAGGAGTAACTGGAACATGGGATGAATAATACACTGGGGGCTTGCATTGTTCAGCTTGCAGACCGGAATATTTCCCTGCCATATTTGCAGCATTATCGAAGATCTGCCCATGACAATGTTTGATGGCCAAACCATAGTTTCCAATGATTTCCAAAACAGTTATCCCCAGACGCTCAGACGTATGGAATTGTATCTGGACAAAACAAAGAAATCACTCTGAAACTTCACCTTCGCTGGTCACACCTCTTAAAATGAATGTTAATTAGTGCACATGACTCCCATCTGGTGTTGAATCAACCATTAAGGAATCGTACTTGGCACCTTTAATTTCATCAGTGAATTAGTTTCTGAGCTGCTCTGCCATTATGGTGATGAAGTCATCGTAGGTTCTATGCATTAAAAACTAGGTCTTCCCTGAGCCACAATATTGGTCGGGTTTGTAAATGTTCTTTGAGAAGTTCGTCAAATTCACTGAGACATTCAAGCCAGGCTAAAAAATTACTCCTTCGACTTGACCCCAATGACTTATCATGTCCTTCTAAAAGTCCAAAGAAGACAGCAGTTTGACTGTGGCAACAGCACGTCTCAGCACTTCCCTCCAATAAGGATACTTCACTTCAAATTGAGCTGATAACATAATCAATTGTTCCAGATAATTGACGGGGGTGATTCTCCCATCCTGTTGCACTAATTTATTCAGCCTGCTGGGGGAGTTGGGATTTTGGTGGGGTGGGGGCAGTGGGGGGGGGAGGTCGGGAATGCGGGGTGGGGGAATCGTGGGGAGGTGCTGGAGATCGGGCAGCCTCACCTGAAGAAGGGGCTTAAGGCTCCGAAAGCTTGTGACTTTTGCTACCAAATAAACCTGTTGGACTTTAACCTGGTGTTGTTAAACCTCTTACTGTGTTTACCCCAGTCCAACGCCGGCATCTCCACATCATGGTCAGGGGGGCCAGCAATCGCACCGTGGGGAGGGGGGGGGGGTGCAGAGGACTGGCAATGTGGGGGCCGCGGAGCTGGCCAGCACTCAGGAGGCTAGCAGATAGGGGCCATTACGCATGCGCCGATCTCAGCACTGACAGATCGGCACACGCGCAGTGTCCTGCTCAGTGCGCTGATTTCAGTCTCTCCAGCGGGAATAGGCCTTGCCTCCTAGTTTTCAATAATATTCATGTTGGCGGCCTCTGCAGTGCACAGAGTGTGGGAGATTCTTCTCTGAACTCCCACTGAGAAAGCAGCAAGAATTACTCCAGTTTTCATGCAAATTCGACACTTAGAATTGTTTTGGGAGAATTCCGGCCAACATCTTTGAATGAGCACACACATAGTTTTAATATGAGCTTTGGAAGTTTCTACAATATCTTCTAGTTCCGGTGTCATTTCTGAGTCCACTTTTTGTTCAACCTTTTCAGGTGATGTGGTATCTCCAGAAATCAGAAGTCTAAGGCACCAGATATTTCACCCATAGTTTTGGTGCGTGGGAATGAATGTGCAGGTTGTGCGCTGTTCAATGCTTCAAATTTTTCAGTGTGAAATAACAGACTATCTTTGTGCCTACCTTCATCCTCTTGCCTCACCTCCAATTTTCTGCAGTTTTGACTGCCAGATTCATAGTGTCATTTCATTTTACTAAAGGAACTGCACTTGATTTTAATGAATTGTCTGAAAGAGCTAGTATTTGCACAGCCAATCCCATGTTTTTATCAGCTTCCATTCAAGCTCTGCAAAAATTGGATTAATTTTTTAACCACAAAGCAGTGATTTCAAACAACATAGGAATATAGAAACTAGAAGCATGAGTAGGCCATTCGGCCCTTCGAGCCTGCTCCGCCATTCATATGATCATGACTGATCATCAAAGTCAATATCCTGAACCCCTTCCTCCCCCACCCCATTGTACTCTTCTCCTGCCCATTCCCCCCTTGCAAATTCACAAACTCTCCCTCCGAATGGACCCCCCCAAAACAATCACACATTCTCCCATCCTGCAACCCTGGCGAATCCCCTCACACACTCTCCTCCCCCCACACCTTCACACTCTTTCCCCCAGTTTCCCCTCCCCCTTATAGTCTGCCCCACTCCTCATACTCTCCCATTCTCACAATGTCACTCACCGCACTTGCTTAGGGTCTTCAAGACTCCTTCCTACCTCACTCACCATCTCCTAAAGTTTAAAGTTTATTATCGGTGTCACAAATAGGCTCATATAGCATTGCAATGAAGTTTGTGTGAAAATCCCCTAGTCCCCACATTCCGGCGGCTGTTCGGGTACATTGAGGGAGAATTTAGCATGGCCAATGCGCCTAATCTTTGGACTGTGGGAGGAAACCGGAGCACCCGAAGGAAACCCACACAGAGACGGGGAGAACGTGCAAACTCCGCACAGACAGTGGCCCAAGCCGGGAATCGGACCCGGGTACCTGGTGCTGTGAGGCAGCAGAGCTAACCACTGTGCCACCGTGCCACCTGAGGGCTAAGGCATGATTTAGGGTGTCGCACCTCACGCCTTGCTGTTACCGGCCTACCCCAGGTTGAGTTGCAAACCTGCTCACCTGACCTGTTCCCTTCGCTGGCTGGCTGACCTCACCTTACGGTTGTTTTCGGTGCCTCGCACCTGGCTGTTGGCGGCCTGCCCTCTGCCCTGGGTCGGGTCACAAATCTGCTGGACTTTCGTAAAAACAGTGAGACCTCAGCAGCCTCTGCCTCTCCCTCCTCGCCTAGTTACCTCTCCTTGCTCCTCATGCATGCCTCATGTTAACCGTTTGTTTGTTTGTTGCCGGGATTAGAAAAGGATAGCTACGCGGAGAGATTGGATAGGTTGGGGTTATTTCCCTTGGAACAAAGAAGGCTGAGGGGTGGTTTGATAAAAGTGTACAAAATATGAGGGGAAGAGAGAGTGGACAGGATAAAATTGTTTCCCTTGTTGGAGAATTCTAGATCCAGGGGATATAGATTCATGATAAGAGGCAGTAGGTGTAGAGGGAACATGAGGAAGAGGGTGGGTGTCTGGAATTTGCTGCCTGAGTTGGTGGTGGTTGCAGAGACCCTAAACTCTTTTAAAAAGTACCTGGATCTGCACCTTAAATGCTGTAAGCTACAGGGCAATGGGCCAGGTGCAGAATGGTGGGATTAGAAAGGGCACCTGGGTGCCCTCGGGCTGGCATGGACAAGATGGGCTGAATGGCCTCCTTCATTGCAGTAACCTTTCTATGGTTTGGACCAGTGTTTTCCCATTCTTTCAGGCTCACCAATCAGAACCTGTTTTCGCTCTGCATTGCCGACTTGAGCCAATCAGTAAATGCAGAGTTATCATGCTCTGATTGGATGCCCAGTGCACCAGCTGGCACCGGCCACCCCTATTGGTCAGGGACCCATGCCTGGGCATGATGTGTTTCATTGCAAATTCACCCTCTGCTGACATTCCTTGTGTCCTTACCCTAATTAAACATAACAGATAGAGGAATGTTGCATTGAGACATTCGACATCCACCCTTGAATCTCAGCAACTGTAATTACCAGACTTTAGAGATTAGGGTTAATCTTCCTCAATTTCTTTGTTCTTCGTGAACAGCGAGTTCTTAAAGGTCCAGTGCTTTCGGCAATGAACTTTACATCAATAACTTATTACCTCAGTCAGCCTTACATGATAAATGTCAGCGTCACTGGTGCTACAGGAGGGGCAGGAGGTGAAGATGGATGCTGACTTCAAATTTCCCTGTGAATCATTTGTGTCATTGTCCTTTAATTTGCATACAAATCAGTCATTAAAATCAGTGGCAGGCCACTCCACCCACTGACATGAAGGGAGAAGGCATCTTCCGCTTGAAACCAGATATCCTGCTGTATTCCCGACCCTCAGTTACAGCTTCCCTCCCAACACTCATTCACTCGGACAAAATCCCTCTCTGCCTTGCAAAGGCACAATCTGGTGAAGCATCATTGTGCAGCCTGCTGCTTGAGCAGAGTGGCCACTTGGCCAGACCATCGCACGGTGCAGATACTTGGGATCTGCAAAGGTGATGATTAGAGAGTCGGAAGGTCAGTGCTCCAGCAGGAATCTGAATACTGTCAGAATCAATCACGCCTCATTCCAGCACTTGAAGCTTCAAAATAAACCCAACAATTTGACCCGATGCTCCTTCAAAGATAACATCAATCAAAATGTTATGCTCTCTCAGTCCTCATTCCTTACTTGCCGTCCTTCCTTCTTCACTCTGCTATTATTTTAAATGTACTTCACTCTCTATCCTTGAATGGATCCTGTGTCATTCTCCTTCCTCTGTCCAATAGTCAAAAAGTAATCAAATAACAAGCTTTCTCGGGGAAATAAGACTCATTTCATTGGTGACCACTTTGCCGCCTTTAGCCTGCAACTTCTTCCTCCACAGACATCTTTGTCTTTATTTTGGTGAAGGTCTTTACTTCTCTGAGTGCTTCCCTTTCAATCCTCCTGCATCACCTTAAACACGACATCCTTGTGAAACGTTTTGCACCGTTTCCAATCCAAAACCATTCTTTCACACAATTTCAAACATAGTGAATTCTTCACTTCTCCTTCCTTTGTCCTATAATCCAATTGGTGAGGGTGGAAGGGGTGAGGGGGGGGTGGGGGGAGGGGGGGGGGGGGGGAAGGCGGGGTGGGGGGGGGGGAGGAGGAGGGGTGGGGGGAGGCGGTGTTAACATTAGTACTTCTTGATTTATCTCATCTTCTCTTTATAACCTTGTGGCTTTGTGCTTTTGACATTCACTCAAGTTCTTTAATAAGATTTGTCCTCACTCCCCCTTCCCCCCCCCCCCCCCCCGCCCTCTCCAACCCAGCCTCTGCAATGAATAGGTTATTCTCTGTCATTTTTGCCACCTCCAGTGTGGTGCCACCTCTAAACACTTACACAGCAGCATAAAAACTAGAAGCAGGAGTAGGCTGTTTGGCCCTTCGAGCCTGCTCCGCCATTCATTATGATCATGGCTGATCCCCAAGAGCTATATCTAATTTCATCTTGAAATCACACAACGTTTTGGTCTCAACTACTTCTTCCCCTCCCCTCCCCCTTCGGCATTCTGAAGGGACCATTCACACCGTGACACCCTGGTCCAGTCCACTGTCACCCCCACCAATCTTCACCATTTTCCCATGGCACCTGCCTGTGTAAGCACAGGAGAGATGCCACCCCAGCCTTTCACCTCCTCTCTTCTCACCACCCAAGGCCCTGAACACTCCTTTTTTTAATTTAGTGTACTCTCCTTGCTGCTCAGAGTGTGGTTGCCTCTACACTGGGGAGACCAAATGCAGGCTGGGTGGCTGCTTTGCGGGACGTTTCCATTCAGTCCGCAAGCTTCACCCCGAGTTTTCTGTTGCCTGTGATTTTAATTCCCCACCTAGTTCCCACCCTGACCTTTCTGTCCTTGTTCTGTTGCGGAGTTCCAATGAGGCTCAAGTCAAGCTTGAGGAAGAGCACCTCATCTTGCGACTGGGCACTCTACAACCTTCTGGACTCTTCGCTGAGTTCAGCAAATTTGGATCATAATCTCTCCTCCATTTTGTTTCTTTTTTTGCTGATTTTTCTCTTGTCTCATTCTTAATCCCTTGTATTTGGATGGTTGTAATCCTGCCATTCGCCCTCATCCAGGCACATCCTGGATTTCTTTACTCATTCCCATTTCAACTGCCTTTGGCTTTGTATTATGAAATCTTTTGTCTTTTGTCTTCTCCTGCCCTCCATTTTTCCCATTGGTCCGTCTTCCTGCTCTGCCCCTTATTTAATAATGATGAGGAGATGCCTGTGTTGGTCTGGGGTGGACAAGATGAGAGGTCACACGACACCAGGTTATAGCCCAACAGGTTTATTTGAAATCACAAGCTTTTGGAGCTCCTTCAGCAGATGAACACAAAAGAGCAATGCTCCGAAAGCTTGTAATTTCAAATAAACCTGTTGGACTATCACCTGGTGTCATGTGACCTCTCATCTTATTTAATAAGACAACGATTGTCAAGGACTCTACTTTTGCTGCACTTGCACTGTGCTCTATGCACTGTAAACATCTCAGCATCCCTCTCTGTGGTGTAGCCAGTGAGCTATTGTCTTATACAAAAATGGTCAAGCCAGAAAAGGACACTACTATGGCCTGATGGGAAATATGGCTAACTTTAGGACAGAAGGTTTTAAACTCCAGGCTGAGAGTGTGTAACTGCGAGAAGAAATGATCTTTGTTTACCATGGGTAATAAAGTCAGCAGGATACTGGACAGTGGTTGTTTTCAAGGGGGGAGCTTTAACAATACATCCTTGATAATAAAGTCTTTCTAATTGATCAAATGGAACCAGGAGGTGGATTTTAAGTGCTAAGTTAATTTAGGACACTGCCCTAAGGTCAGGCAGCCTGCAATAAACCAATTTGTATGGTGTGCCTATGGTCAGTGTGTACGTGTAGAACTGCATGTGTTCCAGCCAGTCTCAAAGAATAAATATTAGAGTTTTGAAGAATAGAAAAGAAGAGAACCACAGTCGAAGAAAGGAACCTCAGACTTTAAACTTGATGAATTCTGATCTCTCTCTATGCCTGGTTAGCATGAGTGGATAGAGACACCCCTACAGGTGGTGCAGACTCGATGGGCCGAATGGCCTAATTCTTTTCCTATGTCTTATGGTCATAGGTCCATTAGATGAGTATAAGTTGTTAAAATCTATGTTTGTATACTTGTCACATAGTAGATTTATAGGGGAATAGAGCATTGATTTGTGATGCAGTTTAAGAGAATCAGTATCGTAGCAATCATAAGTATTTAAAGTTTTGCGACATTTTCCTAATAACGATGTAATTTGATTTAAAGATAAAGTTTTTGTGTCTATCAATTAACAAAGGTCTTGGCTAACAGTGGGAAAGCACGATGGCACAGTGGTTAGCACTGCTGTCTGAAAGCGCCAGGGACCCGGGTTCGATTCCCAGCTTGGGTCACTGTCTGTGTGGAGTTTGCACGTTCTCCCCGTGTCTGCGTCGGTTTTCTCCCACAGTCCACAGATGTGCAAGTTAGGTGGAATGGCCATGGTAAATGTGCGGACATAGGGGAAAGTGTGGGCCGAGATAAGTTGCTCTTTTGGAGAGTTGGTGCAGAGTCGATGGGTGGAAGGGCCTCCTTCTGCACTGTAGGGATTCAATGGTTGCTTATGGAGAAAAAAACATTATTTGAAACAAGTAAAACTTGGTCACTCTTGGTATTTGTACACAGTGGTGTGTGTTTGACCCGGTTATTAGATAATGAGCTTATTCACCCCTACATTGAACATAGAACAGTACAGCACAGGAACAGGCCCTTTGGCCCACGATGTTGTGCCAAACATGACGCCAAATTAAACGAATCCCTCCTGCCTGCCCTAGATCTATATCCCTCTACTGCTTGCATATTCATGTGCTGATCTAAAAGCCTCTTAAATGCCCCTATCGTATCTGCCTGCACCATCACCCTGGGCAGCGCATTTTGGACACCTACCCCTCTGTGTAAAAAACTTGCTCCTCACATCTCCTTTGAACTTTCCCCCCTCTCAGTTTCAGCGCATGCCCCCTAATATTAGACATTTCAACCCTGGGAAAAAGATTCTGACTGTCAACCCTATCTATGCCTCTCATAAGTTTATAGACTTCTATCAGGTCTCCCCCAGCCTGTGCCACTCCAGAGAAAGTTTGTCCAGCGTCTTCTTCCAGCTCATACCCTCTAATCCAGGCAGTTTCCTGGTAAACCTCTTCGGCACCCTCTCCAAAGCCTCCACATCCATCCTGTTAATGTGGCAACCAGAATTGAATGCAATACTCTAAGTGCTGCCTCACCAAAGTTTTATAAAGCTATATAATCCTCGGTGAGAATATAATCTAGATTGATAATTTAGTGTGGAACTGAGGAGTGCTGCATTGTCAGTGGCTCCAATCTTCCAGTGGGTGGTAAACCAAGGCCCAGGCTACTTCTTCAGGTGGATGTGGAGGAGGAGCCCGTTGGAACAATTCACAAAAGAGCAGTAAATAAGAGTGTGTAGACATTAGTGAGGGTGCAGAAAAGATTCATGAGAATGGTTGCAGGGATGAGGAACTTTAGACAGATCGGAGAAGTTGTGACTCTTCTTGTGGAAGAGAACATTGACAGGAGATTTAACCGAGGTATTCAAAATCATGAGGGGTCTGGACAGGAGAGGCAGGGCAAAACTATTCCCATTGGTGGAAGGATCAAGAAGCAGAGGGCTCAGATAGCAAAGGCTATGGTCACATTAGGAAAAAACCTTTTTGCACAGCGAGTGGTTAGGATTTGCAATGCACTGCCTAAGGATGTGGTGGAGACATGGTCAGTCAAGGCATTCAAGAGGGAATTGGATTATTATCTGAAAAAGAAGAATGTGCAGGGCTACAAGGAGAAGGTGGGGGAGTGGCGCTTGGTGAATTGTTCCTTTGCAGGGCCGGCCTCATCGCGTCGGGCCGAATCACCTCCTTCTAGTGCTATAACCATTTGCCCAGTGACCTGGGTGGCATTCCTTCCTCAGCCAATGCCATCGAAAATGGAAAACAAACCAGTCACTCATTTTTTTCCTCTTTGTGGGATCTTGCCATGCACTGCTCAATTTGTTTACAGACTGCATTCACTGCTCTTCAGAGTCATTACCTAACGAGTGCTTGGAGATACCAACGAGACAGGTGGTGGGGCAATAAAACTCATTCATTCATGCTCTCACCCTTCATTCTGCACAGCTTCTAAATGCCCTGATGTCCTTGGAGCCCAGACCAGGTACTTTTCCTGACACATCACATCCCCCTTTTGCTACTTCAACACAAGAGTATTTGTTATAATCCTCACTCTCGGTCCAAACCTTCAATTGGCGGCTGCTCATCATATCACAGACGCAGAATATTACAAACTCCATGGAGATGGCCGCTGTTTGGAACAATAACCACATCATAATTGCAACAACTATCCCTGTCCACCCTCACATCTCTGTTAAACTCACGGTAAAAATCATTGACAAAATAAGATATGGAATTGGGGTGGTTATTATACTGAACTAATAATCCAGGGGAAGCAAATTCAAATCCCACCATGACGGTTCGAGAACTCAGAAACTGTTGAAAGCAATAATCTGGCAATGGAAGCCCGATTGTGGTCTAAACTGAAGCCATCACTGTCACTGGGTCAAAATCCTGGAACTCCCTCCTTAACAGCACTGTGGGTGTATCTCGGAGGCACAGTGGTACAGTGGTTAGAATTGCTGCCTCACAACTCCAGGGACCTGGGTTTGAGTCCCAGCTTGGGTCTGTGCAGAGTCTGCATATTCTTCCCGTGTCCATGTAGGTTTCCTCCGGTGCTCCCTTTTTCCCCCACAGTCTGAAAGACGCGCTGGTTAGGTGCATTGGCCGTGCTAAATTCTCCCTCAGTGTACCCGAACAGGCACCGGAGAGTGGCGACTAGGGGATTTTCACAGTAACTTCATTGCAGTGTTAATGTAAGCCTACTTGTGACACAAATAAATAAACTTTAAACTACACCACACGGATCGCTGTGGTTCAAGGTGGCAGCTCACCCCCACCTTCTCAAGGGCAAATAGGGATGGGCAATAAATGCTGGCCAAGCCAGCGGTGCCCGCCTCCCATGAATGAATTATAAAAAGCAGTTGTGAAGCAGTCCAATTCATGCAAAAACCCAACCAGTTGATTATAAAAGCAAATTATTGCGGATGCTGGAATCTGAAACAAAAACAGAAAATGCTGGAAAATCTCAGCATCTGTGGAGAGAGAATGGAGCCAATGTTTTGAGTGAAGGGTCATCCAGACTCGAAATGTTGGCTCTATTCTCTCTCCACAGATGCTGTCAGACCTGCTGAGATTTTCCAGCTTTTTCTGTTTTTGCAACCAGTTTATTGATTCTCTTTCGAATTGGAAACCTGCCATTCTTACCCCGGTCTCTAATATATTCTTGTTTGCGACTCTGTTATCAGGCCTGAGTCATGGCAATAAATCTCTGCTACTCAACATGTTTTCTATTTCTGCTGACCTTTAGGACTGAAATCTCTAATCAAAGACATCTTCTTCATAGAATCATAGAATCCCTACAATGCAGAAGAAGGCCATTCGGCCCATCAAGTCTGTACTGACCACAATTGCACCCAGGCCCTATCCCCATAACCCCATGTATTTACCCCAGCCAGTCCCCTGACCCTAAGGGGAAATTTAGTATTGCCCAATCCACCTAACCCGCACATTGTTGGAGACTATTCTCCATTGGCCCAGTTCATGTCTCCCGAAGCGTGATATTTTGCGCTCAATACATTTCTCGCACGTTAAATTCTCAGGCCCCACATGTAAAATTAGCTTGAGCCACTGACTTTGGAAAACTTACCGACTCCAGCACATCCAGCCTCCCATCCACTGACTCTGTCTACACTTCCCGCTGCCACGGCAAAGCAGCCAGCATAATTAAGGACCCCACGCACCCCGAACATTCTCTCTTCCACCTTCTTCCTTTGGGAAAAAGATACAAAAGTCTGAGGTCACATACCAACCAACTCGAGAACAGCTTCTTCCCTGCTGCTGCCAGACTTTTGAATGGACTTACCTTGCATTAAGTTGATCTTTCTCTACACCCTGGCTATGACTGTAACACTATATTCTGCACTCTCTCCTTTCCTTCTCTATGAACGGTATATTTCGTCTGTATAGCGCGCAAGAAACAATACTTTTCACTGTATGTTAATACATGTGACAATAATAAATCAAATCAAAATCAAATCCTGTCAACTAGTCCCTCCATGCCAATGCTACCATTAAGAAAGCCCTCAAATGCTTCTACCTTCTCAGAAGGCTAAAGAAATTATGCATGTCCGCTATGACTCTCACCAATTTTTACAGGTGCACCATAGAAAGCATCCTTTCCGGATTCTTCACAGCTTGGTATGGCTCCTGCTCTGTCCATGGCTGCAAGAAACTACAAAAAGTTGTGAATGTAGCCCAGTCCATAACTCAAACCAGCCTCCCATCCATTGACTCTGTCTACACTTCCCGCTGTCTTGGAAAAGCAGCCAACATAATTAAGCACCCCGGTCATACAAAAGATACAAAAGTCTGAAAACACATACAACAGACTCAAGAACAGCTTGTTCCCTGCTGTCATCAGGCTTTTGAATTGTCCTATCATATACTAAGCTGATCTTTCTCTACACCCTATCTGTAACTGCAACACTATGGGTGGGATTTTCCAGCTTCACCCATCCTGAAGCCTGAGGACTTCTCCGTGGTCCGCCCCTCGCCCGCTCTGATTCCCGTGGTGGGCGGGACAATAAAATTCCGGCCTATATCCTATCCTTTCCTTCTCCCCTATGTACTCTATGAATGGTATGTTTTGTCTGTGTAGCGCGCAAGAAACAATACTTTTCCCTGTATACCAATATATCTGACAATAATAAATCAAATCAAAATCAAATCAAATCCTGTCAAAGATTTCAGCTCACACCAGTCTCTTGCCACATCGCAATGAACCATGGATACTGCCTTTCTGGAGTTCTCGCACTTCCAGCCTGATTGACCTCTGACCCGTCACGGTTCTGTCATACGCGGCCCAACTTTCCCATCGGGGCAATCACCTCTCATCATCACAACTCGCCTCAAGTCTTCTTCTCTGCAGTATGACAATGCTTCTCTGAATCTCTCCCTTGCTCTGCAGAGCTCTGACTCTACACGTTTTCTTCATCATTCTCTGAAATCTGGATCCATCATCTGTTGACATAACCCACACCTCTCTGACCTTTTAACAGTGGGCGTCTGAATCTACTTGATGGTCCTTACAATTTATCTGCACGATTTCACCGATCCACCAAATATTCTAATTTTAACTTTGCTGGCCCGTGTCCTAAAATATTGGCCCAAGGCTAGGTTTCCCCGTTTGAAAAATATATTTGTGCATTGTCGGACTCTAAAAGTGACAATGATTGTGGGTGGCATGGTGGCACAGTGGTTAGCACTGCTGCCTTACAGCACCAGGGACCCAGGTTCGATTCCGGCCTCGGGTCACTGTCTGTGTGGAGGTTGCATGTTCTCTCTGTGTCTGTGTGGGTTCCCTCCAGGTGCTCCGGTTTCCTCCCACAGTCCAAAGATGTGCGGGTTAGGTTGATTGGCCATGATAAATTGTCTCTTAGTGTCAGGGGACTAGAAGGGTAAATATGAAGGGTTATGGGGATAGGAACTGGGTGGGATTGTTGTCAGTGCAAGCTCGATGGGCCAAATGGCCTCCTTCTGCACTGTAGATTCTATGATAATTTCAGGATACACATCAGAGACCAATAGCCCCCAATCTTTATCTCACTTACAATGTCATTTATTGTAACTGATGTGGTTCTCAATGCTTCAGATACTTAACATTCTTTGCAAAGAAAACATCACTCATGGTGTATCCAGCACGTATGTTGTAACCCAGTTGGATGTTGACATTTTGTACAGATTAGGGGGGGAATACCATGATGCATTTTGACCCAGCCCTCCTGCTCTGAGCCTTGGATTTCTGTCCCAACTGGACAGTGTGGTTTGGCACAAGGGCTGTTAAAGCATCCTCATTAAAGTGAGTTCCAGCATTCACCATTTATATCCCAGTGGATATGAATCCACGGAAGTGAGACACCCTTAAATTTGATGCTAAGTGGCATTAATTCTGCAATCTTTCTAAGAGATTCCATCTGGGCAACCACTTTCAGCAATTAGGACAGGGCCAGAGTGCTGTGGGGGAGGGGATTCCTTGTGGAGGTCAGGGTCAGAGACAGAAAACAGTCCAGTGCTAATAGTTTCAATGAATGTTATTTCAATTTGGTCGCCGCCAGAATTAAGACAATGCTGCTCAGAAAATCCAGCTGAGGAAATTGTGCCAAAGCGGAAACTTATTCCATTTCTTGATATCACTTATCTGGATGACCCCTTATATGATCGAGGATTCTAATTCTGCAATCCAGTCTGACACCGACACGCCAGGGTGAGCGACACTGTGTATGCAACAATTCGCGATTCCCAAAATTACAAAGATAAGACCATAAGACCATAAGACATAGGAGCGGAAGTAAGGCCATTCGGCCCATCGAGTCCACTCCACCATTCAATCATGGTTGATTTCAACTCCATTTACCCGCTCTCTCCCCATAGCCCTTAATTCCTCGAGAAATCAAGAATTTATCAATTTCTGTCTTGAAGACGCTCAACGTCTCGGCCTCCACAGCCCTCTGTGGCAATGAATTCCACAGACCTACCACCCTCTGGCTGAAGAAATTTCTCCTCATCTCTGTTCTAAAGTGACTCCCTTTTATTCTAAGGCTGTGCCCCCGCGTCCTAGTCTCCCCTGCTAGTGGAAACAACTTCCCTACGTCCATCCTATCTAAGCCGTTCATTATCTTGTAAGTTTCTATTAGATCTCCCCTCAACCTCCTAAACTCCAATGAATATAATCCCACGATCCTCAGACGTTCATCGTATGTCAGGCCTACCATTCCTGGGATCATCCGTGTGAATCTCCGCTGGACCCGCTCCAGTGCCAGTATGTCCTTCCTGAGGTGTGGGGCCCAAAATTGCTCACAGTACTCCAAATGGGGCCTAACCAGTGCTTTATAAAGCCTCAGAAGTACATCCCTGCTTTTGTATTTCAAGCCTCTTGAGATAAATGACAACATTCCATTTGCTTTCTTAATTACAGACTCAACCTGCAAGTTTACCTTTAGAGAATCCTGGACTAGGACTCCCAAGTCCCTTTGCACTTTAGCATTATGAATTTTGTCACCGTTTAGAAAATAGTCCATGCCTCTATTCTTTTTTCCAAAGTGCAAGACCTCGCACTTGCCCACGTTGAATTTCATCAGCCACTTCTTGGACCACTCTCCTAAACTGTCTAAATCTTTCTGCAGCCTCCCCACCTCCTCAATATTACCTGCCCCTCCACCTATCTTTGTATCATCGGCAAACTTGGCCAGAATGCCCCCAGTCCCGTCATCTAGATCGTTAATATATAAAGAGAACAGCTGTGGCCCCAACACTGAACCCTGCGGGACACCACTTGTCACCGGTTGCCATTCTGAGAAAGAACCTTTTATCCCAACTCTCTGCCTTCTGTCTGACAGCCAATCGTCAATCCATGTTAGTACCTTGCCTCGAATACCATGGGCTCTTATTTTACTCAGCAGTCTCCCGTGAGGCACCTTGTCAAAGGCCTTTTGGAAGTCAAGATAGATAACATCCATTGGCTCTCCTTGGTCTAACCTATTTGTTATCTCTTCAAAGAACTCTAACAGGTTTGTCAGGCACGACCTCCCCTTACTATGGGATGCTATCGAATTACTCAAGAAGCTGTATAATAAACAGCCGAACAAAATTCATGCTCGTCACCTATTAGCCACTCGACAGCTGCTGCCCGGCGAAACTACGGGACAGTACCTGCGCAAACCTCAACAGCTAGCCAGAGCCTGCAACTGCAAGGAGGTGTTGGCTACTCAATACACCAGCGATCTTATTCGGGACGCGTTCATGGCGGGAATCGGCTCATCCTATATTCGCCTGCGGCTGCTAGAGCAGGGTAACCTGGACCTGGCTAAGACGATAGAATTGGCCGATGCAATGGAAACGGCCTCCAGAAGTCTCGAAACCTACCCCACCGACCACGTGGGAACAGCGTGGCAAGCACAGCCACCGCCTCAACTGTACTCGGCGGCTCCTCGGAACTGCGCGATAATGCTCCCAACTTCAGACCTGACGGCTGCGGCAGCTCCTGGAGGCCCATGGTGCTATTTCTGCGGATTGGCGAAGCATCCTCGCCAGAGATGTCCGGCCAGGACGGTGTTTTGCTCTGCCTGTGGAAAGAAAGGGCACTATGCAAAAGTGTGCCGAGCAAAGACCCCTTCCAAGCCCAGCAGTGCTGCGTGCGACTCCCCAGGATCCATCTCCTCATCTCCGGCCTGTCGATGTCTTCAGCCATGTGCAATCCATGGGCGCCGCCATTTCCTATGATGACGACGCAAGCCACGTGCGACCTGCGGGTGCTGCCGTTTTCAACATCATCGACCACGTGCGATTCATAGGCGCAGCCACTTTGGTCGACACCGGCCGCAGAAGACCAGCAGGGGTCCTCATCGTCGGCTATCTCAGCTGCCTGCAGTTACACTCGGGATCCAACAGTGGCGTCAATCATCCTGGACTAGGCCAAGCCTCACAGACTCGACAAGTCCATGATGGACATAGAGGTAAACGGGCGCCTAGCGCATTGCCTGTTTGACAGCGGGAGCACGGAGAGCTTCATCCATCCGGATACAGTAAAACGGTGCGCTCTCCGTGTGCAAACTGTCAGGCAGACAATCTCCATGGCGTTGAGGTCCCGATCTGTCCTCGTTCTTGGGAGCTGTGTGGTAACCTTAACGGTGCGGGGCACAGTCTACGAGAACTTCAGGCTCCTCGTGTTACCGCACCTTTGCGCTCCGGTACTCCTGGGGCTAGACTTTATGGTCCACCTGAAGAGTGTGACCCTGCGGTATGATGGGCCACTCCCTCCACTTTCAGTGGGAGAACAGCAGCCTCCAAATTGTCCAGCGCGCTCCACATGCGGCCTCTCAACACTCAAAATTACCCCGCCTTTCCTATTGGAAAATCTCATGCCAGGCTGCAAGCCCATCGCGACTAAAAGCAGGCATTACAGCGCTGAGGATCGGATCTTTATTAGATCTGAGGTTCAGCGGCTCCTCAGGGAAGGGGCCATTCAACCTAGCACTAGCCCATGGAGAGCACAAGTCGTGGTGGTTAAGACTGGAGACAAGCCCCGGATGGTCATAGACTATAGTCAGACCATTAATAGGTACACGCAGCTGGACGCGTATCCTCTCCCACGCATATCTGACATGGTCAACCAGATTGCGCAGTACCGGGTGTTCTCCACCATCGACTTGAAGTCAGCCTACCACCAGCTCCCCATTCGCCCAGAGGACCACAGATACACGGCCTTTGAGGCGGATGGCCGTCTCTACCACTTTTTCAGAGTCCCTTTCGGCGTCACTAATGGGGTCTCGGCCTTCCAGCGTGAGATGGACCGAATGGTGGACCAAAACGGGCTACGGGCTACCTTCCCGTACCTGGACAACGTCACTATCTGCGGCCATGACCAGCAGGACCACGACGCAAACCTCCAGAAGTTTTTACGCACTGCGCCTCTCCTGAACCTGACCTATAACAAGGTGAAGTGCGTATTTAGCAAGCACCGCCTAGCAATCCTCGGATACGTGGTGGAAAACGGGGTCATCGACCCCGATCCAGACCATATGCGTCCCCTCCTTGAACTTCCCCTACCCACTAGCATCAAAGCACTGAGAAGATGTTTAGGCTTCTTCTCGTACTATGCACAGTGGGTCCCCAATTACGTGGACAAAGCCCGTCCGCTCATAAAATCTACCTCTTTTCCCCTGACAGCAGAGGCTCGCCTAGCCTTTGCAGGGATAAAAGCCGACATCGCGAAAGCCACGATGAGTCCATCCCTTTTCAAGTGGAAAGTGATGCATCTGATTTCGCCCTGGCCGCCACACTTAACCAGGTGGGCAGGCCCGTCGCCTTTTTCTCTTGCACACTCCAAGGCCCTGAAATTCGGCACTCCTCTGTGGAGAAAGAGGCTCAGGCCATTGTGGAGGCCGTACGGCATTGGCGCCATTATTTGGCTGGCAAACGGTTTACCCTGCTCACGGACCAGCGGTCCGTGGCCTTCATGTTCAACAACACGTTAAAGGGAAAAATTAAGAATGATAAAATCTTGAGGTGGAGAATCGAACTCTCCACCTACAACTATGATATCATGTACCGTCCGGGGAAGCTCAATGAGCCCTCAGATGCCCTGTCGCGTGGAACATGTGCCAGTGTGCAGGAGAACCGGTTACAGGCCCTCCACAATGATCTCTGCCATCCGGGGATCACTCGGTTTTTCCATTTTGTAAAGGCTCGGAATCTGCCCTACTCCATAGAGGATGTCAGGTCGATAACTTGAAGCTGCCAGGTTTGTGCAGAGTGCAAGCCGCACTTCTACTGGCCTGACAGGGCACACCTCATTAAGGCCACTCACCCTTTTGAACGACTGAGTGTCGACTTCAAGGGGCCCATTCCTTCGACAGATCGGAACGTGTATTTCCTCAACGTGGTTGACGAATACTCCCGATTCCCCTTTGCCATACCCTGTTCTGACATGTCCTCTGCCACGGTCATCAAAGCCCTGCGGAGTCTTTTTACCCTGTTCGGCTACCCCAGTTATATCCACAGTGATAGGGGTTCATCGTTTATGAGCGACGACTTGAGACAATACCTGCTCTCTAAGGGAATTGCCTCAAGTAGGACTACGAGTTACAACCCCAGGGGTAATGGACAGGTCGAGAGAGAAAAAGCTACAGTCTGGAAGGCTGTTTTACTGGCGCTAAGGTCTAGGGGTCTTCCAGTCACCCGTTGGCAAGAGGTACTTTCTGATGCGCTCCATTCAATCCGGTCACTCCTGTGTATGGCAACCAACGCTACCCCACATGAGCGGATGTTTACCTTCCCTCAGAAGTCTTCCTCTGGGACCTCACTGCCGTCTTGGTTGACTTACTCAGGACCTGTCCTCCTGCGGCGGCATGTTAGGGCCCGCAAGTCCGACCCTTTGGTTGCACAGGTCCATCTCCTCCACGCCAACCCTCAATATGCCTATGTGACATATCCTGATGGGCAAGAGGACACGGTCTCTAACAGAGATCTGGCGCCTGCAGGGGACCTGGAAACCCCCGTCACTCCCGCACCCCTGGTTAGGATTCCTTTGCCCATTCTCTCCCCTCCTGACATGGCGCGGGCAGCATCGGGACCTCAACGTAATCCTCTTACTCCCGTGTACAGCTTGCCTGAGTCCAGGAGATTGTTGCCACCTCGAGGTCGACAGGCGTGTGAGGAACTGGAGGAGTCAGTGGACACCACCTCGGAGAGAGGGTCGTCACCACGGTCACCAGAACCGGCACTGGAGCCAGTGCTGCAGAGGTCACAGAGACGGTGCGGACCCCCGATACGGCTGAACTTGTGAACATGTGGACAGTTCGTATTGTCTCCTTACCCCACCGGCCTTTGTTTTTAGAGGAGGGGTGAATGTGGTGAACCATAGATGGTTACCACTATGGGTACTTGTACATATGTTACTCTTGTTACTGTTGGGGTTAGGGTTTGGGTGTTCCACCTGTTATTATTGTTTATGTGGTACACTCCGTTCGGCTCCACCTTCTTACAGGAGTATAAAGGTCACTGCTACTCCCTAGTAGCCCTTAGTCTGGGATAATATTGTTAAGTAGTGTGCTCCAATCTTGTTGTGAATAAAGCCTTTATTCCCGGGTACGTCCTAGCCTCCCGTGTGAATCAATCGCGCTTCACTACTGAAGCTCTCATCCAATGCCTTTGCTACCTCGAGACTTGACCATTCCCATATATTCCTATGTTCTGGCACAGTGGTTAGCACTGCTGCCTCACAGAGCCAAGGACCTGGGTTCGATTCCGGGCTTGGGTCACTGTCTGTGTGGAGTTTGCACCTTCTCCACATGTCTGCGTTAGTTTCCTCCAGATGCTCCGGTTTTTTCCCACACACCAAAGATATGCAGGGTTAGGTGGATTGGCCATGCTAAATTGCCCCTTAGTGTCAAAAGACATTTGATTAGCTGGATTAGCCATGGTGAATGTGTGGGGTTGCAGGGATAGGGCGGAGGGGATGGCCTGTGTGGGACGCTCTTTCGGGGAGTTGGTGCGGACTCAATGGGCTGAATGGCCTCTTCTGCACTGTAGGGATTCTATGATTCTATGATTTCTAATGCCGTGTACAGTAACAAATGTGAAAAATAGGATGGCCTACATCCCTAATTACCACTGTCACCTTCTTAACAAGATGTCTCATCAACTGTTTTCAACAATAAAGGAGCTCATTAACATGGTGTTAAGTGCTTTTCCTGTGTATCTATCAATAATACCTTCTTTTCATTAACAATCATTAGTTCAAGCAGTTGCATCCCTTACTGGAAGATTCTGATGCACAAATTGCACTGACATCAGTTATGAAGCATTCAGATTGTTACACCACAGACCCGCTGCCAAATTTTCCCATCCCGCCCAACCCGGGAATCGTAGCGGGCGGGACACGGATCATGCAAAGGTCCGTTGACCTTGAGCGGGATTTTCGGTCACTGGGGGCAAGTGTGGATGGAAAATCCCATCCTTGACCTTGTGTGTATATCCTGCCATCACTTTCCCTTTATAGATGTGCACCTCTGGATTGAAGTATACACTCAGTCAAGGACTCTCCACAGTGAGGGTTCAGGCCAAACCTACAGGGTGCGATTTTGAGTCCACATTCTCCTTCTGCAGGAATGGCGGCGCATGCTCAATACCCGGACAGCCCATCGGCCGATGGGGCGTGAAGGTCAGATCACAGCCAGAGTATTTGGTGTTACGCACCTGCGGTGACAATAATCTCTCCTTCAATGTCAGTAAAACAAAGGAGATAGTCATTGATCTCAGGAAGTGTAGTGAAGGACATGTCCCTGTCTACAAGAAATGGCGATGAAGTGGAGATGGTTGAGAGCTTCAAGTTTCTAGGTTTTCCGATTACCAACAATCTGTCCTGGACCCTCCACACCGACGCTATAGTTAAGAAAGCCATCTCTACTTTCTCAGAAGGCTAAGGAAATTCAGCATGTCCACTACGACTCTCACCAATTTTTACAGGGGCACCATAGAAAGCGTTCTTTCTGGTTGTATCACAGCTTGGTATGGCTCCTGCTCTGGCCAAGACTGCAAAAATCTACAAAGAGTCATGAACGAAGCCCAGACCATCACGCAAACCAGTCTCCCATCCATTGACTCTGTCTGCACTTCCTGCTGCCTCGGAAAAGCAGCCAGCATAATCAAGGACCCCACGCAACCCGGACCTTCTCTCTGCCACCTTCTTCCATCGGGAAAAAGATACAAAAGTCTGAAAACATGTATCAACCGACTCAAGAACAGCTTGTTCCCCGCTGCTATCAGACTTTTGAATGATCCTATCATATATTAAGGTGATCTTTCTCTTCACTCTCTCTGTAACTGCAACAGTATATTCTGCACCCCATCCTTTTCCTTCTCCCTGGTGTACTCTATGTATGGTATGCTTTGTCTGTATAACACACAAGAAACAATACTTTTAATTATATTTCAATACATGTGGCAATAATAAATCAAATCACATCAGATGCTGGCCCTGATCATGGGGGGAGAGATGCCAGCTCTGATCGCGGAGGTGGGGAGCTGGGGGGTGGGTGGTCTGGGAATCCCTGAGGCCTCTGTGGTTGGGTGGGAGGGAGGGAGCTTATTTTTTCCTCTGATCAGGGCACCCTTTGAAAACGGCGCCCCGATCTCAGTGCAACCCGGGCCTTACCCCTCAACATGATGGTGTGAAACACACTTCTGAATGTTTTTGACAAAGTGCCACAAGATCCGGCGAGAAAACTGCCTGTTTCTCTAGAGAGAGACACACTGGTCTAGAGCCAGACCCTGACACTTTGCCATTTTCTGCTAAGATTCTGCCCAAGATTTTGAATATTCATGGAGGCAGCCGGACTTTAGCTGTTGTTGGGTTTTATATCAGGTGCAGGGAGTCATGGACCATAGATTGGGTGCGGGATGAGTTTAAAAGTTATGTGAAATGGTTTTTACTCCTTTACTGTTCATCATGAAATACTGTATCGTGGGTTGTATCTGTGTTCACTAAGGGCTGTAATTATAATATTTAACTACTCTGTTTGCCAGATTTCCTCCTCCCAACTGTAAGCCTTCAAGTAAAATATCAATATCTTAAATATGAAAGAAACTTCAGATGAGTTTTAAAAAAGTTAATCTAATGGATAAAGTGTTAGAATACATTTCACATTAGTGCAAGGATGGCTTATGATGATAACCACATGTAAAAGTTTCATATTTTCTCATTGCTTTTATGTCTTCAGTCGAAACATCTACTGAGATAGCAGCTCTGAAGTTTTTTTGTTTATTCGATGAATATTATTGGTTCTTGGCTGCCATCCAACTGCCTAATAAATTTACAAGTACTTTGCATTGTTTATGTAGTAGATTTGAATGAAGGGTCTCTGTGCTAACTCACAGAGTTTTATGGGCTATTCAATGGCATCCAATTGTTAGAAAAGGGCTGGTGAGTTTTGTTCACAAAAGGTGAAGAGGTGAGGCATAAGGGTAATGGAGTGAGATTGAGGGTTGAAGGGGAATGAGTGTGAAGGGAACGAGAGGGTTGGGTGAGGGGGTTAAAATAGTCAGAATGTTCAACTGTGTATAGGTTAGCAGCTGATCACTTCGAAAGCACTCGGTCAAGTACTCTTGGTCCTTTAACCTGCTTGCTCTGGACTCTGCCTACATACCCACTTGCCTCGGGCTGGTTGCTAAAGATGGTAGACTCACCTCAAGGCCATTTGGAGCATGGGCACTTGGAGGATCCCAGTTCCACCCAGTTTTACATACTGCGTCCCTTCACACTTATCCACTCACACCATGTCGGGAGTTATAGATAAATACATAAATGATATATGGTCATTTGGTCTATTTCCTTACCGCAGCTGAATAAAGTGTTCTTAGATAAGATATTGGTGGGGTCACAACTGACATCAATGTCCCGCAGACACAGTGGAACAAAATCAGCCAGAGATTCAGCCTCTGCTACCTATTCAGTGACTCTGGAGTGCATAATCTTGGACTGTGCATGAGGACAGGGTCAGACTTTTCTCTTAACCTTCTATCATGGGCCGGTCCCCCTCATGAACAAACAGTGATGCTTTGGACGTGCGCCAGTGTCCATCCATCAACTTGTACCTGAATGAAAGTCGCTGGCAGTAGGAGGGAGCTGGAGAAAAAAGAATTTGTTTTTCAAGACAACACTAAGACCAGTGATTTGTTGGCACTCAGATGTGTTCAGATATCAGCTGCCTCCAGGACACTTATGAAGAATTGCGGGACTCAGGCAGTGCATTGTGCGGCATTAGAATGTCGAGTGCTAAATGACATTCCCAAATAAAAATTAATCCCCCGCTTCGGGGCTTCCCACAATTGTTGACCAGAACGACTTAGAGTGAAGTCAGAGGCAACTGAAGCAGTGTAGTTGGGAATATTTAATAACCAGTCTCAGCTCCCTGAGGCTTGTAATATTCCTGGTTACAGCAAAGTCAGGCAGAATACAAATTATTATTTGTATATCCTGACTTTATGAAGGGAATGTATCAAAGTAAAAAACCTAGTCATAAAAACAAAACTGTATATTCTGCAAGACTGAAGGCCAGAGAGAAGCAGCACCAGGCAAGGGAAAACAAGTTAATGTTTCAACGTAGACTCTTCATTCAGCTAAATAGGTCGACACTCCAGTTGTTACCATCTTCAATCTTTTTAAAAAGAGATTCAAATTTGCATATGATAGCTGAAAGAATGACACATTTAGATTTCATGTTCTAAAACTTTTCCTTTAAACACCAAATTATAGTTTAGACAATCAAAAGGAAGGTTCCCCTTTTATACTTATCACACGTCGCACTCTCCATGGAGTTGTAGTCCGTTAAGCAAACAATACACAGTTGCTCCCAGCTTCTGAGAGATTTTTATTTTCCCATGCATCTTGTGTGGCGCCTCCAGACACTTGTCTTAGTTTTCAGAGGAATTCCTAAATCCTGTGCCAGCACCTGGTTAGGTGCATTGACCCAAACAGGTGGCGACGAGGGGAATTTCACAGTAATTTCATTGCAGTGTTAATGTAAGACTTACTTGCGACTAATAAATAAATAAACTTTAAAATAAACTGAATAAACTTTAAGCTCTTCCCATTATTCTTCCCGTCTGACCATGTCAGATAAAAATTCCTGGAATCCATAACTTGTTTCAGGATGCAGTTCTTTGACAAGATGTGATTTCCCTTCTCATTTGTCTGTGATAGATCATAATGCCAAGCTGCCTCTTCCCTCGGTTAACCACACAAAATTGCTGCCTGTCTGTGATATTCAGGGAAGCCTGTAACCTGATCTCAAAATTGACATCTTCTGCACTCTTCCCCATGTCAATGTGAAACACATTGGCCTCAAATTCAGGTTGAAATGCTGATTAGCTATTCTTGACCTCAATTCTCTTTCATTTGAGAAGTAAGTAGATAGTTTACAGCACAACTGTTTACAAGCCAATACTTGCAACACCTTTCTGGGATTTTGGGAGACTCAGAGTCTACACATTGTGAAGTGCTGCGTTTTCTCTAACCATGAACACCTCACACCATTGCCCCAGTAACACAATCTGGGTCTCCCTTTGATTCACCACGCTAGGCCAGTTGTCATGTAGATTTCAGAGCAGATGACAGGACCGTAGGTTAACGACATGGTTTCAAAACCATACCAACATTATAAAGCTCATTATTGTAATACAGTGCCATACTGGGGGAGTTCTGCACTCTCAGAGATACTGACTTTTGGATGAGGCATAAAGTTAAGAGTGCATCCTCTTGGTGGATGTAAAAAAATCCCATGACACTATTATCAAAGAAGAGATGGGAAGTTATCCCCAGAGTCCTGGCCAATATTTATCCTTCAAGCAACTTGAATACAATAGAATCATAGAATCCCTACAGTGCAGAAGGAGACCATTCAGTCCATCGAACCTGCACCGACAACAATCCTATCCAGGCCCTGTCCCTATAACCCCTCGTAATTGCCATTCTAATCCTCCGACACAAAGGGGTAATTTACAATGGCCAATCCACCTAACCCGCACATCTTTGGACTGTGGAAGGAAACTGGAGCACCCGGGGGAAATCCATGCAGACATGAGGAGAATGTGCGAACTCCACGCAGTCACTCAAGGCCGGAACTAAGCCTGAATCCCTAGCGCTATGAGGCAGCAGCGCTAACCACTGTGCCACCGTGCCGTCCTAATAGATGATCTAAGACAATATCACATTGCTATTTGTGGGACCTTGCTATGCATAGATTGGCTGCTGTATTACCCTATAAATCCTAAATACTGACTGCACTTCAGAAAAATACTTATTGCCTGTAAAGTGGTTCTAGATGTTATAGAGGGGACTGTGGAAATGCAAGTATTTCATTCTTTACAGGATCTACACCAGAACCATTAACCTGTCTTGCTCTTTACAAATGCTGATGGATTCTCCGCAATTTTGCCTTTATTACATTGAAATTTGCAGTTCATTTAACTCCTGAGGGAGTCTTTTCATACCTAGTTGTGACTTTCTAATTCACCTGTCACCGTTCTCCACTCCTGGGATAAACCCACAATGATCTCCGTCGAGTATCCTCTGTGCATCTCAAAAAGGTCGTGAATAGTTCTGATTTAAATTTCCATTTAACCCCACTTGCTCGGCAGCTTCTCAAATTATTTCTGGCTTTGCGTGTGCGGTGACATAGAACATACATGTCTGAGTGCCTGACCCCTGATTCCAGGGCCTCCTCCTCCTCTTTCACTGCAGGCACTTTGATTTTTGGAGTTGCTTCCTCCTGTTAGGGAACCGGGGCACCCGGAGGAAACCCATACAGACACAGGGACAGTGTGGAGACTCCGCACAGACAGTGACCCAAGGCCGGGAATCGAACCCGGGTCCCTGGCGCTGTGAGGCAGCAGTGCTAACCACCGTGCCGCCATGCCAACCAATTGCCAGCACCAGAACAATTCAAACACTTGGTGAACAATTATTACTCTTTACTGGGATTATTGCCCTGCCCAATATGACGGATAGGTTTTTGCTGCTGACTGTTTGGGGAAATTATCTTATTTAAAGTTTATTTATTAGTCACAAGTTAGGCTTACATTGACGCTGCAATGAAGTGACCATAAAATTCCCAAGCGCCTGTCAAACTATTTGCCAATTCTGATGACTGATCAGCTTGCCCTGACCAGTCATCAGACGTTGGGCGGAGTTTTCCTGTCCCGCCTGCCACGGGAATCGAAGTGGGGTGAGGTGGACCATGCAAAGTTCCGTTGGCCTCGGATGAGAATTTCCAGCCTTGCGGCGAGCGCGGCCAAAAAATCCCGCCCGTTAACTCTTTCTCTTCCCACATGTTGCCTAACCCGCTGAGTATTTCCAGCATTTTTTGCTTTTATTTCTCTGTCTGGTTCACTGTCTATCTCACTGTCTCAAAATCTGTCTATCTGTCTCATCATATCTGTAGGTCTTGGTATCTATCTTACTATCAATCCAGTTATCTTACTCACCATCTGCCTATCTCTTATCGACCTTGGTGTCCACTTAACATGGTCTGTCCATCTATTCAATTATCTGTTTACATAAATATACTAGGGGGGATGGCACGGTGGCACAGTGGTTAGCACTGCTGCCTCACAGCACCAGGGACCCGGGTTCAATTCCGGCCTCGGGTGACTGTCTGTGTGGAGTTTGCACATTCTCCCTGTGTCTCCGTGGGTTTCCTCCGGGTGCTCCAGTTTCCTCCCACAGTCCAAAGATGTGCAGGTTAGGTTGATTGGCCATGATGTATTGACCCTCGTGTCAGGGGATCAGCAGGGTAAATATGTGGGATTACGGTGATAGGGCCTGGGTGGGATTGTGGTTGGTGCAGACTCGATGGGCCAAATGGCCTCCTCCTGCACTGTAGGGATTCTATACAGCATAATGTGGTTAAATGTGAGGTTATTCACTTTGGTAGCAAAAATGGGAAGGCATATCCGAATGGGCATAAATTAGGAGAGGAGAATGTGCAACGAGACCTGGGTGTCCTCATACACCAGTTGCTGAAGATACGCATGCAGGTGCAGCAGGCATTAAAAAAGGCAAATGGTACGTTGGCCTTCATAGCGAGAGGATTCGAGTGCAGGAGCAGAGATGTCTTGCTGCAATCATACAGGGCCTTGGTGAGGCCATACCTGGAATATTGTGTGCAGTTTTGGTCTCCTTATCTGAGGAAGGATGTTCATGCTCTAGAGGGAGTGCACCGAAGGTTTACCAGGCTGATTCCTGGGATGGTGGGACTGGCAAAAGAGGAGAGATTGAAATGGTTAGGATTATATTCGCTGGAATTCAGAAAAATGAGGAAGGATCTCATAGAGACCTATAAAATTCTAACAGGACTAGACAAGGTAGGTGCAAGAAGGATGTTTCCAATAGTGTGAGAGTCCAGAACCAGGGGTCACAATCTGAGGAGACAGGTTAGACTGTTTAAGACAGAGATGAGGAGAAATTTCTTCACCTAGAGAGCAGTTGAGGCTGTATGTTTTCAAGAAGGAATTAAATATAGCACTTGAGGCGAAAAGGATCAAAGGATATGGGGGGAAGGCTATTGAGTGGGATGATCAGCCATGATCATAGTGAATGGTGCAGCAGGCTCGATAGGCCAAAGGGTCTTCTCCTGCTCCTATTTTCTATGTTTCTTTCTCCAAGAAACTTGCTGTTTGCCTATCTATCTAATTGTCATCTATCTCACTGTCAGTTTTTCTATCTCATTGCCTGTTTGTTGCCTATCTCTCTATCTGAGCATCCCAGTATCTGTATCAGTCTCTTATTTATCTCTTTGATCTCCGTCCTGTCCACTCGTCCACGGTTTTACATCTGTCTATCCAGCTGCCTATCAATCTGGATGCCACGTTCTATCTCTGTAAGCTAAATTAGGTATGAATTAAATCAAAGAAAAAAATCACTGTAACTTTAATTTTTACACAGGGCGACGAATAGAGCAACTCAAGGCAGCAAAAACTTCTGGGGAGTTCAAGTCATTTGGGAGTGATAAGATCAATGGTTGAATCTCTCCTCAAATCCATGTTCACTCCTGCCGGTAAATCAGGGACATTTGAAGAAACATTCTATACTGTAACATTTTCCCAACGAACACCGTTTGACTTTGGATACAAAGCATACAGAGACAGAAAAGAATGTTCAAAAAATACCATTGTGTTACCGTATTGCTCTTGATTCCACCTGTTTGATGTCCATTCAACATCCTGTAATGCTTGGCTGAGATAGGGCCTGCTACAGGTTACTGTTGTTCTTTCACCCCTCATAACTTCTATAACAACCATAAATGGTTGAGAGTTTCAGGTTTCTAGGTGTTCAGATCACCAACAACCTGTCCTGGTTCCTCCATGCTGATGCTATAGTTAAGAAAGCCCACCAACATCTCTACTTTCTCAGAAGACTAAGGAAATTTGGCATGTCAGCTATGGCTCTCACCAACTTTTATAGATGCTCCATAGAAAGCATCCTTTCAGGTTGTATCACAGCTTGGTGCTCTGCTCAAGACTGTAAAAAACTACAAAGGTCGTGAATGTAGCCCAGTCCATCACGCAAACCAGCCTCCCATCCATTGACTCTGCCAACACTTCCCGCTGCCTCGGAAAAGCAGCCAGCAAAATTAAGGGCCCCACTCAACCTGGACATATTCTCTTCCACCTTCTTCGATTGGGAAAAAGATTCAAAAGTCTGAGGTCACATACCAGCTGACGCAAGAACAGCTTCTTCCCTGCTACCATCAGGCTTTTGAATGGACCTATCTTGCACTAAATTGATCTTTCTCTACACCCTAGCTATGACTGTAACACTACATTCTGCACCCCTCCTTTCCTTTTCCATGTACGGTATGCTTTGTCTGTGTAGCGCGCAAGAAACAATACTTATCGCTGTATACTAATACGTGTGACAACAATAAATCGAATTAAATCAAAATTTCTTTCATCAAAGAGCAGCCCAGCTCCGTTTCGACATTGGTTGATATGGTTCTTCTCCAGTGACCTCCTGGGCTTCTATGCCCCATATATTGTGCTGCCGGAGGAGGTGGTGGAAGCAGATTCTATAACAACGTTCAAGAGGCATCAAGATTGATACATGAATAGGCAGGAAATAGAGGGATATGGACCATGTAAAGGCAAGAAAATATTAGATTAGAGAGGCATCTGTGTCAACACAGATTTGGTGGGCGGAAGGGCTTGTTCCTGTGCTGTACTGTTCTTTGTTCTTTTGTTCTATCCACCACCCTCTGTGCGACGGGGCCTCTGAGTCCCTTGGTTGCAGAATTTGTGGTTATAGCAGAGGTCTGAGTGTAGGATTCCCATCCATTTATCCCCACTATCTGAATCCCCAGCAAGCAGCGCAAAGAAAATTGAGAGATGTTTCCAATCGGGTGTTAAGTGGTTGGGCCCTTGAATTAATTTCTCTCCACATGGATGGAATCGAAACCCATCTCATTCTTCATGTAATAGGTAGATTGGAATCTCAGCCTCATCTCCACTCCAATATTCAGAGACTGGAGTTAGGAACAAACAAAAAAATCATTAGGATGAAACAAAAAATAACCTTATTAAAGCCTGTCACATTCAAGTCCTCTATCTACCCATATAAGCAGAATGGGAGACTCCTGCCCTGAGATCATATCGGGGTAATGGGCCTCCAAGGATCAACAGTCAAAGGGCGATTAGAGTGTTGCAGTAAAATCTAGCGATATCCGTGATTCATTACACCATAATTGTCTCTCAACCTTTGATCCCTGAAGGGCATTCTCCCTGTCAAAGACCTATTGTGTGCTGCTGACAGTCTCCTGCTGTACTCATGACTGGGGATGCAGATGCTTTGCTGCCTTTTCTGAGACACCAGACAACTGTATCTGATAAACTTGTGCCTTGACCTTCATTGTGCCTGTGCAAACGGGAAGCTAAAGAGAGTCAGCAGTTTACTAAAGAGTGTGGGACAAGTATGACTTTCCCTGTTACAAAGGCAAAGACAGTAATAATAGCTTCCCATGCCAGACACCAGAAGCTCTGAAGAATCCAACAGTTTTGGTATTTTAAGGAGAAAACTTTAGGCTCGGGAAGGGTCTATCAGGTTCAACATGTCTATGACAGCTCTGATGAAGGGCCATCTAGACCTATTGGTTCTATTCTCTCTCCACAGATGCTGTCAGACCTGCTGAGATTTTCCAGCATTTTCTGTTTTTGTTTCAGATTCCAGCGTCTGCAGTATTTTGCCTGTATCCACATTTTTATTGCTCGTTGAACAGCGAATCGTAGAATCCCTACAGCGCAGAAGGAGGCCATTCATCCCATCGAGTCTGCAGCGAGTCTGCACTGACTCCCCTCCCAAGCCATGTCCACGTAGTACCACATATTTACCTCGCTAATTCTCCTAACCTACACATCTTGAGACACCAAGAGGCAATTTAGCATGGACAATCCACCTAACCTGCACATCTTTGGACTGTGGGAGGAAACCGGAGCACCCGGAGGAAACCCACGCAGACACGGGGAGAACGTGCAAACTTCACACAGACAGTGACCCGAGCTGGGAATCGAACCCAGGTCCCTGGTGCTGCGAGGCAGCAATGCTAACCATTGTGCCACCATACCGCAGTTGGGTAGATTTAACTTCTCATCCAAATGACAGCACCTCCAAGCACACATTGCCACTCAGGACTCCTTCGGGGGCCAGTTGGCTGGATGACCAACGTGGATCAGATTGGTGCCAATAGCATGGGATTTGATCCCTGTTCTGGCTGGGATAGATTCGGGATCTGCCCCCTTGAGCTGCAATTGGTTGAGGTTGTTGCGGTGTGGGCTGGCCCTGCCCTCAGCTGGAGAAGTGAAGAGACCTCCCCTGTACTCAGCATGACATTACATTCCTTGATCCTTTCTCTTTCCACTTGTATGCTGTGACTCATTTAACATTGATAACTGATTCCACAACCCCAACTCCCTTTGCATAAAAACAGTTCAGATGACTTCCCATTTTGCTCATGTTAATTTTTATAAAGTGTCACCTGAATCACAGAAAACAGGGTGGCACAGTGGTTAGCACTGCTGCCTCACAGCATCAGGGACCCGGGTTTGATTCCCAGCTCTGCACCGTCTGTGCAGAGTCTGCACGTTCTCCCCGTGTCTGCGTGGGTTTCCTCCGGATACTCCGGTTTCCTCCCACAGTCCAAAGATATGTGGGTTAGGTGCATTGGCCATGTTAAATTGGACCTTAGTGTCTCGAGATGCGTAGGTTAGAGGGATTAATGGGTAAATATGTAGGGATATGGGGATGGGGCCTGGGTGAGATTATGGTCGGTGCAGACTCGATGGGCCAAATGGCCTCTTTCTGCGCTGTAGGGTTTCTATTCTATGCTAAATTGCCCCTTAGTGTCCTGGGATGCTTAGGTTAGTGGGATTAATGGGGTAAATATGTGGGATTACGGGGATAGAGCCTGTTGTCAGTGCAGACTTGATGGGCCAAATGGTCTCCTTCTGCACTGTAGGGTTTTTATGATTCTATCAAAATAATGTGCCGCGTTAGATTGGCTAATTACCTTAAGTAAGGTCACTTTGAAGACAGTTCTGGGAAGAAAAAAGTGTCCAAATATCTTAACCGTTTTTCATTGGCTGAAATTGGTGATGATCTCCTGACTGTGAAACTTCTTTACACAGAGGGTGGTGAATAATTGGAATTCACTACTCTGGGGAGGACTGTGGAAGCTCAGTCATCGAATATATTTGAGGTAGAGATTGATAGATGTCTGATTACCCCAATAATGTAAAGGGTTATGAGGATAGCGGGTGTAAAAGACATTGAAATGTCCGATCAGCCATGATCGTATTAAATGGTGGAGCAGGCTCATCAGGCTGAATGGCCTCCTCCTGTTCCTACACTCATTCCGATATTCCTATGTGACTTCACAAGGGCAGAAGCAAAGCTTGTGGTGAATAATGCAGCAACCTCGTAATAAATCACCATTTGTAATTGTAACTTGTAACTACCTTCCTCCAAATCCCCATAAAACACTTTTGAAGTTTTGTCACTTGGAATATCGGAAACGCACCAGCCAATTTGCACACAGCAAGATCCCACAAACTGCAAAGTGCAAGTGTCCAGGCAGCCTGTTTAAGTGACGTTGGTTGAAGGATAAATACGGAACAGGACTGGGAGAACACCCCAACTCTTCTTTGGTAACAGTGCCCTGGAAACTTTGACATCCACTCGAGAGGGCAGATGCAACCTCACTTTAATGTCTCATTCAAAAGATGGCCTCTGACAGTCCAGCAATCCCTCAGTAATTCACCCGCATTAGATTCTGTGTTGCTGGGGTGGGGTTTAAACCTACAATCTTCATGAGCCAAAGGCAAGAGTTACTACCGATTGAGCCACAGCTGACATTGCAGGGATGACAGTCCCCAAAAGAAAGGAAGACAATGGACTCACAACCTTGTGGGAGAATTCTGATACTTTACATACAAAACAAAAACCTGTTGAAACAGTGTACGTTTGAGATAGTGGGCTGTGCTTTCACCCTTGAGGCTGGTAGTGGGTTTTCGGAGAATTCTCAGCTTGGTCTCCCTGTCTCAGGGGAAAGTACAGTAAGAAGTCTCACAACACCAGGTTAAAGTCCAACAGGTTTATTTGGTAGCAAATACCATAAGCTTTTGGAGCAATGCTCCTTCGTCAGATGGAGTGGTCTCTGTGGTCCACATCAGGGGAAAGTGACAGGGAAGACCAGATTTTCAATACTGTGGTTGGGCGGTGGGGGGTTGTGTTGGTGGGTGATTGGATGGGGGGGTTGTCAACCTGAGATAGAATTCAGAGGCAGCCACAGGGGCTGTTGGGTTCCAAGGCAGACTCAGACATAATGAAAAAGATAAGGCCCCATACACCTCACCCCTCACAGCCCCTCAACTCCCAGTCCCTCCCCATGCACCATCCATGCCAATACATGCCCACACACTCATTCACCCACTATAACCCCCTCATGCCAAGTGTGCCCCTCTTCATGAAAACGCAGCCCTTGTGTCTGAAAGTAATGTGAAGTATGCAGACCATGCCCAGTGGGATATCAATCAGGGAAATGTCTTTATTTTTAGTTTATTTATTTATTAGTCATAAGTAAGGCTTACATTAACACTGCAATGAAGTTACTGTGAAATTCCCCTAGTCACCACACTCCGGCACCTGTTCGGGTCAATGCACCAAACCAACACATCTTTCAGAATGTCGGAGGAAACCGGAGCACCCGGAGGAAACCCACGCAGACACGGGGAAAACATGCAAACTCCACACAGACAGTGACCCAAGCTGGATATCGAACTTGGGTCCCTGGCGCTGTGAGGCAGCAGTGTTAACCATTGTGCCACCGTGCTGCCCACAGTAATCCCTCAGTAATTAATGATGACTGGTTAATGTCCAAAGATGTGCGGGTTAAGTGGATTGGCCATGCTAAATTGCTCTGACCCCTCGTGTCAGGGGGATTAGTAGGCCAAATACGTTGGGTTACAGAGATAGGGCCTGTGCAGGCTCGCTGGGCCGAATGGCCTTTTTCTGCACTGTAGGAATGCTATGATTCTATGATTCTTTGATTCTATAAATGCACATTTGTATCATTAGTCCCAAATTGCTGCGTATTGATAGCTTGAGAAACCTTTTTCTTTCTGAGGGTTGAGAGTCTCTGGAACTCCCTCCCTCAAAAGGCAGTGGAAGCAGAGCCCTTGGAGAGTTTGAAGGCAGAGCTGGATCGATACTTGATTAACAAGAGGGTGTAAGATTATCGGGGCAAGGCAAGAATGCGGGGTTGAAGTTACAATCAGACCTTGTTGAATGGGGGAGCAGGCTTGAGGGGCCGAGTGGCCTACCCCTGCGCCTAATCCACACGTTCCTATGTTTGCGACGGCTTGATAATAGATTTGATCACAAGAGTGCCTGCTGTTCAATAGTTTGTGCATCATCTCTGCTTGTATTCTCATTATTTTTGTCCACCTCTGTGGCCCATGTTCAGCCGAAGGGGGAATACCGCTGTAATCCTCAGTCAAGAGCTATGTTATTTTAAAAACTGTTAATAATTGATGCATATGACAGTTATCTGTCTAATAGGAAATTTATTACCTGAATCTGGTCTTGTAATGACTGAGAGGTTTTTCTGGAAAAAGGAGTGCAATTCTATCACTCGCCACCTGATATTAGATGTGGGAGTTTGAAATCCTGAGCTACTTGGGGAATAAGTGATAAAAGAGAAAAGAGGACATTAAAAAGCTGAATGAGACAGATGGTGACCCACTTAGATGTGATTTAATGGCTTTTGCACAAAAGAAAAGCTGCTCCTTCACACCATCCATTTAGAACAACTTCCATTCAGGATAATCAAGACTTTTAGACTTTATTTCCTCGCTTCCTCTTCCTTGTGCTTTCCTTGTTCATTCTGGGCTCTGGGTTCCATGTGCACTGGCTCATGGTACCTGACCCCCGCCGCCCCCTTTTTCACCTGTGAACTTTGACCCACGCGTTTCGATGGGTCTGGGTAATCGTGGGGGTCAACGCAGCCCCAGCTTGATGTTGCACAAGCACGGACATGTGTGTCACTGGATGGGAGGCTGGTCTGCGTGATGGACTGGGCTACATTCACAACGCTTTGTAGTTTTTTTGCGGTCTTGGGCAGAGCAGGAGCCATACTAAGCTGTGATACAACCAGAATAGGTGCTTTCTATGGTGCATCTGTAAAAGTTGGTGCGAGTCAGAGCGGACATGCTCTGACTGACTCCAATTCAAAAATTAATTCATTGTCTGTTTTAAAAATGAAAACTTACGCCTTTCTATAGTGCCATCCCTAAAGGTTTTGCAGAAAATAAAGAAATGTGGGCGGCACAGTGGCACAGTGCTGCCTCACAGTGCCAGGGACCCGGGTTCAATTCCGGCCTCGGGTCACTGTCTGTGTGGTATTTGCACATTCTCCCCGTGTCTGCGTGGGTTTCCTCCGGGTGCTCCGCTTTCCTCCCACAGTCCAAAGATGTGCAGGTTAGGTGGATTGGCCATGCTAAATTGCCCCTTAGTATCCCAGGATGTGTGGGTTAAGTGGATTGGCCATGGTAAATGTGTGAGGTTACGGGGATAGGTCAGAGGAGAGGGCCTGGCTGGGATGTTCTTTCGGAGAGTTGGTGCAGACTCGATGGGCCGAATGGTCTCTTTCTGCAGTGTGGGGATTCTATGGTTCTAACTGCAACAACTTACATTTATACATCGCTGCTAGCATCGTCAAACCTTCTAAGATCCTTCACAGGAGTAGTAGCAAATAAAATCTGACACTAAGCGCGAGATTTTACAGCCCCGCTCGAGTGAGACCGGAAATTCCCGTCCGAGGACAACAGACATTTTCGTTGTCCGCTCTTCACCCGCTCTGATCCTGTGGTGGGCGGGGCGGTAGAATTTTGGCGCAAGCCACACAGAGAAATATTAGCACAAATGACCAAAAGTTAATCCAAAGAGCAGCTTAAAGAAGGAGAAGGAATTAGAGGGGCAGAAACATTTGGGGAGGAAATTCCAGAGCTCAGGAGTGAGGTAGCGGGAGGCACGGCCAGGAATGGTGGGACAATGAAAATAAGGATTGCACAAGAGGCCAGGATTGGAGAATGCAGTGAACTGGGTTGCAAGGCTGAAGGAGTTCACAGAGATTGGGAGGAGTGAGGCCACACAGGGATTTGACAATATGTTAGGCAGATTCCTTCAGTTTGAAACTAGGACATGTGTCACTCCACACCAGTTCAAGTGCCTGGTTCAGTGCTCCACAGTGAGGAACCCATCCTTAATCAATTAGTCCTGTAGACCAGAACCAATGGTCCATGAATGCTGTTCAAGGTTTGTAAGGGTTCAAATAAAAGGATGACATTAATTTCACACATTAGCAAATGGACCATCTCCTTGGTCAACAGGAAACCCATGCAGAGTTTGCACGGTGTCTACGTGGGTTTCCTCCGGGTACTCCGATTTCCTTCCACAGTCCAAAAGACGTGCAGGTTAGGTGTATTAGCCATGCTAAATTCTCCTTCAGTGTACCCGAACAGGTGTTGGAGTGTGGCGACGAGGGAATTTTGACAGTAACTGTTAATGTAAACCTACTTGTGACACTAATAAATAAATTTTAACTTTAAATGACCTGGAAAATTCAACCAGTTAAGAGTATTGGCAAAGTTTCCTTATTTTGTCTTTCTCTTATTCATTTTTGAGGTAAAAAAAAGACCCACTTCGGGAAGGCCATGGGAAAGTTTGCCCTCGAAACAGTCAGGAGGGGTGGTGATTGGGAATATCCCTGGGGAATTCTCCCACAGATCCACCAGAACGTTGGAAGCAAATCTGTGAAAACCCACGGATGGAGCAGCAGGCAGAGGCAACCGTTTGTCTGTGATTCCAAGTCCTTCCTGACCCGATTACAAAACGGGAGACACCTTGTGGAAAGATTCCCTTGCGGCCCAGTTGTGTGGAAACATCCCCATGCATACCTTAATCTCATCTTGCGCTTGTGTGAAAAAAGAAATAGACAGAGCAAGATTGGTAACCAGACTTATACCTCGACGGGAATGTTACTGCAGCTGACTAACGGCCTGCATTATAAATAAATAAACTGAGTGATGTTGGGTCTAATAAGTCAGAAGTGCCCCAGGCAAAAATTGCCGCGCAATTGACTTTTGAGTTGAATGTCACAAGTGGTGTAAATCATCGCGGTTTTGCAGTGATGAGGAGCAGGACCCTGGGCGCGAATGTCTGAGGGAATATGAAAATATCACACAGGACGCATATGACAGCATCTTAAACGCTGCCTGAACGTAAGGACACTCAGCCATTTGACACGATCAAGCCTGCGACCCCTGAACTCCCCTGAAGGCGCATGTTTCGGTGCAGTTTGCTAAATGCTGGCTCTGACGTCCTGTCCTTGTTCAGCCGTGTAACTAATTGTCACGGGACCCGTGTTAACAGGGTCATCCATTAGCTGCAATTACTCTTGGCTGCAAGCGTGCAGTGGCAATGAAAATGCGACCAAGGTCCGACCATGAAAATAAAACCTCCCAAATTAATGTTACATGTTGCTTGCAAGTCGTGCTTTGAAGGGAGTACGCTGGAAGCACGAATCTTCATTTACCCCTGTCTGTGCTGTCAGGAATTTGATGCTTGCCATAAAATGCAAAATTACAGCGAGGGAATGCAAGATAATATTGAGGTTGTACGTCATGTATCGGCCAAACTTAGCACTAATATTTGCTTTTTGATATAATCTACTTAGAGCAATATAAACTCCATTTTACCTGTCAAAAATCATAATGTAACACTGCTCATGACACACTGGCTGATATATACATGCCTAATTGTTAATGTCCAAGCAAGAATTCATCGCACAGTGAGATGATTCTCTATTGCAGAGGTACCAATCCTCCTGGGCTGTCGCAGGCCGAGAAATCCTGGACCCTCATCCAAAATTTCCCCAAATTTGTGTCCGGACAAGGCCAGGTTAGAGAACATCCCTTAGGGGCAGCACGGCGGTCCAGTGGTTAGCACCGCTGCCTCAGAGCGCCAAGGGGCCTGGGTTCCATTCCGGGCTCAGGTGACTGTCTGTGTGGAGTTTATACGTTCTCCCTGTGTCTGTGTGGGTTTCCTCCGGGTGCTCCACTTTCCTCCCACACTCCAAAGATGTGCAGGTTAGGTGGATCGGCCATGGGAAATTGCCGCTTCGTGTTAGGGGGATTAGCAGGGTAAGGGTAAATACGTGGGGTTACAGGGAAAGGGCCTGGGTGGGATTGTTGTCGGTGCAGACTCGATGGGCCGAATGGCCTCCTTCTGCACTGTAGGGATTCTATGATTCTAATTCTTCCTGCCTGATATTTTGGGCGGCTGAGTTACAAATGTTTTGACAAACTGCTCAGAGAGACTTAACATGACCAAAAATGTGACTCAAGTGCTTGAGCCTCTGATGGGAAATGTACCACACCTTTTCAAAGCACAGTCACAGGGAAGCTGTGGGACAATTCCTATCCACATTTCCCAAAAGGGTGGAGGCAGAAAGGGCAGCGGTGGTGTACAGATATTCAGGGTAGGTGGTGTGCACAACTTCTTGCCCCATCGCTGACGGAGGGACCAGCTTAAAATTTAAGACCCAGATTCTATCCAGAAACAGGCATAACATCAACCATTGCAGCAGGAGTAGGCCTTCAAACCTGTTCTGCCAGACAATAATATCAAGGCTGATCTTGTGCCTCAGCTCTCCTTTCCCACCCTATCACCATGCCCTTAATTCCTTCCTGTGTCTAGAAACCATCTGCGGCGGGTGGGGGGGGGGGGGGGGGGGGGGGGGGCGGGGGGGATTTGAGGAGAAACCCAAAGATCGATTGGGTGGCATCGGTTTCAGAGTGGGGTGTATCTGACCACAGGTAGCCTATTGGTTTATAGGGACTGTGTATTTACTGAGAATATCATAGTATAAGATATATTCTGTAGCCTGTGTTTTCCTTAAAATCTGTGTACATTTGTGAAGTGTTAGGGACCAGGTCAAAAACCCCAAGATATATTATGAAGCCTGATTAGACCCCAACTATTTATTTTATTTTGGCATTAGTGTGAGGGTAAGGTGTTTCACTCCAGGTGTATTTCTGTTGACATACTCGGGAGCTTTTATCAAAACTTTATTTTAATAATATATTTAAATAAATGAATGAATTAGCTTAACTTATACCAATTGAAATACTTAAAAAAGATGAGATACAATTCTTAACTACTAACCTAGCTCTATTGGTTTCAATTTAAGCATTATTCCTCGTAGACTCAAAATCCCCTTCACAAATCATGCAGCAAACAAAACAGGTTTATGTGGGCTGCCAGTCCTTAAACTCCAGAACACCTCTAGAGAGAAAGACATAGGCTGGAATTCTCCCATCCTGCCCGCCACTGGAATTTTAGTGGGGGGGTTGCGGAGAATGTGAAACGCCATTGACGGTCGGACAGGAATTTCCGGCTTTTAGACTAGCGCGGCTGGAGAATTCCACCCATATTTTTTAGCAGGTCCCAAACAGCAGACTCCAGAGAGAGAGAGAGAGACCTGGTGCTCCTTGCAAACCCAAGCAGAAACTAAACTTATTTTTCCCTGTAAGCTTAACTCCTCCCATTAGCACATGACTATCTCTTGTCAATCAACCTAATTAAACCCTACTCTGAAACTCCAAGGGGAAAAACCAAATATCAACAAAAAATGCATTAGCTCAGAATAAAACAAACACCCCATTATCGAGGTTCGATTACTCTGCTGCTTCTCAACATGTCGGCTCTCTGGAGCAGACAAATCGGCTCCGTAAAAACAGAGCTTAATTCTAAACAAACCCTTCGCAAGACACAAGATAAAAATAAAGTAACGTTTATTTATTAGTCACAAGTAAAGCTTACATTAACACTGCAATGAAGTCACTGTGAAATTCCCCTAGTCGTCACACTGTGGGGCATGTTCGGGTCAATGCACCTAACCAGCACATCTTTCAGACTGTGGGAGGAAACCGGAGCACCCGGAGGAAACCCACGCAGATACGTGGAGAACGTGCAAACTCCACACAGACGGTAACCCAAGCCAGGAATCAAACCCGGGTCCCTTGCGCTGTGAGGCAGCAGTACGAACTACTGTGCCACCGTGCCTTTCTGAAAACAGCTTTCTTGAAGGCACGGAATCATCAAGAAGGTGAGTGGGGGTGAAGAATTATTGTATTAAAGTTAAACTTTTCATGTTTGATTTTTTCAGTGTTAAAAGCTAATTTGCAGTCCTGTGACTCAGTTCCAAGACATTTTCTAAAACATAGTTAAAGCTACATTTTGAACTATGATACCATTCTGGGACCTTCCCATCCAGTTGTTTTTAAAGATTCTTTTATGGGACATGGGCATCATCAGTTGGGCCAGCACTTGTTGCCCCGTGACAGGGTAGTTAATAGTCAGTCACATTGCTGTGGATCTGGAGTCACGGTGGTTAGCACTGCTGCCTCACAGTGCCAGGGACCCGAGTTCAATTCCCACCTTGGGTCACTGTCTGTGTGGAGTTTGCACCTTCTCCCCGTGTCTGCGTGGGTTTCCTCCGGGTGCTCCGGTTTCCTCCCACAGTCCAAAGATGTGCGGGTTAGGTGGATTGGCCATGCTAAATTGTCCATTAGGGCCCTATTTTACCATTGCGCGTGCCCATTTTCAGGCGCGAAAACATGGTAAAGTCGGGTGTGAGGCCATTAACGCGATCCGTGCCTGCGTCCGCGCAGATGGCCACTTTACTGAGACCCGGGAATGGCTGCGATCCGATTCGCGCCCGAAACGGGCGCAATGGCGATTTAAATGTATATGCATGCTTTTAAATTGAATTAATGAACTGCCCGCCCAACTCTATCAGCATTTTCCCCTTTACCACCGCGCTCACCGATCCGGAATCATGCCAAAACGGACCTGCTGAATAAAAGCTTTGAATCGGGCGCTCCAGCTGCTGAAGAGGCGAGTTCAGAGCTTCCAATGGCTCTCTGACTCAGATCAGTGGGGCGGGGTGGGGGGGGTGGTTAAGGAGGGAGGCGGGTCAGATCATTCTCTGGTGAGGGGCTGGGAAGGGAGGAGGAGGCGGGTCAGATGTTCCTCTGGGGGGTGTGGGTGGAGGGTGGCGGGTAGGGGGGGGAGTGAGGCCAGATCATTCTCTTGGGGGGGGCGGGGAGTGAGGCCAGATCGTTCTTGTGGGGGGGAGAAGGTGGGAAGTGGGTAAGGTGTATATCTGGTGGGGGGGGAGGGCCCATTGCTCACTGGTGGGGGAGGGGGCAGATGGATCTCTGGTGGGGGTTGGGGGCAGGGGGGGGTCTGCTGCCACTCTGCGGGTGATCGGTGGGGGGGAAGGGGGCAGGGGGTCACGGTTGGTCTGGGTAGGGGGGTGGGTGGAGAAGGGGGACAGTGATGTGTGTGGGGACCGTCGCTCCCGCTTTTTGTTCCCGGGCCACTTTCTCCGTTTTCTGCGGCCCGGGAGCGATGTGACATGGGCACGCTTTTTCAAATTTTTTTCTAACTGCGCATGTGCAGTTCAGAGCTCCGATCGTTTTGGGCACACTAAACGCTGCCCACAACGCGATTGAGACCCGTGATTTTATTTTTCAGGCTGAGTGCGTATGGGGGCGCCTGGGAACAGGTTTTCAAGTCGGATCTGAATTGCGCCCAGATTCAGCACTTAGAATGAAAATGGTAAAATCAGGCCCTTAGTGTCAGGGGATTAGCAGGGTAAATATGTGGGGTTACAGGAATAGGGTCTGGGTGGGATAGTGGTCGGTGCAGACTCGATGGGCTGAATGGCCTCCTTCTGCACTGTAGGTATTCCATGAAAGCATATAGGTCAGATCGGGTAAGGATGGCAGATTTCATTTCCTGAGGGACATTAGTGAACCAGGTGGGTTTTTATGACAATTGATGACGGTTTCATTTGACTTTTAATTCCAGATTTTTATTGAATTCAAATTTCACCGTCTGCCATGGTGGAATTTGAACATGGGCCTCCAGAGAGCATAACCCTGGGTCTCTGTACCACTGGGCCACTGCCTTCCCCACTTAAAACCAGTAACCACCTCCCCCACCACCCCACTCCCAGCAACACCAACTGGAATTGTAACATTAGCCATTAAGTTTTAAGATTAAATAGGCAAAAGTGTCAGTCAACCTTAAAGATTCTCTCAACGAGCGCCAGGACAAAGGTGGGTATTATTTATTAGTGTCACAAGTAGGCTTACATTAACACTGCAATGATGTTACTGTGAAAATCCCCTAGTCGCCACACTCTGGTGCCTGTTCGGGTACACTAAGGGAGAATCTAGCATGGCCAATGCACCTAACCAGCACGTCTTTTGGACTGTGGGAGGAAACCGGAGCACCCGGAGGAAACCCACGCAGACACGGGGAGAATATGCAGACTCCGCACAGACATTGACCCAAGCCAGGAATCAAACCCAGGTCCCTGGAGCTGTGAGGCAGCAGTGCTAACCATTGTGCCACCGTGCTGCCCACAGTGTTTTCCCACCACCGACTGTCTTTAGTTGTTAGGTTTATCTCTCTCTGCTTTGGAAAAGGGTGTAACATTTGCAACCTCTCCAGTCCTCTTACACTGCTGCCATGTGAAAGATTGTGGTCAGAGTCTCTGTTATCTCCATTCTCACTTCGCTTCCTGGGGGAGGGGTTAGGGTTAGGGTTAACCTGGGGGGAGTTAGGGTTAGGGTTAACCTGGGGGGAGTTAGGGTTAGGGTTAACCTGGGGGGAGTTAGGGTTAAGGTTAGAAACATAGAAACATAGAAGATAGGAGCAGGAGGAGGTCATTTGGCCCTTCGAGCCTGCTCCGCCATTCATTACAATCTTGGCTGATCATCCAACTCAATAGCTAATCCTGCTTTTTCCCCATAACCTTTGATCCCATTCGCCCCAAGTGCTATATCCAGCCGTCTCTTGAATGCATTCAATGTTTTGGCATCAACTACTTCCTGTGGTAATGAATTCCCCAGGCTCTCCACTTTGGGTGAAGAAATTTCTCCTCACCTCTGTCCTAAATGGTCTCCCCTGAATCCTCAGACTGTGACACCTGGTTCTGGACTCCCCCCACCATCGGGAACATCCTCCCTGCATCTACCCCATCCAGTCATGTTAGAATTTTATAAGTCTCTATGAGATCCCCCCTCATTTGTCTGAACGCCAGTGAAAACAATCCTAACCTAGACAATCTCTCCTCATACATCCCAATCCCCGGAATCAGCCTGGTAAACCTTCGCTGCACTCCCTCGAGAGCAAGAACATCCTCCCTCAGAAAAGGAGACCAAAACTGCACACAATACTCCAGGCGTAGCCTCACCAAGGCCCTGTATAATTGCAACAACAAATCCCTGCTCCTGTACTCAAAACCCCTCGCAATGAAGACCAACATACCATTTGCCTTCTTTACCTCCTGCTGCACCTGCATGCTTACCTTCAGTGACTGGTGCACAAGGATACCCAGGTCCCGCTACACACTCTCCTCTCCCAATTTACAGCCATTCAGGTAGTAATCTGCCTTCTTGCTTTTGCTTAGCTTCCAAAGTGAATAACCTCACATTTATTCAAATTATACTGCATCTGCCATTGATTAGCCCACTCACCCAACCTGCCCAGATCATTCTGAAGGACATCTGCATCCTCGTCACAGTTCACCCTCCCACCCAACTTGGTATCATCTGCAAACTTTGAGATGTTGCATTTTGTTCCCTCATCCAAATCATTAATATATATTGTGAATAGTTAGGGTTGACCTGGGGGGAGGGGGTGTTCAGGTTAAAGTTAGGGTTAACCTGAGGGGGAGGGCTGTTAGGTTTAGGGTTAGGGATAACCTGGGGTGTTTAGGGTTAGGTTTAGGGTTTACCTGGGGGAGTTTGGGGTAGAGTTAGAGTTAACCTGCCGGGGGGTGGGTGGATTTGGGTGGTTAGCATTAGGGTTAGGGTTTATCTGGGGGCGGGGTGGTTGGGTTAGGTAGAGTTAACCTGGCTGGGGGGGGGGGGGGGGGAGGGGGTTGGAGTTGGCTGGTTAGCATTAGGGTTAGGGTTAACCTGGCGGCGGGGGCGTGGATTAGGGTTAGAGTTAACCTGGCGGTCGCGGGGGAGGGGGGGGGGTGTGGAACTGGGTCTTTGGGGTTAGGGTTAACCTGGAGAGGGTGGGTAGAGTTGGGTGGTTTGGTTGTGGGGGATAAAGTTGACTAAAGCGAGTGGAGTATAATATTTAAGATTCAATTTCACCTTTCAGCACTTGATATCAATAATAATGTTAAAATAAATCACTGGAATGATTCTTTTCTTTGTTGGATCTCTCTTACAAAAGCTTATCAATTGCCTGAGTCTCAGCTGTTTGTCTGACAGGATAAATGTCCCCTCGTATGTACTGGGCTATAACTCAATCACAATTTCATCACTTGATCCAATCAGTCTCACAATTGAAGGTATTTTTCTTACCTCACACCTGATATCTCCTCTTTGCTTGTCCAGATCAATAACATTGATCTGGATTCCACTTGCCATCTTAAACCTTTATCTCCCGCTTTTGTTCCTCCTCCTCTGCAGGTTCTGACTCTGGTGGAAAGATTCTGACTCCTTCCCTCTCGCTCACTGAAGTTGTCCTCTCGCACGTGCTCAGACAGAGTATCGGGGTGCTATTCCAATGATACCGGGGGGGCTGGGACTGAGGTTGGGTCGGCACTATCTTGTCTAAATCTGTTCCTGTCCGTGCTCACACTTCCCAGCTAATGAGGGAACTAGTTGATGAGGAGGGCAAGCTGCCCTGACTGATTATCCAGAGATCGGATTGTTTCCTTTATCCATATCATCACCCTGGAATTGGATCCAGAACATTCCTGGTTTCCACTACACTGCAGGAGCTTCTCACTGAGCTATAATGGAGGAATTCCGGCCAGCACGGTGGCACAGTGGTCAGCACGGTTGCCTCACAGCTCCAGGGACCCGGGTTCGATTCCCGGCTCGGGCCACTGTCAGTATGGAGTTTGCACGTTCTCCCCGTGTCTGCGTGGGTTTCCTCCGGGTGCTGCAGTTTCCTCCCACAGTCCGAAAGACGTGCTGGTTATGTACATTGGCCATGCTAAATTCTCCCTCAGCGTTACCTGAACAGATGGCCGAGTGTGGCGACTGGGGGATTTTCACAGTAACTTCATTGCAGTGTTAATGTAAGCCTGTTTATGACACTAATATATGCTTTTAATGGTAAATAAATATGTTTTAAGCGTATGTCTTGAGCGTAATAGGTTTATCTAATTTAAGGAATGTGTTCAGTGTGCTTATAGGGATAAATTGTGAAAATGCCTGTGCCACCTGATGGTGCATGGGCATATAACGTTTTACTATGCACTGACCATCTGCAAGGCCTTACTGGCAGCACAAGGCCTGACAGAACATTTCCTAAACTTAGGAGAAATGTACTCATTTCAGACCTGAAAAGTACTTTTAATGTAAATAGCTCATGGAATCCCAACAGTGCAGAAGGAGGCTATTCGGCCCATTGAGTCTGCACCAACTCTCCAACAGACCATCTTACTCATACCCACCCCACGCCCTATCCCTGTGCCCCCACATATTTACCCCTCAATCAACCTAATCTGCACATCTTTGGAGTGTGGGAGGAAACCGGAGCACCCGGAGGAAACCCATGCAGACACGGGGAGAACGTGCAAACTCCACACACACAGTCACCCAAGGCCGGAATTGAACCTGGGTCCCATGTGTTGTGAGGCAGCAGTGCTAACCACTGTGACATCGTGCTAATTGACTGGATCATGTGATGAATCATTCAATCTTTTGAAACGCACATTTTTAGTTGTTACGATCCTGTAGATGATATAACTGGACAGAAAGATTCCAGAATGGAATCCTGGCTCAAAGGACCCTAATTTTAACGTTTTATTTTATTTTATAAAACGTGGAGGAGCAGAGTCACAGGGCCACTAATTAGTTTTAATAACACAAAAAACATTTATTAAATATGAAAAGTTGAATTATTATACAATACTCCTTTGCTCCCCCTTTAGTTTAACAAATACACACAGGTTTTAAGGTTAACATGGATTATGAAATATGCCTTAAGCTACATCAGTCTCAGTAACACAATGACCGGAATTCCACCCAATGCCCCTTTAAAAATATACAGGATGGCTGTGGTCAAATACACTCTCCACTCTGAACCTCAAGTGAATGTCTGTGGAATTCCTCTCAGATTCCACACCCCCCACTCCCTCCACCTGCAGAAGATTGTCACATGAGAGTTTTCAAACTCCACTCCCAAAAAAAGCACGCTTTAAAATCTTTATTCATAATAATGCTCTCCACCAGCAGTTTGTGTTCCAAAATCCAGACCAGGTTTTACAAATGACTCTTTAAAACAAAGCTGCCGCTCCGCTTTTAACAGTGAGTCATGTCCGGTATTTTACTCCAACCCTCTCGGATTTCTTTGTCTTTCCTGCTGTACAAGTTGTTCCCAATTACTCTAACTCTTGATTTCCGGACTCTTATTAAAATGGCATCAGACATCTGATTTACCTCTTGTTATAATTCAAGTCAGAAACTCCAAAGTGTTTTATGAAATCCGCCTGGATCATAAGTTTTGCAATTGGAATTTGACTGGGGTAAGCATGAGATATTTCACTTCAGGTATGATTCAAATGACCCACCAGGGAGCTTTTCTCAAACAAAGTGTAGTTAAGAATACAGTTAATATGTATAGAAAGAAAATTAGCAATAACCTTTACCCATTACAAATAAGAAGAAGAAACAAACATGATATTGTATAAACCTTAACAGCTAAAAACCGTTCCAATCAAACAAAACCCATAAACAAAACCCTTGTCTCAGGTTTAGCACAGGAAATACAAATGTTCACGTTATGCTGGAACTTAGTCCTTTGGTTGGAGAATTGAAACTCTGACTTCCCAGCCTTGTAACAAACCTCTTGATACACAAATAGACTAGCTTGAAGTCATAACAGCTTCCCAAAACACAAGGGAGAGAGTGACTCTAAACCAAAACTGAAAGTTAATCCTTAGATTTTTCTGGGGAGGAATCTCCTGCCTTTGACCTGTCGATCAATATTGCCCTGACAATGCAGGGTCATGAAAATCCCAGAAAGTACCTGAGGCCCAGAGCAAAAATAAACAAAACCCCATTTAAGCCATTGAAGCAACAATAAAAGGACAGCTCGGCAACAGTGAAACCAAAAGTCTTGCTTACAACTGCAGAGAACATGATTTTAAAAAAATTCTTAAAGGTACACTCACGTCACATCTCTGGAGTATGCTGTCCCACTTTTAATCTGATTACTGCAATTGTCTCTTCAACTCAGAACACTTTGTTTACCCTTCCTTGAATTCTTCTGAACAATATCTTGTTCTCCTAATGTGGGGGTCACCTGATGAAGGAGCAGCGCTCTGAAAGCCCGTGATTCCAAATAAAACTTTTGGACTTTAACCTGGTGTTGTGAAACTTCTTATTGTCCTCCTAACTTCAGTCATCTTAGATATTATTTCTGTTCTAGTACCCTGGTTACCTGGATTGTAACTTATTCATTAGGAAGTTTGCATCTTTGCAACTCCCTTCTCCTGTCCAGCTTCTCCTGGCAGAGTTGAGAGAGGTTCACTCCCCAGTGTCCTGTCTCCAACTGCAACATATCCAATTAAAACTAAACCCTAAAAAGCTTTTATCCCTTAAAAGGGCCTCCACATGCTCATTCATTTTATTTATTCCTCACGTGGTCACCCTCTCTAAGCACAATAGAAACACAGTTGAAACTTAACCAATCCCCACAAATACAAACACCTTTGACCAACATATATCGAACTATAGGCTTTACCCTTCTAGGCATAGAAACATAAAATCAAACACTTTTAAAACTATTTCTAATGTTTACCAATACAAATATAAATCCCTTAAAGCTACCTTTGTTTTCCTAACACAGTGACCGGAATTCTCTGGTCTTGCATGTTCCTGCCAGCAAGAACAGAGAATCTCCTCCGGTCACTGCAGTGGGACTGGCGAATCCCAGTTGCGGGCAATGTTGGAGAACTCCAGCCAGTGTATTTTCATAACTAACTTCATAAACTTTGGAATGCATTTTTCAGATAGAGATTATATTTCAATGGTGATTTCCGAGGAAGATCCATAATTCATCATTAATGCATGAGTATTGATGGGTTATAATGTGTACTTACTGGAACTTACATGTGGCGCAGTCTACTGTTGCTTTAACCATTCTGAGAACTAAGAAATAAAACCAGAACGAGACGACAGTTTTAAAATATGGGCTGGAATTTTTTGGCCATTCACGCCGCAGGATCTTCCAGTCCCACTGATGGCACACCCCATGGGTTTCCCGGTGACGAGGGGTACTTTCAACAGGAAACCTCATTGACAATGGCAGGACCAGAAGCTCCCAATGCCAACCCAATAGCAGTCCACCTCTGCCACAGTGAAACACGCACTGGGTTGTGCGGAAAATTCTGCCCAAGAGGTTGCTCCAGATACTGAAGCACTCTGTGTCCATATGCGGTGATAACCTTTGGGCTGACAAATGATGAGCAACGTTTGCACCAGGCAATGATCATCTTCCACAAGCAAGGATGTAACTTCTTGGGCAGTTACCAGATGCACCATAGAAAGCATTCTTTCTGGTTGTATCACAGCCTGGTATGGCTCCTGCTCTGCCCAAGACCGCAAGAAACTACAAAGGGTCGTGAATGAAGCCCAATCCATCACTCAAACCAACCTGTCATCCATTGACTCTGTCTACACTCCTGCTGCCTCGGCAAAGCGGCCAGCATAATTAAGCACCCCACGTACCCCGGGCATTCTCTCTTCTACCTTCTTCCGTCGGGAAAAAGATATAACAGTCTGAAGTCACGTACCAACCGACTCATGAACAGATTCTTCCCTGCTGCTGTCAGACTTTTGAATGGACTTGCCTTGCATTAAGTTGATCTTTTTCTACACCCTAGCTATGACTGTAACACTACATTCTGCACTCTCTCTTTCCTTCTCTATGAATGGTATGCTTTGTCTGTATAGTGTACAAGAAACAACACTTTTCACTGTGTGTTAATACTTGTGACAATAATAAATCAAATCAAATTAAATCAAATCAAATCATTGACCAGAAACTGAAATGGACCAGCTATATAAATACTGTGGCTACAAGAGCAGGTCAGAGGCTGGGAATCCTGTGGTGAGTAACTCACCTTCTGATGCCCCAAAGCCTGTCCGCCATCTACAAGGCATAAGCTAGGTGCAAGATGGAATACTCCCCACTGGCCTGGATGGGTGAAACTCCAACAACACTCAAGCAGCTTGACATCATCCAGGACAAAGCAGCTCACTCGATTGGCATCCCATCCACAAACATTCACTCCTTGACCACCGACACAAAGTGGCTGCAGTGTGTGTCATCTAGAAGATGCACTGCGGGAATTCACCAAGGCTCCTTAGACAGCAACTTCCAAACCCATGACCGCTACCACCTAGAAGGACAAGAGCAGCAGATGTATGAGACTACTACCAGCTACGGGTTCCTCTCCAAACTACTCAACATCCTGACTTGGAAATATATCACTGTTCCTTCGCTGTCACTGGGTAAAAATCCTGGAACTCCCTCCCTCACGGCATTGTGGTTCTTCCTACACCACATGGACTGCAGCGGTTCAAGAAGGCGACTCACCACCACCTTCTCAAGAGCAATCAGGGGTGGGCAATAAATGGTGGCCAAGCCAGTGACACCCACATCTTATGAATGAAAAGAAAACATGTGGTGAGAATGTGGAACTCACTAACACAGTTATTACTTTAGGTGCATGGAATGGGTACATTGAAGGGAAAACTAGATGCACACAATGAAGAAAGGAATAGAAGGATATGTTGATGGGGTTAGATGGAGAGGGCTGCAGAAGGCTCACGTGAACCACAAACACAATAGGCATGGACTGAATGGGCCGCATGGTCTATCTCTGTGGGGAGACAGATGGCCTAATGGTATTGTCACTAGACTATTAATCCAGAAACTCAGCTCATGTTCTGGGGACCCGGGTTCGAATCCCGCCACGGCAGATGGTGGAATTTGAATTCAATAAATAAAAGTGATATCTGGAATTAAGAATCTACTGATGACCATGAAACCATTGTCGGAAAAACCTATCTGATTCACTAATGTCCCTTAGGGAAGGAAATCTGCCGTCCTTACCTGGTCTGGCCTACATGTGACTCCAGACTCCCAGCAATGTGGTTGACTCTCAACTGCCCTCCAAGGGCAACTAGGGATGGGCAATAAATGCTGGCCAGCCAGCGATGCCCATATCCCATGAATGAATAAAAAAAGATATTATGTAACGCATTAAATCTGAACTATGAAGAATCATTTGTCCAAAGTCACAGATTTTACCCACAAATTCAGTTGAGTTATTTTCCCCCTCTCCCTAACTCAACAACAGCATCGCTGCTACGGATCGCACAGCGCAAGAGTGGACATTGACATTGTAAACAAATTGATCAGCGGAGCTTTCAGAAAACCACAGCACAGCCCTGATCTTCTCAACTGGAAACACGTAGCCCTGCTCAAGATGCACTCATCCCAAGAACCTTACAGGCAATTCTTAGAAAGTGGGCTCTTTTTCTCGTCCAATTCCCATGTCGATATTAAAAAAAACATTGATTCTTGCCCTCTATTGGTCATATCTGGATAGTGCTGTCGTCTAGACTTGGATCAATAAAGCTAAATTTAGCTGTAAATTAATTATCGCACTAATAATCTATTAAATATTAATGCTTAGCAACATCTACTTTTCGCAGCAATGCAAATTAGGGCAAAAATGTCCTATAATTAGTGTATCTTATAAATATTACATTTTACATTATAATTGTCTGTTATGACGAGTAGTAACTGTTTTGCTCTAATTAAATCGGTGCATAAAATGTATTTTTAGCAGGGCTGGAGTGGCTAGATTTCAATTCCCCTCAATCTGTATTCAAGATTAATGAGAATCAAGGTTCACTCCCTCCGTTGGCTGAAAGGGGAGAGAATTGGTTGGGATTGGAGTGGATCGTTCCAGGTGAACGGTGAGCACTGGCTAGTGATGGGCTCAATGGACTCTCGCTTCATATTTTCTACCGAA